>NC_041392.1:650948550-650976846 GCF_002162155.2 Triticum dicoccoides
TATCGCCTACTCTACTCTCTATACTGCTTGCATTAGAGTAGTGTAGCATGTTACTGCTTTCCATTAATCCTATCATGATGCATAGCCTGTCATTGTTGTTACAACTGTTGATACCTTACCTGCAATCCTAAATGCTTAGTATAGGATGCTAGTTTATCATCAGTGGCCATACATTCTTGTCCGTTTGCCATGCTATACTATCGGGTCGTGATCACTCGGGAGGTGATCATGGGTATATACTTATTCATAATATATGATACTTGTGATGACTAAAGACGGGTCGGCTCGTAGGAGTACCCGCGAGTGATTCATGGATTGGGTCCGAAAGGACGTTTGTCCCGACGGTCCACTGAGTGGATCTTTGTGGCGAAGCGACAGGGTAGTTTGAGACCACCTAGGAGAGAGGTGGGCCTGGCCCTGGTCGGCGTTCACGGTTATTTCAAGATAACACGTTTAACGAGATCTTGGTATTTGATCTGAGTCTGACTACTGGCCTATACGCACTAACCATCTATGCGGGGACAGTTATGGACACTCGACGTCGTGGTATCAGCCGAAGCCTTCGTGACGTCAGCGACTGAGCGGCGCACGCCGGATTCGACTGGAACGCCTGCTAGGCTAGGTCTGCTTCCGGCCGCGTTCGCAACGTGCAGGTGTGCAAAGGGCGATGGGCCCAGACCCCTGCACCATAGGATTTAGACCGGCGTGCTGACCTATCTGTTGTGCCTAGGTAGGGCTGCGACGTGTTGATCTTTCGAGACCGGGCATGACCCAGGAAAGTGTGTCCGGCCAAATGGGGTCGAGCATGTTGGGTTATGTGGTGCACCCCTGCAGGGAAGTTAATCTATTCAAATAGTCGTGATCTTCGGTAACAGGGCGACTTGGAGTTGTACCTTGACCTTATGACAACTAGAACTGGATACTTAATAAAACACACCCTTCCAAGTGCCAGATACAACCGGTGATCGCTCTCTCATAGGGCGACTAGGGGAGGATCATCGGTTAGGATTATGCTATGCGATGCTACTTGGAGGACTTCAGTCTACTCTCTTCGACAGGCTGCAAGACGGAGGCTGCCAGAAGCGTAGTCTTCGACAGGACTAGCTATCCCCCTCTTATTCCGGCATTCTGCAGTTCAGTCCACATATGATACCCTTATTCCATTTGATACCAATGCATACATATGTAGTGTAGCTCCTTGCTTGCGAGTACTTTGGATGAGTACTCACGGTTGCTTTGCTCCCCCTTTTACCCCCTTTCTATTCTCGTTTGCTGCAACCAGACGTTGGAGCCCAGGAGCCAGACGCCACCGTCGACGACGACTACTACTACTCAGGAGGTGCCTACTACTACGTGCATCCCGTTGACGATGATCAGGAGTAGTTTAGGTGGATCCCAGGCAGGAGGCCTGCGCCTCTTTCGATCTGTATCTCAATTTGTGCGAGCCTTCTTAAGGCAAACTTGTTTAACTTATGTTTGTACTCAGATATTGTTGCTTCCGCTGACTCGTCTATGATCGAGCTCTTGTATTCGAGCCTTCGAGGCCCCTGGCTTGTAATATGATGCTTGTATGACTTATTTTATTTGTAGAGTTGTGTTGTGATATCTTTCCGTGAGTCCCTGATCTTGATCGTACACATTTGCGTGTATGATTAGTGTACGGTCAAAATGGGGGCGTCACAGGCCACGATCCGAGACGTCGGATCATGGGCTACCGTCTTGGACGTGGGTTCAGCCCACGTCTCTCCATGCGCGGCCGCACATATATATGTGGGGCACTGCCAACCCTAGCCGCCGCGAAAAACAGAACGCATCTCCATCTCCGCTTCCACGCCCATGTCGTTCCTCTGTTGCTGCTGCCGCCGGCGACTCCATCCCGTTCACCGCGTACACGGTTGACGAGAGAGCAGGCCTCCGGAACCCCGCCTCTCCGGATCCTGTATGGTAGAGGGGCGATTAGGTTTTTGGGTAGCGACTACGCGACTACTCGCTTCTGTTCATCTACGTCCGCACCACCTTCGTCATCACCATGTCGACCGACGCCGACTGTGCCGCCGCTGAGAAGGCCGAGGCCGACAAGAAGGCCGCCGAGGATGCCGCTTCTTTTTGCTGGTCAGGAACGGAGAGTCTTTGACAGGTAGGGCCACGATCTGAGACGTCGGATCATGGGCTACCGACTTGGACGTGGGTTCAGCCCACGTCTCTCCACGCGCGGCCGCACATATATGTGGGGCACTGCCAACCCTAGCCGCCACGAAAAACAGAACGCATCTCCATCTCCGCTTCCACGCCCACATCATTCCTCTGCTGCTGCTGCCGCCGGCGACTCCATCCCGTTCACCGCGTACACGGTTGACGGGAGAGCAGGCCTCCAAAACCCTGCCTCTCCGGATCCTGTACGGGAGAGAGACGATTAGGTTTTTGGGTAGCGACTACGCAACTGCTCGCTTCTATTCATCTACGTCTGCACCACCTTCGTCATCACCATGTCGACCGACGCCGACCGTGCCGCCGAGAAGGCTGAGGCCGACAAGAAGGCCGCCGAGGATGCCGCGGCTGCTGTCACCGCAACTGCCACCGCGTGGCCGATTGGAGGGTATACATCGCTTATCCCTCTCATATTTCTTTCTGTTGTAGCAGTACTAGCGATATGCGTAGATGTTTCTACTATATGCGTAGTACATGCTCTGTTATATCGTAATCAGTGTGTTATCAATGTTGCTCATGATTTATTCATGGATTAATTTAATCGAAAAACTGCCTATTTACTTATCACCCATGGCCCTAGGGCCAGCGGAGACAGGCGGACTGGCAATGGCGTCGCCATGAGACAAAGTAACCATAACTTTTTTGAAGGAAGAGGCGGTGGCAAAAGTCAAACGTCACAAGCGTTAGAAACGTCAGACACCACAAACTTTGACCAGGCTTGTTGAGAAAAACATTTAATTTAGAATGACAAACATATATCATTAGATTCAACATAAGACGTAGTTTCATATTGATATACCTGGTATTGTAGGTATAACTAGTTTTCTCTATAAAGTTGGTCAAAGTTGGCAAAGTTTGAATTTTTCAGTAAATCTATACGTACTACATTATGGGACGGCGGACGTGATGGCCAAGTTGTCCTCGTTGTGAATGGCATGCTTTTGGAACCTGCCACAACCACTTCTCATCGCACAATTGACTTCATGATAAGAATAACTAGAAATGTCAACTTACTTACCTAGCCTCCTTCTCGCCATTCAACAGCCTGCTTGATAGTGTTCCTCTTGTAATCCCACCTACCACCCGTCCTGTTCATCTTTAAAAAAATTCTAGATGCGATACTCCGCATTCAAATTGTCCCATTTCTTCTTCAATAGTGATTTGTATACTCCAAACCAATCATGGTTTCAAAGTCCTTTGCTACATCCTCGAAAGCCAAGGATGTAAGGGTGTGTTGGTTGATTGCTAACACATACTTGTTGGTAAACAATTTGGTCAAACCCGAGTGTTCGCCTCACTCCATGCGATGGCCATTCTTCAAATGAATAAGTGAAATTAATAGGGATACACCCTGGTTCACAACCAGCTAGTCAAGAGTCAAGATTACTGGTGGTGGTGAAGAACTGATCTAGACAAGGAGCTAGGGCTCGAGGAGAAGGATATGGAGGCGCCGGGTGCTCACCTTGCCAAATGTTGATGGTGAGGACCTGCTACTATGGGTGAAGACCTACTCCTATTGGTGAAAATCTATTGTTGATGGTGAGGAGCGCGCTGAGAGTGGTGTCGTCAACTTGGGATGCATAAAGCTAGACGAGGAGCAGTGGAGGGCGGCAACCTCAGTGAAAGGAGGAAGTGAAGAGGGGCGGAAGTCCGATGATGAGAAGCAAAGAGCGGTGCCATCGATGATGCAAGTGGAGGGCTTGGGATCCAACCGAGTGTTTGGTGCTACTCCTATTATTGGTAGCCAATGTAATGGGCCCTTATTACTTCACTCTGGTTGGATTGGGTAGTATCTTCCTTCTTCCATGATAAACTAGATGATACCATGCACGTTGTTGCAAGACTTGGTTGCAATTTTAATGAGATATTGGTTATATGAAGCACAAATTAATAATATGTGAAATAAAACTAAAAATACATATGATCTATTGTATTTGATTATTCTGTGGTGAAAATATTTACTTCATATAGTAAGTACCACAATATAATGAAAATCTTTTAGCATGCATGTTATGGTGGGCCTCTGATGATGTGACATTTGTGGTGAGGTAGCATGTGTGCATTATGAGATAAATAGAAGTAGTGAGAAATCAATTAGTAATGGAAAACTTTTCTTCATGCATGTTGAGGTGGGCCTTTGATGAGTTGGCATTTTTTTGTGAGATGGCATGTGTGCATGTTAAGATAAATAGGATACAAGATTTGGGAGCAATGAGGGCTATATGGAGGGTGCACACAAAAAGCCCCATGGGAAACCACTGTGGATCTCACACGCTACTCATGTGATCCCACACGCGGTAGGGAGGCATGACCCCTCCCTCCCGGGCCATGTGGGAAGTGGCACCGATCCCCCTGTGTCGTTTAGTCATCCAAGAAGTTTGATCTTGATTTTTTAATGTAATTTTTTAGTTCTCGAAGTTTCTTAAAACCACAACAATACAAAAGGGATACCTTCCTTGCATTTTATTAGTGTCGGTGTAATTTTCAGCAATAATAATCATATGGGAGGTATACACATAGATAATTCAGAGGGGTACACAAGAGACAAGGATTTACCCAGATCCAGACCTTTGAGATGCCCTACATCCCGCCTTTGTATGATGTACTGATGGTTTCCTTTTATGCGGGCTAGGATTTGTATGATAGCACGTATGTTTTTTTAACACAATATAAATGCAAGCACTCATACATACGCGCATACACTTATCCTTATGAACACATACACGCACACCCTATCCCTATGAGCATCTTTGAGAGACTGAACTGGCATATTATTTTGAGATTTACGTAGTTAAATTCTGAAATAAATTCAAAAATAATGTAAGCACCAGGACTTGAACCCTGGTGGGCTGGAGATATCAATGTCCACCTAACCATCCAAGCACAGGTTAATTCACTGATAGCATGTATGTTGTGCCACGTGTTGAGAAATGTGGTAAGGAAATGTCTTAAAGGCTATGAGGCGTATTGAGCATACTGATCGGAAGGCCCCTACCTCCTCTTATATAGATGGAGAAGGGAAATGTTACATGGGCATGAGTCGCTTTATATGGATCTACTAAATATACATGTCTTGTACCAAAATCACAAGTTAGACGGTACCTCTTCCAAAGGTCACTCTCACCTCCTCTTGTGATGACAAGTGGCTCACTACATCACTGCATGTGTGACACTTGCCATAACCTGAGTGTTATATATTTTTTTTTGTTCATTTGTATTTTCCATACATTTTGCTTCACGCGATGTAACAAAGAAATAAGTAAAGTAAAAAAACACGAACAGAAAAAGTAAATTAAAAAAACATGAAAACCTAAGAAAAGCCAAGCAAAATCCCCAAAACCCAAAACAAACCGAAAACCCACAAAACATGTGCAGAAATATATAAAATGTGTCATGTGTATGCACTCAACGAGCGGCACGTGGCGGCGGCTGGGTGCACCACACGCCACCACATGGGCTTCTTCTTAGTGATCGCTCGAGGTCCCTGCAAAGGGGTACCCTCCAGTCAGTCGCTCTTGTATTGTACTTCAAGTAGAGACGCCCCATAAACATAGTGGGCTTGGTGTCACAGGCCTAGGCCACCTCGCGGTGGGCTTTGTGACTAAATATATTTTTGGACATATAAATCATATTTTGATGATCTAATTAATTATTATTTTTCTGAAGTGCACTGGACAGGAATTTGGGAATATGGTTTCACTGGGGAAATATCTGGTACTCCCACCCCTAGGGTGCTTCCGGTGTTCCAAAACTAGGTAGCAGATTTTTAAATGTTCGGAAAATTCTGAAAAAAAAATCCAGCACATTGACACAACAACAAAGTATGTTGTCAAAAAAATTGAAATCAAAATTTGAAACTTAGCTTGAGAAACATAAATGACAAATTCAGTAAATAATACATAACATAAGTTGGGCTTTAGATTAGGCCCATTATTACATTGATGTCCATTTTGTCATTTTTGTATCTCGAGCAATGCTTCGAATTTTGATTTGAATTTTTTTTAAAACATACATCGATGTTGTGACAATGTGGTGGATTTTGTTCAGAATTTTATTTAACATTTAAAAATGTGCTACCGAGTTTGGAGCATCGGGAGCATCCTAGGGATGGGAGTACCAGATATTTCCCCTGGTTCCACATGTTTAGTAAATTCGAGAAAATACTAGAAAAATAGGCTGAATATTTTTGTAACATACATGGTCGACTCATATACCCATGTATGAAGTTTCATGAAGAAATGACATCCATGGTATTTTGGGCAAAAAATGACAAAATCGACGCTATGTTAAAGAACACTGTTTGTTAAATAGTACTAAGGACCTAAATATATTTTCTACACTAAGGATACCACGAGTATCGTTTCTTTATGAAACTTCACACATGAGTGGAATGGTCGACCAAGTTTGATAATCCCAAAATTTCAGAATTTTTCAATTTGTCTACTATTTTGTTTCAAATTTGCTATTGACGTGGGTGTGCGTGGAACCATGTTACATGTTTACCTGTGTACTAGCAAAAAAAACCGTGCGTTGCAACGGGAAAGAAAATAACACACGTTCTTAACCCAATAATCATGACTCAAGACCTTAATAGGCCCGCGTCTTTTAGTTTCACATGGCATCACATTTGTATTTCCTCTATACTCACACACTCGCTCGAAAAAAAAGCCCGTGCATTGCAACGGGAAAGAAAATAACACACACTCTTAACCCAATAACCATGACTCAAGACATTAATAGGCCCACGTCTTTTAGTTTCACATGGCATCACATTTGTGTTGCCGACAGTGACCTTTGTGCTCACACAATGAAAACACGTTTGAATGTGGTTAGTCTTAATGTCTCTCTCTTTTGTGCGCCCGCACATGCGCACACTCGCTTGGAATAAGATAAAAAGTATGTTATTTTTTTTCCGCAAGGTTTTTCATAGTTGTGTATGCATGGTTCTCGATGTTTTTTTCTCTCACTCTGGCTTTAATAGATGTTTATTTGCAATTTGAATCACCGACGGTACAAAAAAAACAGACCGTACACTATATATTAAGCTTGCATCAAAAATTATATTTTAGAAATATTTAACAGCTAAAAATAACTTCATATTTAGATTCTACATATTTTTCTAATCAAGTTTCATATATAACATGTTAAAATTTAAGTTACGGTTTAAAAGATATGAATAATCTTATTTTACATAAACTGTAGATTGATTAACCGAAACGTCAAGGGGTTTTCTGTTAAAACTAAAAAAAACGTTTCGGCTGATTTAAATATGGACGGCGGGTTGATTGTCTAAAACGTCAGGGGGTTTTCTGAGAAAATGAGAAAAAACGGTTTGGTTAAAACTTAAACGTGTACCGCGGGTTGATTTACAGAAAACTGAGGGGTTTATTTGTAAAATGGCGTGACAGACGACCGTGCTTTATTAGTAGGTAAGATAAGATAAGATTTACGTACATGTGAGCCTTATATAAATACTCCAAATGGAGGGAGCACCATTTTGCGCAGGAAATAAAAATCAGAAGGCGCAAAGAGATTACTCAGTCATTTGATCTCGTGTAACCTCCAATGAAGTATGCAAAGGTGAAACCACAATGATATAAAAACCATCATCCTCTACAAAAGGGATATGTGAGGAGATGAACAGGCAGTTGGCGGGCAAGAAAGCTGCTGCAATACAGAGTTCAAGGCATACGCCACTGACGAATGACTCATTTCCAGACATTACTGATTATAGCTCAGATCGATGCCCATAATTAATAGTCTCCCTCGTCTCTCCAGTTAAGCTAAAATTGTGACTCAACAAATTAAATGTTCAAGAGACCACGTGCATGCAAAATGTATCTTAAGGCATCACGACATGGGGATACAGAATACAGAAAATGGTGCACTTTAGACTCCGAATGAACAAGGAGAACTTCAGCCAGCGCTTCTCCCCCCCTCCGACCCACATAAGCATCATCGAAACACGCAACCAGGGCGGTCTCTTTCAGTCATCAGACACCTTGGGGGAGCACTCGGGCGTCTTGGGGATCGCGTCCGAGGCCTTCTTCGCCTTGTGCGCCTCCACCGCGGCTTTGAAATCATCCCTGATGCCAGTGTCCTTGAATTTGAGGGCGAATGTGGTGAGCCCGCTCGGCGAGTCCCCGGTGCTGTTGACGCAGGCGAACGTCACGCCCTTCTTCTCCATGTCCTTCAGCGCCATGTCGTCGTACAGGCTCGCGTTCAGGACCAGCCGGTAGTTACCCTTGGCCCTCATAACGAGCCGGGACCTCTCGCCGCCAGACACGGGGACGTTCAGCTTTAGCTCCCCTTTTCCTCTTTCTTTCCAGCCCCCATCGAGGTACTCGTACATTGCGGAGTCTGCGGTGAACACGGCCATCTCGTTCTCTTCGCCTGTCTCCACTGGGCCCTCTGGCATGGTGAATTTCTTTGGTGCTTCTGCTGCAGCAACAAGCGATGGAACAGAACTCCCGTTGTTGTTTGTACCACCGATATTGAAAGAAGGGAAGGATGAACCATCGCTCTTTAGCCCAAATAGGGGAGCATTTGTGCTCTCTTTAGAAGCTGAGCCAAAGGAAAATGATGAGGCTGAAAACCCAGTTCCAGCCAGTCCTGTGAAGGCGTTATGGCCACTTGACACATTCATAAAAGAGAACAGAGGTGTTGGTGATACATCCTTGGTCCCTGATTCAGATTCATCTTTCTTCTCAGCACCGTCCTTGCTGCTTTTATCTTCATCTCCACCTGCATTCACTTCATCCTTGGTCCCTGATTCAGATTCATCTTTCTTCTCAGCGCCGTCCTTGCTGCTTTTATCTTCATCTCCACCTTCATTCACTTTAGCACCTTCATCTTCTGTTTTACCCTCGATTCCAGATGTCTTGCTGTTATCTACCTTGGGTTCTCCAACCAGCACTTTGTCCTCACCAGTTCCACCCTCTGTGCTGCCTGCCTTGTTATCAGTTTCAGTAAGTGAAGAGTGTGCTTCCATTGGCGCATTCGACTTGTTTTCTGCATTTGACTCATTCAGGCCCAATTCATCCTTTTGAATCTCTGCTACCTCATTAGAATCTGCATTCTTGTCAGCATCTTTCCCACTTCCATTGCTGGCCTCATCAGCTTTCTCAATTGAGCCCCTTACATTTGACGTTGTGACATCAGAAGGTGGAGGTTTTGAGACAGGAATACTTGCTTGAACACTGGAATCACTTGTGGTAAACTTAATTGCAGAGAAAGGATTAGAAGAAGGAGCTGACGACGGCTGCTGGCGCCGAACCTTTACAATTTTTCGGGTTGCCATCACTTCCTCACTAGCTTTCTTAAATGTTCCTCCCTCTTGCTCCGATGAGTCATCATCAAGCTCAGGATTGTCCTTGTTGATTTGTTTATCTGCAACCCTCTTCCGAGAGGTTTGAGCATGTTCCTCATCCGCCATCTTAGGACCTTTGAGTACCTGGATATGAAAACATCAGAACAAACTAAGCAAAAAGTAATGAACAACTTCATACAAGTAATCTTCCAATCATCATAGGGCATAGCACAGTTTAGACACACAAATTTGACTATGCAGGCTCCATTCTTTGTAGTACACCAAGCCCATTCACAGAATTAACTTCAAATAAACCAGGAAAATTGAAAGGCATACACAAACATAACGGCAAAGTAGGGAAAATGTAACCAAGAGAAGACAACAGGCATACACAGAATGGAAAATCATAATGTAGGCAGACAAGGTTAACCAAAGTGCAAAGATGAATGTGTAATCTCATATCATGTATTATGGTACTTGCACCTGTGACTAAGAAACAAGCATAACGGCAGTTTCCCAACTTCACATAGAAACTGTAAGAGCATCTCAGACGGGATCCCAATCCCACCAGCATTGCTGCTTTCTGTCTACAACCATCCTCATCAGTGGCATATCTATATTATTTCTGGGTAAAATTTTGTTTGTTGCTTGAGCAACAAAGATAAAATACAGGTCAAACTAAAATTTTAGTTTCTTGTCTGCAGTTAGGTTTTGGCTCGACTGTTTCAAAGATCAGAGGGTTTACAGCCAAATATGTTGTTAGTTAACATGTAAAGATTGCTCTTATATGTTGTTAAAATCCACAATATGCCTAGGTGTGTGAATCACATAGAATTATTTCAATGCTTTGATATTAATGCAAATTTGTGATATCATTTCTCTTTTACTTGTCAGTGTAGTTTATTACTATGTTGCCATAGCTAAACAACCCTGGCATGCATAGTTCTTTCCGTCCAACTACCTGACATCTGGGAACAGAACCAGCATGGTGTGGGGCATTCAACCGCAAGATGTAGCAACAGTGAGCTCATCATTGTCGGATGACTACAAATCCAAGATAAATTGCACTACGATGACGCATTGCGATGTGGTGGAGGAACAACCAAGAAGCGAATGGCTTTGCATATATAGACCAGACAAAAATATGGCCATTAGACTAGCGCTAACAAATACAGCCATAAAAATATATTTTTATTTAAAGGATATCAATTAAATGTGGGAGGGTGGAATACAGGTAGTGGAAAATTGAGTTGGGAGTCAGTTGGAGCACGAAGAGATATGGAGATGGAATTGTTTAGAGACGTCCGAGCAAAAAATACCACACAATATTCCTGCACAAAAGAATATGTCGCCTCTATAATAATATATCAATTGGTAAGCTCTGTGTTTGAGGAAAACAAATATTCTCCTGCATAACGATGTTGGCATAGTACTAACATACCACAGGCAAGGTAACGTCTGCTAGAACTAGAAGCTTGCATGTTATATGCGCAAAATTATGCTTATACATGTAGGTGGTATTTTAACATCTAAAGCAGGAGAATTTGTATATATGAGTGATGAGAAATATTTTACTAAAAGGTACAAATCAAATCCAGCGTACACAAATATATATACTAATGGAAACTCCTAGTCCTAATAGCTCCGAAGCTGCAGTGGTCCAAGGAGAAGTTTATCGTTTGGACATTGAAAGAAGTTTAACGAATTACACATATGAATATTGCAATATTATGTGGAAGGACATTTGTTTTCTTAGAAAAAGATACATCTCTGTAAGCTGTGCGAAAAATAAGTAGATCGAAGCACTAGTTTTTCTTGTGTTTGTTTGCACATGGTAGAGGCCAAATATTTGTTTTGCGAAATTTTGAGAATCCATAGTGTATTCCCACATGTACAAGTGGGAATTCTCAGGTTTTTTCTTTTTTTACTTAAAGTTAAAATGCTTCTGAAGCTTTTGGGTGAAAAAAACGAAGCTCCCTGCAGCTCAGGAGCCAACTGTCTACTGTCCTGATGTGGTGGACAAGGAGCGGATGGCTTGGAGTCAGGATGCTTGGGGAACGACTCTCACCACCGCATCGATCCAAGCTATCTCCTGGTGTACGCGCATCAAGACACATCCTTTCCGTCGGGCACAAGAGGCCTACTGTTCCCCCAGAAAAATTCAGCTGCGTATGACAAGTAATTTCTGCAAATCTATACACCCACGCATGCTATTCTTGTTTCATCCATACACACATAAGAACAGAGCACGCACACATAAATGAATCAAGCAGAAAACATACATCCGCAGGCAATTTAACGGAACTTTTACCTCGAGGCGAAGCTCGGACGCGACTGGGCGTCGGGGCGAGCTTGGGCCGCGACCTGGGCTCCCGCGGAGGAGGGCTGGGGCTGAGATGCGGTCCGACGGAGGGAGGGCTCGGGAGTGGCTGGGGTCGACGGAGAGGGGGGTGGTGGGGGCGACGGCGGCGGCGGCGGCGCAAACCCTAGCACCGGTCTCTGCTCGCCATGTCGCCCGCGGCGGTGGGGAGGAGCGGAAGAAAACGCTTCGGTGTGCGAGGGGAGGAGAGAAACAGGAGTGAAGTGTTCGGTTTGCGCTGTGCCCACTCCACGCGACCAAGCCCGATGCAGGCCACGTGAAGGTCGCCGTACTGGGACGCCAGGGATATCTTCCGGTGCACCCGGTGCGGGCCAAAATCTGACCGTTTAATCCAAAACCAGCATAATGAATCCTAATTCAAAACTTTGCCCCAGTCTGATCTCTTTTTTCATAACGCACTCACTAGTGGGGCTATGCTCAACACAATAGCGCCGAGCATAGGGGCGTTAAAGACCCTACCAGCGTGTGCTAGCAATTTTTTTGGACACCGATAACTGTCTTGGGAGGCGACAGACCGAACGGAACGTTCGCCCGGGTTATGATTAGATGGAACGTTTTAGTTCGATCCAAACAACCCCCAGCCCAAACACCTCCCACACGCTGGACCCCGCTAATGGGCCACAAACATTGAAAAGCCAAACAATGCCATTTTCTGGATAAAAAAGGAAACTAGTTTTTGTTGTTATTGTTAGAGTTGTGTCGAATATTATGTACAAGGTAGGTTACAGCTGGACTCTGAGTAGTATTGTATTTAGATAGGATATGAAGTCGTGTCCAAGTAGGACACTTGTATCCTAGGCTTCTCTCATATATAGCGAGGGTAGACACACGATGTAACCTATGCCAACATAATAGCACTAGAACGCAGGGGAAGCTGGCGGCTTGTGCCGGCGTCCAGGGCGACTGGGTGCGGTATTGTAGCGGTGTCATGGAGAGGAGCGCTCATAGTTAGGCCCCGGAGATGTAGCCATATCGGTGAACCTCATTAACAAATCTCGGTGTCGTGCTCGTGTGATTGGTGGGTCCTCGGATGAGGGACGGTATGCCTCGGTTTTATTCTAACAAGTGGTATCAGAGCGGATAAAATCCAACATGATACGACAGTACATTGGAAAGCTTTGGCAGGAAGTGCAGCGCTAGCATCGAGAGTTGAGCCAAGAGTTGCTTTCATGTGAAGATCAACTAGTTGTATCCTCTACTAGTAGTATACATGTAATGTACTTGGACATCACATGGATAGCTCGGGTAATTTTTTATTTGTCAGCCTTACAATGAACCAGGGCGCCAACGGGTAGCAGGTTTGAGGTGGAGAAGTTCACAGAACTGAAAATCTTGGATTATGGCAGACAAGGATGAAAAATTTGTTGCCACAACAGGGATGCTGGAAGGCATTGCGGGAAGTCATGACAACTGAGATGGAAGTATCATGTGATGGATGGGAATTCGTGAAAGACGATATGGAAGCCACGAGCGTGTCATACAATCGAACGAGATCACCTGGGTCGGACTAGACAGTCTGACGGATCGACGTGAGTCGGTTGATACGAAGACGGTGCTGAGATCGGCGATGACGACATAAGAGCGTGGTGTTGATAGTGACCGACTTCTGGGCATGGAAACACGTGGCGCAGGCTGAGGGCTTGTGCGGCTTCGACAAGACTATGGGGCGGGGTTGATTCAAGACGGTGCGCACATGAGAGCTTGAAGTCGACGGGGCGTGTGGGTGGACTGATCATCTAGCATGGAGTCATGTTGAAGGTGGAGCTGGAGTCTGGAAGACTTCACTCGGTGCTGATTGAGGGGCTACGACGTAAGTGCACAGAGAGTCGAAGCCTATTCAGCAGGGAAAAGCAAGTGACATGCAGTTCGGACTGGAGCCCAGTGGTTTGATGGAAGTGTGAAACTCGTCATCGGTCGGTGATGATCGATGGTACTCTACAGTGGGGGTTGAGTGGTGTGGGTTCGCGGCCCTTGAGACTCGGCCAGGACAGCAGTGGCTCGACGCGGTAATAGCGGTGAGGCGTGCGGTTAGCACGGGACATGGAGACGAGCCAGGGCTCTGGTGTCATACATGTGGTGAGACAACTGCGAATTTGACTCGGGATGACTACAAGCAATGATGAAATTCTTCAAGTTTGAGACAGACGGTCAAGGAAGAGCGGTGATGTTGAGTTCAGGTAACTCTTATGTTTGACACCCAATATGTGAGTTGTTCACTTTCATGCAGGTTTGCGATCAATGTGTGATGGCTTTGGACTAATACTCTGGAAGTTGGGAGCACAAACTATAGTAACAAGGAACTTAATTTTGCTCGAGTGTTGACTGTGGTCAAGAAAAGAAGGTACTACAAGTTGCAGGTGGAGTCACATGGATTCTTTGGAGTAGCAGCGGTACTCATGGGAAAAACTCAAGTCCAATGTACATGGAAATTTGACGCATTGATGAATTCAAGGCGGTGGAGAATATTCGTCAAGGTGGAGTTTGTTAGAGTTGTGTCAAATATTATGTACAAGGTAGGTTACAGCTGGACTCTGAGTAGTATTGTGTTTAGATAGGATATGAAGTCGTGTCCAAGTAGGACACTTGTATCCTAGGTGTTGGTGTCAAAACCGACGGATCTCGGGTAGTGGGTCCCGAACTGTGCGTCTAAGGTGGATGGTAACAGGAGGTAGGGGACACGATGTTTACCCAGGTTCGGGCCCTCTCGATGCAAGGCGGGTTCTTCCTCCGAATACTCCATAGAAGATTTTGAACGCAAGGATAGTGTCCGGCTCTGCGAAACAAGTTCCACATACCACCGTAGAGAGAATAATATTTCCACAAATCTAATCTGCTGACACATTTAGCAACATGACATCATGCCATGGCCCGGTCATTATTCGAACCGTTTTTCTCAACCAGCGCTGCACATATCGCGAGGTGGTTTTCTTGCACGTCTTGTCGAAGCAGAGCTCGTGTCCCCCTTATTACGGGATTCTCATCAATACAGACGTGGGTAACCCAATCGTGCCTGTTGGTATGACTCCTCGATTTTAGGCAAGTCCCAAACGGCCACGAGGAGGACGCTTGATATTCACCCTCTTTATAAAGAGGCCAAGGCCTGTCCTTTTTTTCCCTCTCGTGCTTAATCGAATCCTTCCCCCGCCTCGAGTTCCAACACCCAAGGCTCAGGTCAGGCGCTTCGGACCTTCAACCATGTCCAGATCCAACCTTCAAGGTTGGTGGATGCCTTCCTCTGTCACAGAGGAAGACATCAAAAAGCTAAGAGAGGCCTGGTATTTGACCCTCGAAATCTCGCACAGGCTGCCTGCTCGAGGGCAGGTCATTCCCACTCCCGAACCCGGAGAGAGCGTTGTATTCATCTCTCACATCCTCCGAGGGCTAGGCCTCGCTCTGGATCCCTTTGTTAGGGGGCTCATGTTCTATTATGGGCTGGATTTCCATGACCTGGCCCCAGATCCCCTCCTTCACATCTCGTCGTTCATCGTCGTGTGTGAGGCCTTCCTCCGCATTACCCCACACTTCAGCATGTGGCTCAAGACTTTCAATGTGAAGCCGAAGATGATCGAGGGGCGACACGCAGAGTGCGGAGGTGCCGTAATAAGCAAAAGTGTTGATGTTCCGTGGCCAGAGGGTTCCTTCCCAGAGGTGTCCAGTTTATGGCAACGGGAGTGGTTTTATATCACAGCTCCCCGGAGTACCAAGTGGGTAGCCGCTCCTGCCTTTAGCTCGGGCCCCCACCACAACTGACGTCATGGATCAACAAGGGGCTGAACTGGGGGCCAGTAAATGATGTGCCGATATTGCAGAGTCGCATCCGAGATCTCCTTGAGAGAGATGTCAGCCTGGTCACGGTAATGCAAGTCATGCTAGTTCGTCGAGTCCCGCCTTGCAAACGTCGACCCCTCCGTATGTGGGAATTCAACCCGGAAGGACCGCGAACTATTCAGCACTTCCTCGGCATGACGCTCGAAGAGATGTACAAATTGTTCTTCGGACCACAAATAAAGTGTCCGGACACCACCGTGGATGCGGGTCTGAGCTGTAATCGCCTGGATACCCAAGTAAGTAATCCCGTGGCCGAACACACTGTCTTTTTATTTATCATAACATCATTCTGAAAAGTCGCTCCTTGACCAGGACTGGGTAACAAACGTGAAGATGATCAGGTGTTCGACCCCCCTTGCCGAGGGCTCGGCCGATCCAAT
This sequence comes from Triticum dicoccoides, assembly GCF_002162155.2. Lineage (NCBI taxonomy): Eukaryota > Viridiplantae > Streptophyta > Magnoliopsida > Poales > Poaceae > Triticum > Triticum dicoccoides. The sequence goes on from NC_041392.1 coordinate 650,964,656, forward strand.
ACTAGCCAGAATGCTCGAGCCGGCGCCTTATCAGGCGCCCTCAGGGGAAGATAAAGGGGGGAATAAAGAGGCTGAAAACAGGCCTCACTCATTATTCATCCCAACCGGGGGAATTAGCGCCTCCGCAAAGGAGGACAACCAGGGAGAAGAATCTGAAATTCCCTCTCCCCAAGGAAGGAAGAGGACCACCTCTGAAGACCCGGAAACAAAGGTTTCCAAACGGGGGAAGAAATCTTCGCCAGAGGGTCCTGCCTCGGAGGGTACTCTTGCCGCACAGTGCCCGCAAGGGGTCAGCCCTCTACCGAGCTGTAAGTAAACAAAAAGTACTTAATAGTAAAAATATCATACTTTACTTCTGAAGATAATAACCGAAGCATATATCTTGTAGTTCGGATCGTAGCCCTTCTCGACAGAGTTCGTCTTCGGGGGATCTTCTTCCAGAGATGATGGAGAGTGAAACACCTCCCCATGCCACCCCGCCTCATGAGGCGGGCGAACCTGAAGTGTCATCGCGGAGGGTTTCTCCTGATATGCCAAGGCCAGAGGGTAATCCTTCGGCCATCTGAAGTCCTCAGTATTCGGCTCCTAAAGAGATCAACAGAAAGAGTCTGGAACCATCTGGTGTGCGATCAAGGATCTTCTGGAGCAAGCGGCCATCTCAGAAGCGCATCGTACGCTAATGGGTACGGTGATTGAGAGTATTTCATCTGCCGAAAGCGGGTTGCATGAAGCTTTTATGAGTCTACTGAAAGGCTTTGAGGTATGCGGGACAGTGTATGTTTTTGACAGTACCGCACACGTTAGGTGTGCCCTATGCAGATAGTAGCCCCTGAGACTATAGTTGTCGTCGAGAACGGCAGCAAATAGAGGATCATAGTCCTAGGTAATAATCAGGCTGCCTTTATGTGCAGATGGCTGAAGGTCCGGTGGCTAGCCGGACTAGTGAGTTTGCCGAGCTGAAGCGGCAACTTGATGCGGCAGATGCCGACATCGTGCTTGTCAACAAGCGGCTCGACGAGGCACAGGGTATGTGATTTCTTCGGTGATCAACACATAGTAAGAGGAGCATGATGCTAGTATCTTTAATATGTTGTGACTGCAGATGGAGCCACCACCGTGGAGACCCTTCGGGCGGAACTTGCCTGAGCCAAGGAACAAGCCAGGAATAGTGATGCGGCCGGTCTAAAAGCGGTCGAAGAGCTGAGGGCCGAACAGGCTGCGCATTGCCAAAGCAAGGAAAAAATAGCCAAGATGGCCGTTGAGTTGAAAGATGCCGCCGACCGTTACCATCTTCTTGAAGAAGAAAGCCAGGCAAAGGCGGTGGACCTGGAGAAGGCCATGGTAGCAGCCTAGGAAGCCCACTCTAAAATCAAAGCGGCGAAGGAGGAGCTGCGTCAAGCTGGGGATATCACGGCTGGGAAGCCATTTTTGTTGCGGACGAAGTTCGGAGATCCGAAGTATGCCCCTCTTGATCAACTATGGAGTTCTGCAGACGCATACGTGGATTTGGCAGCCAGTGCTACTGATGCGGCCGAGTACTTCAAAGATCAAAAAGATCGTGAAGTGGAAAGGCTATTCTGGTCACAATTCCATGTTCCAGTGCGTCCGCTGCTGTTGAATGAGCAAATGACCGAGTGGGCCGAGCTCCATAGGTTGTCCGTGCTTGCCATGAGGTCTGTTGTGGATCATCCGTGGCCGGAGGGGCCAAGGCCGAATAGTTATTTTAGTCTAGTGCAACAGTTCCTTGGTGTTGTGCCGCACATCGATGCTATGAAGAGGTCGGCGTGCATAGAGGGTGCGCGTATGGCACTTGCCCGTGTTAAGACATACTGGGCAGAGATGGAGGCCACCGCTATTGCAACCCAGAGTTCGGCCGTAGGTCGGGTACCTGCCGAGCACTACTTTGAAGAAGTCCTTGAAGGCACTCGTTCAATAGAGGCTCAGTGCTCGAAGAATATTATGTTCTAGTGACATGTATTCCCATTCTAAAAACAATGTTTTATTGAGTTATAAGGGCTGTGTTTATACTTTTTCCTGAAAGTATTATGATGCCTCCTGTGCGGCCGTTTATGTATATATGTATATAATCTAAAAGTTTGCAGTCGTCGGCTTCAGCCCCCACGCATATAATGCGGGGGTGTTCACAAAAAACGCGTATTCACACTTGATCCAACGTCTTGGTCCATTAAGGAGGTGGTATCGCAGCGAACGAGGCAATCGGACTATATTGCTTTAACACTTTTACTTAGCCATAGGAGTTTGACGGTGGGGCTACTATATAGCCCCTGGTACCTCCGCGCTCGTCCGAATACGGTGCGCGTACGTACATGACCGGGAAACGGCCCTTCGTTAATGCGTAGGAATCCCGAAGATTCTGCTAAGTCATCGAGTGGTTGACCAGTCTCGCGCTTTATCATGACAGTCAGTTTTTGGCTTTCTCTACTGAGGTGCTCATCCGGATGAACCAGGGCACAATCGCAGTAGTTCTCCTGGTGCCGCCTTAGCCGATAGAGCGGAACATAAGGTAGCAAAACACGGGAGTCGGGCAAACCCAACATTTGACCAAAGACATGATTCAGAGCTGATGCATATAAGGCCAAACTCGCGACCCCGAACACTCCCTAAGGTATTCGATCTTTATAACATATTCCGGGCTGAACAATGCCCTTAATAATAAACCCCGTGTGTCCAGGTACGTGTAATATTCTGACATGGCAAAATGCCAATAACGTCAGCATCCTTCTCGGTTGTATTGAGTATCCGAAGGATGTGATCAACAAGAGACAGTAAAAAAGGTTTACGCGGGGTCTTAATCTGAAAAGAAACCTTTGAGCGGGTCCCTGCTGCACGTCTGCGCCTGTGTCTCCGTTGTGCCGTGTCCTGGACGGGTGTAGCATGATTGTCATCTGTAAAAGAGAAGAACTTAGGTGAAAGTTGTTGTGCCAAATTTTTTTTGGTTATTCTCGATAAACCATTAAAATTCAAGATAAGTCAAGTTGAACCGAACTAGCCCTGATTACACGCGGGAAGCCCCTGGTACCGTCTATGAGGGTTTAACCATCAAAGCAATCTCAGGTATTTCTAGTGATGCTCGGACTCATCTAACCGTGTCCGTGGTCTTGACAACTTGTCATTTATTCTAGTTGGTGAGGCCGTCTAGTGCTCAGCTGTTAAAGCCGCCGCACGTTCTTCCACGCGTAGAGAACGCTCAATATTTCCACTAACTGTGATGGTGCCATGTGGACTAGGCATCTTAAGTTTGAGAGAATCGTAATGTGGTACTGCATTAAAACGAGTGAAAGTCGCTCCTTCCAAGTAGTGCTTGATAGCCGCTTCGGAATGGAGCGATGTCGAAGGTTAACTTTTCGCTTTGGAAGTTGTCGGGAGAACCGAATACAACCTCTAGTAATAGAGAGCCCGTACGGCGGGCCTCTGGGCCTGGTATTACTCCCTTGAAGGTAGTATTACTGTGGCTTATTTTTGTCGGGTCTATCCCCATTTTGTGGACTGTGTCCTGATATATCAGATTTAGACCACTGCCGTCGTCCATAAGGACTCGTGTGATATGGTATCCGTTTATTACTGGGTCTAACACCAAGGCAGCCAATCCTTCATGTCGGATGCTTGTCGTGTGATCCCTGCGATCAAGAGTGACCGGGCAGGCCAACCAGGGATTGAACTTAGGGGTGACGGGCTCTATGGCGCGTATGTCTCGGAGTGCATGTTTGCTTCTCCTCTTCGTCACGTGGATCATGTTTACTGTTTTAACCTCCGGTGGGAACTTTTTCTGTTCTCCAGTGCTTTGCTGGCGAGGTTCATCCTCATCTTTGCTTGGTGTCTCCCTCCCCTTGTGTTCGGTGTTTAGCTTACCGGCCTGCTTGAAGACCCAGCATTCTCTATGGGTGTGATTTGCAGGTTTATCGGAGGTGCCATGAATCTGACATAGTTTGTCTAGAATCTTGTTTAGGATGGACGGTCCATCTCTGCTGCCTTTGAAAGGCTTTTTCCGCTGACCTGGTCGAGAGCCCATGAATCCGTCATTTACTGTCGTATTATCTGGGCTGTCTTCTTTATTTCGACGCTTGCTTTTACTGCGTCGTGGTTTTCCATTGCCATCCCTTACTTCGGATGTGCTTGGGTCGCTGGTGCTACTGCGGGCTAACCAACTATCTTCGCCCATGCAAAAGCGGGTCATGAGGCTTGTCAGGGCTGCCATTGTTCTCGGTTTTTCTTGGCCGAGGTGTCTGGCGAGCCATTCGTCTCGGATGCTGTGCTTGAAAGCTGCTAAGGCTTCGGCGTTCGGGAGTCGATGATTTGGTTCTTCTTAGTGAGAAACCTGTTCCAAAGCTTTCGGGCTGACTCTCCAGGCTGTTGAATTATATGACTTAAATCGTCTGCATCCGGAGGTCGGACATAGGTCCCTTGAAAATTAGCCCGAAAAGCATCCTCGAGCTCCTCCCAACTTCCAATTGAATTTTCGGGGAGGCTTTTCAGCCAGTGCCGAGCTAGTCCTTTAAGCTTGAGGTGCAAGTACTTGATGGCGTGGAGATTGTCTCCGCGAGCCATATGGATATGGAGGATAAAGTCCTCAATCCAGACCCCAGGGTCTGTGGTCCCGTCGTATGCCTCTATGTTCACTGGTTTGAATCCTTCTGGAAATTCATGGTCCAGCACCTCATTGGTGAAACATAGCGGGTGTGCAGAACCCCTGTATTTGGATGTATCATGGCGTTCGGACGGTTGTAGTAGTCGTTTTTGATTTTGTGTCGGAGCGCGCTTCCTAGATCCATAGATGGATCTGGTCATACTAGATTTTTGGCGCAAGTCTTCACGTAGATCGTGTGTTGACTTATGTGCGGCCTTGTTAGTCGCTCTATGGTGGCCATAAGGTGGTTGATCCGGCCGGTTGGCCGTTTTATTTTTCAGTTGTGTGGGCTCTAAGGCCTCATCGTCGAATTCAAGCAGTAGCTTGCGCTTTAGATAGCTCTTTGTGTGGTAACTTCCCCCGTACTTTTCTTCGTTGTCGAGCACTTTGTTCCATCTGCAGCTGAGCGTATTTTGTGCGGCCTTAAGCCTTTGCTTCTGCTTCTTCAGACTCCTCGATGTGGCAATAAGCCTTCTGTGGAGGTTCTCTTGTTCCAAGCGCCTTTCCAGGATGATGTGTGCATCTTCTCCCGGACTGTTTTCCTCCCCGGAGAGAGGTTGATGAGCTTTATCCTCGGTGTCTCCGTGTTCGGATATCAGATCGGTACTATGTTCGTCGTTTGCAGTTTCGTCGTGCTCTACCGTTGGGTCAATATGGTCTTCGTTTCCTCTGGAGTCGACTGGGGTGTTATTTTCTCTTGCGCTGTTATCGCTGTTTTTGCTATGGCGGGACTTAGAGCGGCGCCGCTGACGTCGGCGCTTGGGTTGCTTCTTGGAGGGGTCATCCTCCGCTGTCTCATTGCCATTGCCTTTGCTACCTCTTGAGCACCGTGTTGGTTTTCCCTGAAGAGGAAGGGATGATGCAGCAAAGTAGCGTAAGTATTTCCCTCAGTTTTTGAGAACCAAGGTATCAATCCAGTAGGAGGCTACGCGCGAGTCCCTTGTACCTGCACAAAACAAATAAATCCTCGCAACCAACGCAAATAGGGGTTGTCAATCCCTATGAGGCCACTTACGAGAGTGAGATCTGATAGATATGATAAAGATAATATTTTTGGTATTTTTATGATAAAGATGCAAAGTAAAATAAAGGCAAAGTAAATAGCAAATTAGTAGGAGAACAATATGATAAAGATAGACCCCGGGGCCATAGGTTTCACTAGTGGCTTCTCTCAAGAGCATAAGTATTCTACGGTGGGTGAACAAATTACTGTTGAGCAATTGACAGAATTGAGCATAGTTATGAGAATATCTAGGCATGATCATCTATATAGGCATCACGTCCGAGACAAGTAGACCGACTCCTGCCTGCATCTACTACTATTACTCCACTCATCAACCGCTATCCAGCATGCATCTAGAGTATTAAGTTAAAAACAGAGTATCACCTTAAGCAAGATGACATGATGTAGAGAGATAGACTCATGCAATATGAAGAAAACCCCATCTTGTTATCCTCGATGGCAACAATACAATACGTGCCTTGCTGCCCTTACTGTCACCGGGAAAGGACACCGCAAGATTGAACCCAAAGCTAAGCACTTCTCCTATTGCAAGAAAGATCAATCTAGTAGGCCAAACCAAACTGATAATTCGAAGAGACTTGCAAAGATAACCAATCATACATAAAAGAATTCATAGAAGATTCAAATATTATTCATAGATAGACTTGATCATAAACCCACAATTCATTGGTCTCAACAAACACACCGCAAAAAGAAGATTACATCGAATAGATCTCCACAAGAGAGGGGGAGAACATTGTATTGAGATCCAAAAAGAGAGAAGAAGCCATCTAGCTACTAACTATGGACCCGTAGGTCTGAGGTAAACTACTCACACTTCATCAGAGGGGCTATGGTGTTGATGTAGAAGCCCTCCGTGATCGATGCCCCCTCCGGTGGAGCTCCGGAACAGGCCCCAAGATGGGATCTCGTGGATACAGAAAGTTACGGTGGTGGAATTAGGGTTTTGGCTCCCTCGTCTGATCGTTTGGGGGTACGTGGATATATATAGGAGGAAGAAGTACGTCGGTGGAGCAACAGGGGGCCCACGAGGGTGGGGGGCGCGCCCCCTACCTCGTGGCCTCCTGTTACGTGCCTTGGCGTAGGGTCCAAGTCTCCTGGGTCTTATCTTTTGAGAAAATCACGTACCGAAGGTTTCATTCCGTTTGGACTTCGTTTGATATTCCTTTTCTTCGAAACCCTAAAACAGGCAAAAAACAGCAATTCTGGGCTGGGCCTCCAGTTAATAGGTTAGTCCCAAAAATAATATAAAAGTGGATAATAAAGCCCAATAATGTCTAAAACAGTAGATAATATAGCATGGAGCAATCAAAAATTATAGATACGTTGGAGACGTATCAGCCTTCTTTGGGGGTGTTCACCATGTATATATCATATGATGGGGTGGCTGTCCAGCGCTCTGTGGGCACTGGTTCCTGTTCCTCTCCTGCATCGTCGTCCGTACCGTCGATGTCTTCGGAGTCGAAATCAAGCATGTCGGTTAATTCGTCGACAAAGGCTACTAAGTGGGTGGTGGGTGGGTGATAACCCACAAGTATAGGGTTTCACAACAGCTTTCGAGGGTAGAGTATTCAACCCAAATTTATTGATTCGACACAAGGGGAGCCAAAGAATATTCTCAAGTATTAGCAGCGGAGTTGTCAATTCAACCACACCTGGAAACTTAGTATCTGCAACAAAGTGTTTAGTAGCAAAGTAATATGATAGTGGTGGTAGCAGCAACAAAAGTAAAGACAACAAAAGTAATGTTTTTGGTATTTTGTAGTGATTGTAACAGTAGCAGCGGAAAAGTAAATAAGCATAAACCAGTATATGGAAAACTTGTAGGCACTGGATCAGTGATGGATAATTATGCCGGATGCGGTTCATCATGTAACCGTCATAACATAGGGTGACACAGAACTAGCTCCAATTCATCAATGTAATGTAGGCATGTATTCTGTATATAGTCATACGTGCTTATGGAAAAGAACTTGCATGACATCTTTTGTCCTACCCTCCCGTGGTAGCGGGGTCCTATTGGAAACTAAGGGATATTAAGGCCTCCTTTTAATAGAGAACCGGAACAAAGCATTAGCACATAGTGAATACATGAACTCCTCAAACTATGGTCATCACCGGGAGTGGTCCCGATTATTGTCACTTCGGGGTTGCCGGATCATAACACATAGTAGGTGAGTATAGACTTGCAAGATAGGATCAAGAACTCACATATATTCATGAAAACATAATAGGTTCAGATCTGAAATCATGGCACTCGGGCCCTAGTGACAAGCATTAAGCATAGCAAAGTCATAACAACATCAATCTCAGAACATAATGGATACTAGGGATCAAACCCTAACAAAAGTAACTCGATTACATGGTAAATCTCATCCAACCCATCACCGTCCAGCAAGCATACGATGGAATTACTCACGCACGGCGGTGAGCATCATGAAATTGGTGATGGAGGATGGTTGATGATGACGACGACGACGAATCCCCCTCTCCGGAGCCCCGAACGGACTCCAAATCAGCCCTCCGAGAGGTTTTAGGGCTTGGCGGCGGCTCCGTATTGTAAAACGCGATGATTTCTTCTCTCTGATTTTTTTCTCTCCGAAAGCAAATATATAGAGTTGGAGTTGGCATCGGAGGGCATCCAGGGGGCCCACGAGGTAGGGGGCGCGCCCTAAGGGGGGGGGGGCGCCCCCCACCCTCGTGAGAAGGGTGTGGGCCCCTGGTCTTCATCTTTGGCGAGGATTTTTTATTATTTTTTCTAAGATGTTCCATGGAGTTTCAGGTCATTCTGAGAATATTTGTTTTCTGCACATAAAACAACACCATGGCAATTCTGCTGAAAACAGCGTCAGTTCGGGTTAGTTCCATTCAAATCATACAAGTTAGAGTCCAAAAAAGGGCAAAAGTGTTTGGAAAAGTAGATACGACGAAGACGTATCAACTCCCCCAAGCTTAAACCCTTGCTTGTCCTCAAGCAATTCAGTTGACAAACTGAAAGAAAGAAAGAAAAACTTTTACAAACTCGGTTTGCTCTTGTTGTTGTAACTATGTCAAGCCAGCATTCAAGTTTTTAGCATAGATCATAACTAACCACATTTGCAATAATTCCCAGGTCTCATAATTACTCATATCAATAGCATAATCAACTAGCAAGCCATAATAATAAATCTCGGATGACAACACTTTCTCAAAACAATCATAATATGATATAACAAGATGGTATCTCTCTAGCCCTTTCTGAGACCGCAAAACATAACTGCAGAGCACCTTTAAAGATCAAGGACTGACTAGACATTGTGATTCATGGTAAAAGAGATCCAATCATAGTCATACCCAATATAAATCAATAGTGATGAATGCAAATGATGGTTGTGCTCTCCATCTAGTGCTTTTTAATAAGAGGGTGATGACTCAACATAAAAGTAAATGGACAGGCCCTTCGCAGAGGGAAGCAGGGATTTGTAGAGGTGCCAGAGCTCCGTTTTGAAATAGAGATAAATTGTATTTTGAGCGGTATACTTTCATTGTCAATGTAACAACTAAGAGATGGTGATATCTTCCATGCTAAACACATTATAGGCGGTTCCCAAACAGAATGGTAAAGTTTATACTCCCCCTCCACCAACAAGCATCAATCCATGGCTTGCTCGAAACAACGAGTGCCTCCAACATACATCAGGTCCCAGGGGGTGTTTTGTTTGCAATTAATTTTGATTTAGTTTGCATAAAGTATGGGACTGGGCATCCCGGTGACCAGCCATTCTCTCGTGAGTGAGGAGCGGAGTCCACTCCTCTTGAGAATAACCCGCCTAACATGGAAGATAAGGACAACCTTGGTTGATACATGAGCTATTCGAGCATACAAAACAGAATGATTATTTGAAGGTTTAGTGTTTGGCACATACAAGTTTACTTGGAACGGCAGGTAGATACCGCATATAGGAAGGTATGGTGGACTCATCTGGAATAACTTTGGGGTTTAAGGGATTGGATGCACAAGCAGTATTCCCGCTTAGTACAGGTGAAGGCTAGCAAAAGACTGGGAAGCGACCAACTAGAGAGCGACAACAACCATGTACATGCATTAAAATTAATAAACATTGGATGCAAGCATGAGTAGGATATAATCCACCATGAACATAAATATCGTGAAGGCTATGTTGATTTGTTTCAACTACATGCGTGAACATGTGCCAAGTCAAGTCACTTAAATCATTCAAAGGAGGATACCACCCCATCATACCACATCATAATAGTCTCAATAGCATGTTGGCACACAAGGTAAACCATTATAACTCATAGCTAATCAAGCATGGCACAAGCAACTATGATCTCTAATTGTCATTGCAAACATGTTTATTCATAATAAGCTGAATCAAGAACGAGGGACTCATCATATTTACAAAAACAAAAGAGGTCGAGTTCATACCAGCTTTTATCATCTCATATATCATCATAATTGCCTTTCACTTACACGACCGAATGGTGTGAATAATAATAATAAGAGTGTACGTGCATTGGACTAAGCTGGAATCTGCGAGCATACAATAAACATGAGAAGACAAGGCAATATGGGCTCTGGGTTAATTCAACAAAGATGCATATAAGAGCCACTTCAACAATTTAATTATGGTCTTCTCCTACTGAACCCCAAAGAAAAGAAAAGAAATAAAACTACTTACACGGGAAAGCTCCCAACAAGCAAAAAAAGAACGGGAAATATTTTTGGGTTTTCTTTTTAATTATTACTACTACAGCAGAAAAATAAACTACTACTAATTTTTTTTGTTTTTTCTTAAGGTTTAGCAAACACACAAGAAGAAAGCAGGAAAAAGAAAATAAACTAGCATGGATATTACAATGAAAAAGTATGAGCACCGACATCTAGTAATGAGTGTGTGTGAACATAAATGTAATGTCAGTGAGATATACGTACTCCCCCAAGCTTAGGCTTTTGGCCTAAGTTGGTCTATGGCCATGGCTGGCCTGGCGGATATCCATAATAATAGTTTTTGGGGTCGTATTGTGATGAGGAAGAATAGTTGGGATCATACTGTGATGAGGAGGAATAGTTGGGATCATACTGTGATGAAGAAGAAGACTCTGACTGCCACTGGCTGACAGTCATCTCTGGATCCCAAGAATAAACAGATTGTTGTGGAGGCTCATCTTGTGGTTCCTGTTTCGGGGCTGGTGCGGGATTCTTGTAATCTTGGATGGCAGCCCACGTAATGAGGTAGGGTCCTACAAAATTAAACAAAGAAGGAGCAGGCAGGATAATAGTCTCAGGATGATGTTTGTTAAAGAACAATTGATATTTAAGCTCTCCTGTCCTATTCTTAACAATAAAATCATGTGCCACCATACTTTTATGATCTATATAAACACGGGGCAGCACCTTTTCTTCCTTCTCAGCATGCCTAATAGGTATGTTAAAATGTGCAGCTAGGCGTGTGGCATAGATGCCTCCAAAGATGGGACCCTTAGTACGGTTCATACTTAATCGTCTAGCAATAATACCGCCCATACTAAAAGTGTTATCACTGTATAAACCGTGGTGCAGAATAATTATATCAGGGATGCTAAGGTTTCCACAGTTTCCACGTCCAATTAAACAACGACTAGCAAATAATGCAAAGTAACGTAAAACAGGAAAATGTATGCTAGTGATTCGTGCATCAAAAACCTTCCTAGTTTCTCCTACAGTAATAGTATCAATAAACCCAGCCACATCATCATGATGTGGTTCTTCTGTCTTGCCCTCAAAAGGGACTAAACAAATCCGACAGAAATCATAAAGTGACATCTCTTTATGCTCATCATATAAATGAAACTCCACTGTAGGTGGTGAGTTCCTAGAATAAAAATGAAAGTTTTGCACAAAAGTATTTATGAGTAAGAGATACTGATCGCATTGGTCGTGGAGGAAAACGGTGAGGCCTGCATTGTGAGCCAATTCATGAAAATCTTCACAGATATCGACTGCACTCAAGAAATCATTAGAAGGCCATTCACACGCCCGAATCTCTGTGGTGCGCGGCAAATTATACTTAGGCTTCAGTGCCTTTTCCTTCGAGCTTTGGCTCGATGAGCCCCTCAAAAATCTCCTAATTATTTTTCTGAAATAATCTGAAATTCTTAGTAACTTCAAAAAAAGTAAACCAAACTCAATAATATTGATAGCAACTACTCCTACAAGTGCCCAGAGCCTAAATCAAGCATTAGAACTACTTAGAACCATATAAATTTGACATGCAAGCTCAAGAACATGGTCACCTATGCAGCACAAATTTGCAAAGAATAAAGCACTAGAACAAAAACTAATTGGACCAATGGAGGATTCACATACCAAGGAACAATCTCCCCAAGCAGTTTTGTGAGAGGTGCTTTGAGCAAGGAGATCGAAAATCACAACAAAAGTGGCCGGAACTCGTGCTTGAGTTGGTTTTTCGGGTTTGTGTGAGACAGAGGAAGAAGATGGGTGCTGGGATAAGTGCAGGAGGGCCACCATGGGCCCACGAG
>NC_041392.1:650977219-651027968 GCF_002162155.2 Triticum dicoccoides
CCCACGGCAATTTTTGCACAGTAAATCCTCAAATATTCTCGAAAAAATTATATTAAATTGGCATGGCATTCTAAGGACTTTTATTTTCAGGATATTTTTGTATTGCACGGATAAGTCGGGAAACAGACAGAAGAAATACTAATTTTACTTTATTTAATATAAATAACAGAAAGTAAAAGTGGGGTACAGAAGGTTGTGCTTCTAGTTTCATCCATCTCATGCTCATAAAAAAGAATCCACTAACAAAGTTGATCAAGTCTTGTTAACAAACTCATTCCGATAATCATGAAACCGGAGAAATTTCGAATAACACTAAGTTACCTCAATGGGGATATGCACATCCCCAATAATAAGAATATCATATTTCTTCTTGACAGTAGGAAGAGGAAATTCAAAGCCTCCAAATATAATCGATGGAATTTTTCCAATAGAGTTGATACTATGAACTTGAGGTTGTTTCCTCGGAAAGTGTACCGTATGCTCATTACCATTAACATGAAAAGTGGCATTGCCTTTGTTGCAATCAATAACAGCCCCTGCAGTATTAAAAAAGGTCTTCCAAGAATAATAGACATACTATCATCCTCGGGAATATCAAGAATAACAAAGTCCGTTAAAATAGTAACGTTTGCAACCACAACAGGCACATCCTCACAAATACCGGCAGGTATATCAGTTGATTTATCAGCCATTTGCAAAGATATTTCAGTAGGTGTCAGCTTATTCAAGTCAAGTCTACGATATAAAGAGACAGGCATAACACTAACACCGGCTCTAAGATCACATAAAGCAGTTTTAATATAATTTCTTTTAATGGAGCAAGGTATAGTAGGTACTCCGGGGTCCCGAAGTTTCTTTGGTATTCCACCCTTAAAAGTATAATTAGCAAGCATGGTGGAAATCTCAGCTTCCGGTATCTTTCTTTTATTAGTAATGATATCCTTCATATATTTAGCATAAGGATTTGTTTTGAGCACATCAGTTAATCTCATACGCAAAAAGATAGGCCTAATCATTTCAGCAAAGTGCTCAAAATCCTCATCATCCTTTTTCTTGGATGGTTTCGGAGGAAAAGGCATGGGTTTCTGAACCCAAGGTTCCCTTTCTTTACCATGTTTCCTAGCAACAAAGTCTCTTTTATCATAATGTTGATTCTTTGATTGTGGGTTATCAAGATCAACAACATGTTCAATTTCTACATCATTATCATTACTAGGTTGAGCATCATCATGAACATCATCATTAATATTTTCATTAGGTTCATGTTCATTGCCAGATTGTGTTTCAGCATTAGACATAGAGATATCATTTGGATTATCAGGTGGTTTAGCAATAGGTTCACTAGAAGTTTGCACAGTTCTATCATTTTTCTTCTTCTTCTTTTTAGAAGAACTAGGAACATCAATATTATTTCTTTGAGAATCTTGCTCGATTCTCTTAGGGTGGCCTTCAGGATACAAAGGTTCCGGAGTCATTCTACCAGTTCTAGTAGCCACTCTAATAGCATAATCATTTTTCTTACTATTCACTTCATCAAGCACTTCTTTTTGGGCCTTAAGTACTTGTTCTACTTGATTGGTAACCATAGAAGCATGCTTGCTAACAAGTTTGAGTATTTTCTTTTAATTGTCTACCAAAATAAGCATTGAAGTCGTCTTGCTTAAACATAAAGTTATCAAACTCATCCAAGCACTGACTAGCAATTTTAGTAGGAGGGACTTCAGGTTTATCATATCTATCGAGAGAATTTACCTTTACTACCTGTGTCGGGATATCGGGATCAGGAGGTTCTTCAATAAATAAAGAATTAAGATCATATGTTTCTTCAACAGGCGGTGAATTAAGACCATGTATTTCTTCAATAGGAGGTAAATTCTTAACGTCTTCAGCTTTAACACCTTTCTCTTTCATAGATTTCTTTGCCTCTTGCATATCTTCGGGACTAAGAAATAGAATGATAACCCACAAGTATAGGGGATCGCAACAGTTTTTGATAAGTAAGAGTGTTAAACCCAACGAGGAGGTAAAGGTAGAACAAATATTCCCTCAAGTTCTATCAACCACCGATACAACTCTACGCACGCTTGACGTTCGCTTTACCTAGAACAAGTATGAAACTAGAAGTACTTTGTAGGTGTTTCTGGAAAGGCTTTGCAAGAAAGTAAAGAGCACAAAAATAAAACTAGGGGCTGTTTATATAAATAAACAATAAATTAAATATAGCAAGTGTGGAAAAGTGGTGGTAGGAGTTGCGAAATTGTCCCTTAAGCAATTGACTACTTTACTAGACCGATATCAAGTATTATGTGGGAGAGGCCACTTCTAGCATGTCATCCCTTACTTGGAATTCTATGCACTTATGATTGGAACTATTAGCAAGCATCCGCAACTACTAATGTTCATTAAGGTAAAACCCAACCATAGCATTAAGATATATTGGTCCCCCTTCAATCCCGTATGCATCAATTTCTATGCTAGGTTGAAGCTTCTGTCACTCTTGCCCTCCAATACATAGTCCTATCAACATACAACTAACCCTATGGTGTGATCCACGCGCGCGCTCATATGATGGGCACCAAAGGACAGCAACATAACCACAAGCAAATTAAATCAATCATAGCAATTCATCAACCACCGATAGGACAATGAAAATCTACTCAGACATCATAGGATGGCAACACATCATTGGATAATAATATGAAGCATAAAGCACCATGTTCAAGTAGAGGGTACAGCGTGTTGCGGGAGAGTGGACCGCTGTAGATAGAGGGGGGAAGGTGATGGAGATGTTGGTGAAGATGGCGGAGGTGTTGGTGAAGATCGCGGTGATGATGATGATGGCCACGGCGGCGTTCCGGCGCCACCAAAGGAGAGGGGGAGAGGGGCCCCCTTCTTCCTCTTCTTCCTTGACCTCCTCCCTAGATGGGAGAAGGGTTTCCCCTCTGGTCCTTGGTCTCCATGGCATGGGAGGGGCGAGAGCCCCTCCGAGATTGGATCTATATCTCTGTTTCTCTCTGGTTCTGCGTTCTCCTCTGGCTCTGTTTCACCGTTTCGTATATATATGGAGATCCGTAACTCCGATTGGCCTGAAACCTTCGCCGTGATTTTTTCCCGAATATTAGCTTTCTTGCGGCAAAAGAAGAGCGTCAACCGCCTTACGGTGGGCTCACGAGGGTAGGGGGCGCGCCCTAAGGGGGGCGCCCCCTGCCTCGTGACCACCTCGGGCACTGGTTCGCGTTGATTTTCCTTCCGAATTTTTCATATTTTCCAAAAATAGGCTCCGTCCGTTTTTATCCCGTTTGGACTCCGTTTGATATGGATATTCTGCGAAACCAAAAACATGCAAGAGACAGGAACTGGCACTGGGCACTGGATCAATATGTTAGTCCCAAACATAATATAAAAAGTTGCCAAAAATTATATGAAAGTTGAATAATATTGGCATGGAACAATCAAAAATTATAGATACGACAGAGACGTATCAGCATCCCCAAGCTTAATTCCTGCTCGTCCTCGAGTAGGTAAATGATAAAAAAGATAATTTTTGATGTGGAATGCTACCTAACATAATCTTGATCATATGTCTAATCATGGCATGAATATTAAGACACGAGTGATTCAAAGCAATAGTCTATCCTTTGACATTAAGACAATAATACTTCAAGCATACTAATAAAGCAATCATGTATTTTCAAAATAACATGGCCAAAGAAAGTTATCCCTACAAAATCATATAGTCTGGCTATGCTCCATCTTCACCACACAAAATATTCAAATCATGCACAACCCTGATGACAAGCCAAGCAATTGTTTCATACTTTTGACGTTCTCAAACCTTTTCAACTTTCACGCAGTACATGAGCGTGAGCCATGGACATAACACTATAGGTGGAATAGAATATGATGGTGGAGGAGACAAAAAGGAGAAGATAGTCTCACATCAACTAGGCGTATCAACGGGCTATGGAGATGCCCATCAATAGATATCAATGTGAGTGAGTAGGGATTGCCATGCAACTGATGCACTAGAGCTATAAGTGTATGAAAGATCTAACTGAAACTAAGTGGGTGTGCATCCAACTTGCTTGCTCATGAAGACCTCGGGCATTTGAGGAAGCCCATCATCAGAATATACAAGCCAAGTTCTATATTGAAAATTCCCACTAGTATATGAAAGTGATAACTCAAGAGACTCTCTATATGAAGAACATGATGCTACTTTGAAGCACAAGTGTGGAAAAAGGATAGTAGCATTGCCCCTTCTCTCTTTTTCTCTCATTTTTTTGTTTTTTATTTTTTTATTTTTTTGGTGGGCTTCTTTGGCCTCCTTTTTTTATTTGGGCTTCTTTGGCCTCTTTTATTTTTTTGTAAAGTCCGGAGTCTCATCCCGACTTGTGGGGGAATCATAGTCTCCATCATCCTTTCCTCACTAGGGCAATGCTCTAATAATGATAATCATCACACTTTTATTTACTTACAACTCGATACTAGAACAAAGATATGACTCTATATGAATGCCTCCGGCAGTGTACCGGGATGTGCAATGATCTAGAGTAGCAATGACATAAAAAAACGGACAAGCCATGAAAACATCATGCTAGCTATCTTACGATCATGCAACGCAATATGACAATGAATGCTCAAGTCATGTATATGATGATGATGATGAAAGTTGCATGGCAATATATCTCGGAATGGCTATGGAAATGCCATGATAGGTAGGTATGGTGGCTGTTTTGAGGAAGGTATATGGCGGGTTTATGGTACCGGCGAAAGTTGCGTGGTACTAGAGAGGCTAGCAATGATGGAAGGGTGAGAGTGCGTATAATCCATGGACTCAACATTAGTCATAAAGAACTCACATACTTATTGCAAAAATCTATTAGTTATCGAAACAAAGTACTATGCGCATGCTCCTAGGGGGATAGATTGGTAGGAAAAGACCATCGCTCGTCCCCGACCGCCACTCATAAGGAAGACAATCAATAAATACCTCATGCTCCCACTTCATTACATAACGGTTCACCATACGTGCATGCTACGGGAATCACAAACCTCGACACAAGTATTTCTACTAATCCACAACTACCCACTAGCATACTCTAATATCACCATCTTTATATCGCAAAACTATTGCAAGGAATCAAGCATATCATATTCAGTGATCTACAAGTTTATGTAGGATTTTATGACTAACCATGTGAATGACCAGTTCCTGTCATCTCTCTAAATAGATATAAGTGAAGCATGAGAGTTTAATTCTTTCTACAAAAGATATACCCATGCTCTAACAAATCTAAGTGAAGCAAAAGAGCATTCTATAAATGGCGGTTGTCTATGTAAAGAGAAACAGGCAATCCAAACTTCAAATGATATAAGTGAAGCACATGAAGCATTCTATAAAGCCATACTCAAAGAATATAAGTGAAGTGCAATGAGCATTCTATAAATCAACCAAGTACTATCTCATACCAGCATGGTGCATAAAAATAAAAAAAACCTAAATGCAAAAGACGCTCCAAGACTTGCACATATCGCATGAACGAAACGAATCCGAAAACATACCGATATTTGTTGAAGAAAGAGGGGATGCCTCCCCAACATCCCCAAGCTTAGACGCTTGAGTCTCCTTGAATATTTACTTGGGGTGCCTCGGTCATCCCCAAGCTTGAGCTCTTGCCTCTCTTCCTTCTTCTCACATCGAGACCTTCTCGATCATCGAACACTTCATCCACACAAAACTTCAACAGAAAACTCGGTAAGATCCGTTAGTATGATAAAGCAAATCACTACTCTAAGTACTGTTGCAAACCAATTAATATTTTGTTTTTGCATTGTGTGTACTGTAGTATAACTTTTTCATGGCTTAATCCACTAATATAAATTGATAGTTTCATCAAAACAAGCAAACTATGCATCAAAAACAGAATCTGTCTAAAACAGAACAGTCTGTAATAATCTGAACATTCACCATACTTCTGGTACTTGAAAAATTCTACCAAAATTATTAAAAATAAACAATTTCTATAGGAAGATAGTGCAAAAATAATCATAACCATTTGACGTTCCAGCTAAAAATGTAAAATCACGCACTACAGCCGAAGTTTCTGTCCTGCACCGTACAAACCATCAAGCAAATGTAAACATCCTAAAGGCAAACCTTGGCACATTATTTTTATAATACAATGGAATTTTACACGGGGATAATTATTTTTATTGAAAAGTTTCTGTAATCCAGATTCACAAATTTTCCGTGAGCATGAACAAAGTTCAAGGAGCTCTCCCACTTCAACAATGCTTGTCTTTCTCACTTTCGCTTTCCTTTTTGAAAAAGTTTTGGGTTCCCCTCTTTATTTTTGTTGTTTTTTAAACTATATGAAAGCACTCAACAGAAATAAATGACTCTCTAAAACTTCCGGGTTGTCTCCCTAGCAGCGCTTTCTTTAAAGCCATTAAGCTAGGCATATAGTGCTCAAGTAGTGAATCCACCCGGATCCCAAGGTATATCAAAGCCAATTTTAATTAACAATGATTTGTAATTTAATAGTGAGCACAAAGCAACATATATCAAGCAATGATGAAGTCTAACTCTCTTCCTATGCATCGCATGTCATAAAAGAACAATTCATGCACACCTAGTAAAGGCCAATGCATAGTATAAACAGTTTCTTGCAATTCTATCATATTGGAAACATAGAGAGGTGGAGATATCATTCCTCTCTCATAATAATTGCAAGTAGGAGCAGCAAGCACATGCATATTATACTCATCAAAATCATCATGTGCAACGGTAAAAGGCAACCCATCAATATACTCCTTCATAAGTGCAAACTTCTCCGATATAGTATAATCGGGAGAATTCAAAAAGATAATAGGACTATCATGCGTGGGTGCAATAGCAACAATTTCATGTTTAACATAAGGAACTATAGCAAGTTCATCTCCATAAGCATAATTCACATTGGCATCTTGGCCATAAGCATAGCAAGCATCATCAAAAAGGGATATTTCAAGAGATTCAATGGGATCATAACAATCATCATAGCAATCATCCTTCGGTAAGCATGAAGGGGAATTAAACAATGTATGAGTTGAAGAGTTACTCTCATTAGAAGGTAGGCACGGGTGATCAATCCGCTCTTCGTCCTTTTGTTCTTCGCTCTCCTCCTCATCTTTTTCATCCAATGGGCTCATAGTGTCATCAACTTCTTCTTCCATAGATTCCTGCAAAATATTAGTCTCTTCTTGGACAGCAGAGTATTCCTCAATATATTGTTTAACATAGGTATTAGAAGCATAATTATCATAGCAATATTTAAGTATAGCAAAATTTTCAGATTTGTGAAAAGTAGCATCATACTTTTCAATCAAAGAAGCAATTTCATAAGCACCCTCATAAGCAACAAATTCTTCAATTTGTTGAACATCATAGTAACTATAAACACCTTTAGCATAAGAAGATAAGATTCCATTATCAATAAACTCACATTGGTAGGGAAGGTGTTTCTTAGGGTTTTCAGAACAACAAGTAAAATCATATAATTCACATAAATTCCAAGCATAGCATTGCAAACGTTGAATTTGACTCCATAATAATTTCCCTTTTTCAGATATACGGTGTCGCACATAAAAAGCATGCTCATCTAAAGATTTGCCCTCAACTAAGCTAGTTGGGGTTTCAGCACGAGCACATAGGGATCGAAGATGATCCAAGTAATAAGCTTCAGCAGTGTGATAGATTTTGATTGGTTCTTCAACCATTGGTTCAGTAGGTACAACTAATTTTTTGGTATTTTGCGTTTCCTACCCATAACTAAAGGTAGAAAACAACTAAGAACAACAAATAAAAATTACTTAGTGATAAAGCAAACAAGCACACACGAGAATATTCACCCCACGCTATTGCTCCCCGGCAACGGCGCCAGAAAAAGGTCTTGATAACCCACAAGTATAGGGGATCGCAATAGTTTCCGATAAGTAAGATTGTCGAACCCAACGAGGAGCTAAAGGTAGAACAGATATTCCCTCAAGTTCTATCGACCACCGATACAACTCTACGCACGCTTGACGTTCGCTTTACCTAGAACAAGTATGAAACTAGAAGTACTTTGTAGGTGTTTTCGGAAAGGCTTTGCAAGAAAGTAAAGAGCACAAAAATATAACTAGGGGCTGTTTAGATAAAGAAACAATAAAGTAAATATAACGAGTGTGGAAAAGTGGTGGTAGGAGTTGTGAAATTGTCCCTTAAGCAATTGACTACTTTACTAGACCGATAGCAAGTATTATGTGGGAGAGGCCACTGCTAGCATGTCATCCCTTACTTGGAATTCTATGCACTTATGATTGGAACTATTAGCAAGCATCCGCAACTACTAATGTTCATTAAGGTAAAACCCAACCATAGCATTAAGATATATTGGTCCCCCTTCAATCCCGTATGCATCAATTTCTATGCTAGGTTGAAGCTTCTGTCACTCTTGCCCTCCAATACATAGTCCTATCAACATACAACTAACCCTATGGTGTGATCCACGCGCGCGCTCATATGATGGGCACCAAAGGACAGCAACATAACCACAAGCAAATTAAATCAATCATAGCAATTCATCAACCACCGATAGGACAATGAAAATCTACTCAGACATCATAGGATGGCAACACATCATTGGATAATAATATGAAGCATAAAGCACCATGTTCAAGTAGAGGGTACAGCGTGTTGCGGGAGAGTGGACCGCTGTAGATAGAGGGGGGAAGGTGATGGAGATGTTGGTGAAGATGGCGGAGGTGTTGGTGAAGATCGCGGTGATGATGATGATGGCCACGGCGGCGTTCCGGCGCCACCAAAGGAGAGGGGGAGAGGGGCCCCCTTCTTCCTCTTCTTCCTTGACCTCCTCCCTAGATGGGAGAAGGGTTTCCCCTCTGGTCCTTGGTCTCCATGGCATGGGAGGGGCGAGAGCCCCTCCGAGATTGGATCTATATCTCTGTTTCTCTCTGGTTCTGCGTTCTCCTCTAGCTCTATTTCACCGTTTCGTATATATATGGAGATCCGTAACTCCGATTGGCCTGAAACCTTCGCCGTGATTTTTTCCCGAATATTAGCTTTCTTGCGGCAAAAGAAGAGCGTCAACCGCCTTACGGTGGGCTCACGAGGGTAGGGGCATGCCCTAGGGGGGTGCCCCCTGCCTCGTGACCACCTCGGGCACTGGTTCACGTTGATTTTTCTTCCGAATTTTCCATATTTTCCAAAATAGGCTCCGTCCGTTTTTATCCCGTTTGGACTCCATTTGATATGGATATTCTGCGAAACCAAAAACATGCAACAGACAGGAACTGGCACTGGGCACTGGATCAATATGTTAGTCCCAAACATAATATAAAAAGTTGCCAAAAAGTATATGAAAGTTGAATAATATTAGCATGGAACAATCAAAAATTATAGATACGACGGAGACGTATCATAGAACACCTCTCTTCTTCGGAGTTGGTTCAGGAATAGGCTCAGTAATTGGAGCAGGAGCTGGCTCAGGAGGTGCCCATTTATTTTCATTTGTCAACATATTATTCAATAGAATTTCAGCTTCACCCGGTGTTCTTTCCCTGAAAAGAGAACCAGCACAACTATCCAGGTAATCTCTGGAAGCATTGGTTAGTCCATTATAAAAGATATCAAGTATTTCGGGTTTCTTAAGAGGATGATCAGGCAAAGCATTAAGTAACTTGAGATGCCTCCCCCAAGCTTGTGGGAGACTCTCTTCTTTAATTTGCACGAAATTGTATATTTCCCTCAAAGCAGCTTGTTTCTTATGAGCAGGGAAATATTTAGCAGAGAAGTAATAAATCATATCCTAGGGACTACGCACACAACTAGGATCAAGAGAATTAAACCATATCTTAGCATCACCCTTTAATGAGAATGGAAATATTTTGAGTATATAGAAGTAATGCGATCTCTCATCATTAGTGAACAGGGCAGCTATATCATTTAACTTAGTAAGATGTGCCACAATAGTTTTAGATTCATAGCCATAAAACGGATCAGATTCAACCAAAGTAATTATATCAGGATCAACAGAGAATTCATAATCCTTATCAGGAACACAAATAGGTGAAGTAGCAAAAGTAGGGTCGGGTTTCATTTTATCTCTAAGTGATTCTTTGTTCCATTTAACTAATAACCTCTTAAGCTCACATCTATCTTTGCAAGCTAAAATAGCGGCAGAAGATTCCATATCAAAAAGATAACCCTCAGGAATAGCAGACATACTTTCATCATCACTATCATCATCGTATTCAGATTCAATAATTTTTTTCTCTAGCCCTAGCAATTTGTTCATCAAGAAATTCACCAAGGGGCACAGTAGTATCAGGCATAGAAGCAGTTTCATCATAAGTATCATGCATAGCAGAAGTGGCATCATCAATAACATGCGACATATCAGACCGAATAGCAGAAGCAGGTGTAGGTGTCGCAAACTTACTCATAACAGAAGGTGAATCAAGTGCAGAGCTTGATGGCAGTTCCTTACCTCCCCTCGTAGTTGAGGGATAGATCTTGGTTTTTGGATCTCTCAAGTTCTTCATAGTGTCCAGCAGATATAAATCCCAAGTGACTCAAAGAATAGAGCTATGCTCCCCGGTAACGGCGGCAGAAATTAGTCTTGATAACCCACAAGTATAGGGGATCGCAACAGCTTTCGAGGGTAGAGTATTCAACCAAAATTTATTGATTCGACACAAGGG
Organism: Triticum dicoccoides; assembly: GCF_002162155.2. NCBI lineage: Eukaryota > Viridiplantae > Streptophyta > Magnoliopsida > Poales > Poaceae > Triticum > Triticum dicoccoides. Next base: position 650,987,963 of record NC_041392.1, read on the forward strand.
GAGACAAATAATATTCTCAAGTATTAGCAGCTGAGTTGTCAATTCAACCACACCTGGAAACTTAGTATCTGCAGCAAAGTGTTTAGTAGCAAAGTAATATGATAGTGGTGGTAGCAGCAACAAAAGTAAAGACAACAAAAGTAATTTTTTGGTATTTTGTAGTGATTGTAACAGTAGCAGCGGAAAAGTAAATAAGCGTAAACCAGTATATGGAAAACTCGTAGGCACCGGATCAGCGATGGATAATTATGCCGGATGTGGTTCATCATGTAACATTCATAACATAGGGTGACACCGAACTAGCTCCAATTCATCAATGTAATGTAGGCGTGTATTCCGTATATAGTCATACGTGCTTATGGAAAAGAACTTGCATGAAATCTTTTGTCCTACCCTCCCGTGGCAGCGGGGTCCTATTGGAAACTAAGGGATATTAAGGCCTCCTTTTAATAGAGAACCGAAACAAAGCATTAGCACATAGTGAATACATGAACTCCTCAAACTATGGTCATCACCGGGAGTGGTCCCGATTATTGTCACTTCGGGGTTGCCGGATCATAACACATAGTAGGTGAGTATAGACTTGCAAGATAGGATCAAGAACTCACATATATTCATGAAAACATAATAGGTTCAGATCTGAAATCATGGCACTCGGGCCCTAGTGACAAGCATTAAGCATAGCAAAGTCATAGCAACATCAATCTCAGAACATAATGGATACTAGGGATCAAACCCTAACAAAACTAACTCGATTACATGATAAATCTCATCTAACCCATCACCGTCTAGCAAGCCTACGATGGAATTACTCACGCACGGCGGTGAGCATCATGAAATTGGTGATGGAGGATGGTTGATGATGACGACGGCGACGAATCCCCCTCTCCAGAGCCCCGAACGGACTCCAGATCAGCCGTCCCGAGAGGTTTTAGGGCTTGGCGGAGGCTCCATATCGTAAAACGCGATGATTTCTTCTCTCTGATTTTTTCTCTCCGAAAGCAAATATACAGAGTTGGAGTTGGCGTCGGAGGGCATCCAGGGGGCCCACGAGGTAGGGGGCGCGCCCTAGGGGGGGCGCCCCCCACCCTCGTGAGAAGGGTGTGGGCCCCCTGGTCTTCATCTTTGGTGAGGATTTTTTATTAGTTTTCTAAGATGTTCCGTTGAGTTTCAGGTCATTCCGAGAATATTTGTTTTCTGCACATAAAACAACACCATGGCAATTCTGCTGAAAACAGCGTCAGTCCGGGTTAGTTCCATTCAAATCATACAAGTTAGAGTCCAAAACAAGGGCAAAAGTGTTTGGAAAAGTAGATACAACGGAGACGTATCAGTGGGCAGCGGACTTCTTCGTCGTCCGCATCCCATCCTAGCCGGACATAGTTCGGCCAAGGTTCTCCTGACAAAGAGAGGGACTTTAATGAATTTAGCACATCGCCACAAGGCGAGTGCTGAAAGATATCCGCGGAGGTAAACTCCATGATCGGTGTCCAATCAGATTCGATGGGCACGGATGCAGGCAGTTCGGAGCCCGTGGCCGGGGACGAATCCAACGGTTCGACAATACGGCTCTCGTAAGGGGTGAAGTTAGTATCCGACTCTATCGCCACTGAGAGAGCGGCCTACATGGTGGGGTCTATCCACCCGTCCTCGGATGGCGCAATTTGCTCCGGATTGAAGGCCGGAGTAGTTGCAGGTGTGATCTCCCGAACACTGTCCGACGGCAGAGCTAAATCATGCTCGTCCTAATCGTGCGGCACACCTGACATGGGCTCGAATCCGTCAAAGATCAAGTATTCGTGGATGTCGGCAGTGTAGTTTAAGTTTCCGAACCTGACCTGACGGCCAGGGGTGTAGCTCTCGATCTGCTCCAGATGGACAAGTGAGTTGGCCCGCAGTGTGAAGCCACCAAATACGAAGATCTGTCCGGGGAGGAAAACCTCACCCTGGACCGCATCGTTACCGATGATCGAAGGAGCGATCAAGCCTTATGGTGACGACACAGTGGAACTCTCAATGAAAGCACCAATGTCGGTGTCGAAACCGGCGGATCTCGGGTAGGGGGTCCCGAACTGTGCGTCTAAGGCGGATGGTAACAAGAGGCAGGGGACACGATGTTTACCCAGGTTCGGGCCCTCTCGATGGAGGTAATACCCTATGTCCTTCTTGATTGATCTTGAGTTGATCTACCACGAGATCGTAGAGGCTAAACCCTAGAAGCTAGCCTATGGTATGATTGTATGTTATCCTACGGACTAAACCCTCCGGTTTATATAGACACCGGAGGGGGCTAGGGTTAAATAGAGTCGGTTACAAGGGAGGAGATCTACATATCTGTATTGCCAAGCTTGCCTTCCATGCCAAGGAAAGTCCCATCCGGACACGGGATGAAGTCTTCAATCTTGTATCTTCATAGTCAGACAGTCCGGCCAAAGTATATAGTCCGGCTGTTCGGAGACTCCCTAATCCAGGACTCCCTCACTAGGCCTCTCATATATAGCGAGGGTAGACACACGATGTAATCTATGCCAACATAATAGCACCAAAACGCAGGGGAAGCCGGCTACTTGTGCTAGCGTCCAGGGCGACTGGGTGCGGTATTGTAGTGGTGTCATGGAGAAGAGCGCCCATAGTCAGGCCCCGGGGATGTAGCCATATCGGTGAACCTCGTTAACAAATCTCGGTGTCGTGCTCGTGTGATTGCCGGGTCCTCGGATGAGCGAAGGTATGCCTCGATTTTATTCTAACAAGTGGTATCAGAGGAGATAAAATCCAACATGATACGTCAGTACATTGGAAAGCTTTGGCAGGAAGTGCAACTCTAGCATCGAGAGTTGAGCCAGGAGTTGCTTTCATGTGAAGATCAACTAGTTGTATCCTCTACTAGTAGTACACATGTAATGTACTTGGACATCATATGGATAGCTCAAGTAATTTTTGTTGGGAAACGCAGTAATTTCAAAAAAATTCCTACGGCACATGCAAGATCCATCCAGGTGATGCATAGCAATGAGAGGGGAGAGTGTTGTCCACGTACCCTCGTAGACCGTAAGCGGAAGCGTTATGACAACGCGGTTGATGTAGTCGTATGTCTTCACAATCTGACCGATCCTAGCACCGAAGGTACGGTGATACGTCTCCGTCATATCTACTTTTCCAAACACTTTTGCCCTTGTTTTGCACTCTAACTTACATGATTTGAATGGAACTAACCCAGACTGACGCTGTTTTCAACAAAATTGCCATGGTCTTATTTATGTGCAGAAACAAAAGTTCTCAGAATGACCTAAAACTCCACGGAGCGTATTTTTGGAAAGAATAAAAAATACTGGCAAAAGATCAAGGCCAGGGGGACCACACCCTAGCCACGAGAGTGGGGGCGTGCCTGCCCCCATGGGCGTGCCCGCTACCTCGTGGGCCCCCTGGAGCTCCTCTGACCTGAACTCCAACTCTATATATTCGTGTTCGGAGAGAGAAAAATCAGACAGAAGGATTCATTGCGTTTTACGATACGGAGCCACCGCCAAGCCCTAAAACCTCTCGGGAGGCTGATCTGGAGTCCGTTCGGGGCTCCGGAGAGGGGAATCCGTCACCGTAGTCATCGTCAACCATACTCCATCACCAATTTCATGATGCTCACCGCCGTGCGTGAGTAATTCCATCGTAGGCTTACTGGACGGTGATGGGTTGGATGAGATTTATCATGTAGTCGAGTTAGTTTTGATAGGGTTTGATCCCTAGTATCCACTATGTTCTGAGATTGATGTTGCTATGACTTTGCTATGCTTAATGCTTGTCACTAGGGCCCGAGTGTCATGATTTCAGATCTGAACCTATTATGTTTTCATCAATATATGAGTGTTCTTGATCCTATCTTGCAAGTCTATAGTCACCTACTATGTGTTATGATTCGGCAACCCCGAAGTGACAATAATCGGGACCACTCCCGGTGATGACCATAGTTTGAGGAGTTCATGTATTCACTATGTGTTAATGCTTTGGTCCAGTACTCTATTAAAAGGAGGCCTTAATATCCCTTAGTTTCCGCTAGGACCCCACTGCCACGGGAGGGTAGGACAAAAGATGTCATGCAAGTTCTTTTTCATAAGCATGTATGACTATATTCAGAATACATGCCTACATTACATTGATGAATTGGAGCTAGTTCTGTGTCACCCTAGGTTATGACTGTTACATGATGAATTGCATCCGGCATAATTCTCTATCACCGATCCATTTCCTACGAGCTTTCCATATATTGTTCTTCGCTTATTTACTTTTTCGTTGCTATTGTTACAATCACTACAAAATACCAAAAATATTACTTTTGCTACCATTACCACTACTATCATATTACTTTGCTACTAAATACTTTGCTGTAGATATTAAGTTTCCAGGTGTGGTTGAATTGACAACTCAGCTTCTAATACTTGAGAATATTCTTTGGCTCCCCTTGTGTCGAATCAATAAATTGGGGTTGAATACTCTACCCTCGAAAACTGTTGCGATCCCCTATACTTGTGGGTTATCAAGACTATTTTCTGGCGCCGTTGCCGGGGAGCATAACTCTATTCTTTGAGTCACTTGGGATTTATATCTGCTTATCATTATGAAGAACTTGAAAGATCCAAGAACCAAGATTTATCCCTCAACTACGAGGGGAGGTAAGGAACTGCCATCTAGCTCTGCACTTGATTCACCTTCTGTTTTGAGTAAGCTTGCGACACCTAAACCTGCTTCTGCTATTCATTCTGATATGTCGCATGTTATTGATGATGCCACTTCTGCTATGCATGATACTTATGATGAAACTACTTCTATGCTTGATACTACTGTGCCACTTGGTGAATTTCTTGATGAACAACTTGCTAGGGCTAGAGAGAATGAAATTATTGAAACTGATAATATTGATGAAAGTGATGATGAAGACTCTCCCCCTAATAAGTATGAATTGCCTGTTGTTCCTGAGGGTTATGTTATGGATGAAGAAGCTACTAGAGCTATTTTAGCTTGCAATGATAGCTATGATCTAAAGAGGTTATTAGCTAAATGGAAGCAGCAATCCCTTAATGCTAGAATGAAACCTGACACTGCTTTTGCTACTTCACCTATCTGTGTTACTGATGAGGATTATGAATTCTCTGTTGATCCTGATATAATTACTTTGGTTGAATCTGATCCTTTTTATGGCTATGAATCTGAAACTGTTGTGGCACATCTTACTAAATTAAATGATATAGCCACCCTGTTCACTAATGATGAGAGAACTCACTACTTTTATATCCTTAAAATATTTCCATTCTCATTAAAGGGTGATGCTAAGATATGGTTTAATTCTCTTGAATCTGGTTGTGTGTGTAGTCCCTAGGATATGATTTATTACTTCTCTGCTAAATATTTCCCTGCTCATAAGAAATAAGCTGCCTTAAGGGATATATATAATTTTGTGCAAATTGAAGAAGAGAGTCTCCCACAAGCTTGGGGGAGGCTTCTCCAATTACTTAATGCTTTGCCTGATCACCCTCTTAAGAAAAATGAAATACTTGATATCTTTTATAATGGACTAACCAATACTTCAAGAGATTACCTGGATAGTTGTGCTGGCTCTGTTTTCAGGGAAAGGACACCGGATGAAGCTGAAATTCTATTGAATAATATGTTGACAAATGAAAATAATTGGACACTTCCTAAGCCAACTCCTGAGCCTATTCCTAAACCAACTCTGAAGAAAATGGGTGTTCTATTTCTCAGTCCTGAAGATATGCAAGAGGCAAAGAAATCCATGAAAGAAAAGGGTATTAAAGCTGAAGATGTTAAGAATTTACCTCCTATTGAAAAAATACATGGTCTTAATTTACTGCCTGTTGAAGAAATATATGGTTTTAATCCATCACCTATTGAAGAAACACATGGTCTTGATAACCCGACACAGGTAGTAAAGGTAAATTCTCTCTATAGATATGATAAAGATGAAATCCCATTTACTAAGTTTGCTAGCCCATGCTTAGATGAGTTTGATAAATTTATGGTTAAGCAAGAAGACTTCAATGCTTATTTTGGTGGAGAATTAAAATGCAATGCTGATATGCTTGAACACTTGGGTGATTATATGGCTAATGTCAAAGGTGAACTCAAACTTACTAGTAAGCGTGCACATGCAATGCACGTCTCAACCAAAGCACCACATGAAACTCATATGCATATTGAATTCTGAATCCATATTCTAGAAATTTAATAAAACACAATGACTATACTGTCTGATGATCCCTGACTATCTAAAGGTCATATAGTAAAGAAATTTAATACAAAGCCCATCAATGCTTGAAGAGTCGCAAGCTTGAGTAGTCTGTCAGTTTTTAGGAACATTTTTGCCCCCTTTATGAGTTTCTCTCATCTCCTGGAGTGCAATATTCATTAACAAATAATGAAGGAAAATTAAGATTTTTTTTGTATGACATGGATGGCATGCAAGCGGCAAGCCACACTTTCTCTAAGTTAATCTTAGTTCTGGCCACAGTAACCATGAATGAAACTAGTCCTATCAACATACAGTTTATTGCATAATAAAAGGAAAGTATATTATATCTTGATTTTCTTGACCCATGCTTTTATTACTCTCTATTACTAAATCATGTAGTTTTAGGGTTAACCTATTTGAGCATCCTCTACTTTTTCTTCTTTTCTTTCTTTGCCATTAGAGTATGGTGATTGTTGCATCCCAAGTATGGGAAGGGCCTAAATGATCATATCATGATGTGAATACTTAATATGCAAATATAAGACGCTATTAGATAGCAGGCAATGTTCACTTCTGTTAAAAAATACCAGCATGATCACACATTTAATCGAGATGCATAAATTCCTATACAAAATTCTCATGTATGTTTCGAACTAACCTGCACTTTAAGGCCATATTTACCAACATGTAGGAGATCAACTCTAGAGAAATGGCACTTAAAATACATCGGAAACAGGATGTTGAAATGAACAACAATACCTGGCAAACTCTATACATAACATGCCTGCCGTATTTGGCTCCTGAACTTTAGCTCCTCCTCCGTCCATTTTAGAGTCCCCATTCCTAAAAACAAAACATTTCATACATGAAAATATTATATGTCTCCAAGGGATAGTGGTAACCACAATGTTTAATTCAGGAGCTATTATCAATATAAAATATAAGATGAAAAGTGAGAAATTTATTGTATGTGCTAAAAGTGCTTCGTAAGTATAATTAATAAATGGTGCAGATCTCTAACATCATAATTGGGAACCTAGAATACTCGCCGATGAGTGTTTGTATGGCATTAAGGGACGAATGAGGTCAGGGGCTAAGGCGGGTGGTCGAGGATTGAACATGATCTTGCCAGTCATCTGATTCTATGACTCTCGGGGCTGAGCATCCCCATGCTTTCTGCTTAACCATGTCCTTGTCTGCGCCATGCCGTGTATGCAACTCAGCTCGAGGAACACAACCCTTAATTCCCTCTATCAATGGAATAGTGTGCAACCTGTGTACGTATTCACGGAAAAAAGTACTCTCTTCTTTTTTATCACCATCTAGATGTTCTAACCAAAATTGAACAAAATGTAGGAGCAAGCTAGCACTCTTTATACAGTAGTGCATGCAAAATGCACATCTTGACCACTATAAATACACAAAATATAAATTGTAAGTATTAGGAGTGTAAAAAATACATATGCGTTTAGACTAAAAATAACCTCTCAAGAATTATGCCAGCCTATGTGTTATGCTTATAGATGAAATACTTACATGGCCAGCCACAAGACAATGCAAGAGATTGCCCATCACTTTCATAATAAAATGCTCGGTTGTACCGAGTGCAGATTTTTTACCTCTATGACATATTAATGATCTATCATCAAAAGATTCAGGCAGGTCAATGAGGTCATGTATACCAGGTTGCCGCCAATAGACGATCGACCAGGCTTCTTGGTTCATCCTTTTCCTTCAAAAGCTCCACATAGTCACCTGTCGGAAGAACACTTCACTATACCAAGAAATGAGTTCACGTGTTTATAGTTAAACATCCCTTCATGATCATCTATTCTCTTATTAGATTTAAGAAAAAAACTCAGATGAGTATTAGATCAATACCCTGCAACCGCAACTGAATTGGCATTGCCATCATCATTATCACAGACCTGCAGTCCTCATGCAATCACACACACCACCGTCATCACAAGGACATTAATGCCATCGTAACTGTGTATTTAAAATAAAAACGATAATCAAAATAGGGCCTTGGTGTTTCTTTTTCATGCTCAGACATGAACATGGCCACAAAAAGGGGTTTGGCACGCCCTATTAACCCTTTAGAAACTCCCCTACCCATAAGTAAGACCATCTATGATTATGCAATCTTGCATATAGCCTAGATAAATGATGAAACCAATTGAAGATCCTCTGGATGCATATAAATTGTAGAAGAAAAGTTTTGGTAAAAAAATCACAAAAAACTACCTTTAGAATGTTGCAAATGTACTGGTGCCCAGTCATAGTATATATGCAACTATGCATGAGTCTACGATTCTACCACAAGGATCAAATAGACAACAATTTGGAGCATGGTGTTGTGTGACATCTCAGAAAGTGAATGAATGAATTTTTGATTGTTGCAGAAAATTGCATATATAGATTTTCAATGTAAAAACGAACTTTATGCCTATGTTATTTGTACATACAAAATGTCTTTCTTGGTTCCCAAAGAGGTTCGGTAACCATCCTAAGTAAGCAATCGAACATACCTTGAATCACTTTAGCAAAATATTGCAGACGGAAGTAAGTCCAGCCCATGTCTTATCAACTGCAAAAAGATTCCTCAGGCAAAACTTGCAAAAAAATGGTCACCCTCATATCTACTGTTTGATATCAACAATCTCCTGAAACATGTCGTCAGACAAACCATTTTTGGTTTAGTTTGAAGGTACATGACCAAAATGAAGAGTACTGGATATAAAAGGAAACAAATACATCATAGAAATGACATAGGAACACTATGCATGCTGAACAATTATATGCGCCTGACATATGGAGTTAGCAGTTTCCCTAAAACAATAACTTTCTGAATATTATTGTCTCGACATTATGCCCACAAAAGGAAAGAGAAACCATATGTAAACAAAATATTACAGTGGACAAACAGAGTTTTTCAGAAAAAAGGAACACTTCCCAGGAAACTTACAGTCCTTGAAGAAAGGATAACGTCCCTACAAATACACCATCCAATGCAGGTTCATACAGTTTTCATTGTGCACAAATGATGCAACATACAGATTCAACCCAATGCGACAAAATGTCCAGTGAGAAGTTCATTGAAACTTTGAAAGGCAATCATTTTTTATCAACAAGTTGGTACAACATGTTGTCATAATGCCTTCAGTACTTCAATGTGCTTCCAATGTCAGGATACTTCAACACCTAAAATCAAGGTTGCTATAGTCTACTAAATGATTTTAAACCAAACTATAAAATTAGTGGTCCAGCCATAATTATTATTATTTTTTGCATCATGAAGAGTCGTATATGAAGTACCTTTGGAATTCTGCACAGAGAAACAACGTGTACTGTACAATCAAACTGGATTCTTCTTGGGATAAGCCAATGTTCAAGCTCCATGGCTTACATATATGTTTTAAAGCCGCAACATCTTTTGAATGGCACACATAAAAATCGATAATTCCATTGTGCACTCATCAAGTCTAGTAAGTTCTCTTTTTTTTGCCATTAACTTCGTGAACTTGAGGCGTCCGATTTCTGCTTGTCGATGTGAGCTTGCCTCAATATGTATGCGACAACAAAACATTAGGTGAAAATCTGTCCATCTACAAATGTTCAACACTTCCATTGGAAGCATTGTACAAAGGAAAAAAAAAGAAAAAAAGAAACCCAATAAGACAAACTCATGCACAAGATTCAACCTCTATTTCAGGTAGCTACGAATTGAATATTTGTACGCATCAGTGAGAGTTCCTTAAATATCAGATCAAGCAATATCTATTTCTATGTGCAGTTGCAAGACATTAATCCTGTAGTATTAAATACCTGGTCCAGAGGCATGTGGCGACCTGGATTGGGAGCGGCAAGATTTAGCAAAGAGCGAGCTGGATGGGGAGTCCCAGACTCCTAGTGGTGCTTGCTATAAGGTGAGACGGGCGGCGAGCCAAGTGGCCGGCCACAAGATTGACAGCAGACCCGGACGGAGACCTCGTCGGGCTCAGCGGCGGCCCAAGCGTCGCCCTCCTCGTGCGGTGTAGCGGCAAACTGCCGCCCAATACAGCAATAAGGCGACCCAGCGTCCTGTGCCAAGGAAGAGGAAGAAAGGGTCAGGGAGGAGACGTGCGAGTGCAGTGTCGACCAGAGTAAGGGAGCACCCTCGCTGGATTCAACCGCGGCGGCCCGGCACGGCACGTATCCCTCTTCGAGGGTGAGACACGGGGAGGGGAGGCCGAGCGCATGGGAGGCATGCGAGAGCCGCCTGCCGCGTGAGTTTTCTTCAAGGGAGGGGCGGACGCGCGGGGGTTGTGCGAGAGAGGAGGCAGGAGCGGTTTCTTTCCTCTTTTAAGGGCGAGTGGAGGTGGGCAGCGGAGACTGGCATTTGTTTAGCGTTAAACACGAGATGATTTTGAGCCGTATGATCTACTGCATTAATGGATAGGATGAATTGGTTCTCCGCCCTCTTGTTCTTTTATAGTGGTAGTAGATTAGTAAACATGCTTCTATGGTTACCACTCAAGTAGAACAAGTACTTAAAGCTCAAAATGATTTGCTCAATGAATTGAATAGTAAGAATAATGATTTTGCTGTTAGAGTGGCTACTAGAACTGGTAAAATAACTCAGGAACCTTTGAATCCTGAAGGCCACCCTAAGAGAATTAAGCAAGATTCTCAGAGAAATAATATAGATGCACCTAGTCCTTCTAAAAGGAAGAAAAAGAAAAATGATAGGACTTTGCATGCTTCTAGTGAACCTATTGCTGAAACACCTGAGAATCCAAATGATATTTCTATTTCTGATGCTGAAACACAATCTGGTAATGAACCTGAAACTAGTGATAATGTTAATGATAATGTTCATGTTGATGCCCAACCTAGCAATGATAATGATATAGAAATTGAACCTGCTGTTGATCTTGATAACCCACAATCAAAGAATCAATGTTATGATAAGAGAGACTTTGTTGCTAGGAAACACGGCATGGAAAGAGAGCCTTGGGTTCAGAAACCCATGCCTTTTCCTCCCAAACCATCCAATAAAAAGGATGATGATGATTTTGAGCGCTTTGCTAAAATGATTAGACCTATCTTTTTGCGTATGCGATTAACTAATATGCTCAAAATGAATCCTTGTGCTAAGTATATGAAATAAATTGTTACTAATAAAAGAAAGATACCGGAAGCTGAAATTTCCACCATGCTTGCTAATTATACTTTTAAAGGTGGAATACCTAATAAACTAGGAGATCCAGGAGTACCCACTATACCATGCTCCATTAAAAGAAACTATGTTAAAACTGCTTTATGTGATCTTGGAGCCGGTGTTAGTGTTATGCCTCTCTCTTTATATCGTAGACTTGATTTGAATAAGTTGACACCTACTGAAATATCTTTGCAAATGGCTGATAAATCAACTGCTATACCTGTCGGTATTTGTGAGGATGTGCCTGTTGTGGTTGCAAACGTTACTATTTTAACGGACTTTCTTGATATTCCCGAGGACGATAGTATGTCTATTATTCTTGGAAGACCCTTTTTGAATGCTGCAGGGGCTGTTATTGATTGCAACAAAGGCCATGTCACTTTTCATGTTAATGGTAATGAGCATACGGTACACTTTCCGAGGAAACAACCTCAAGTCCATAGTATCAATTCTATTGGAAAAATTCCATCAATTATTTTTGGAGGTTTTGAATTTCCTCTTCCTACTGTCAAGAATAAATAGGATATTCTAATTATTGGGGATGTGCATATCCCCATTAAGGTAACCTAGTGTTATTCGAAAATTCTCCGGTTCCATGTTATTCGGAATGAGTTTGTTAACAAGACTTGATCAACCTTGTTAATGGATTCCTTTTGATGATCATCAGATGGATGAATTTAGAAAACACAACTCTCTGTACCCTCCTTTTACTTTCTATTATTCATATTAAATAAAGTAAAAATAGTATTTTTTGTCTTATATGTGAATTTTTCGTGCAATACAAAAATACCCTGAAAATAAAAGTTCTCCAAATGCCCTGAAATTTAAATATGTTTTTTTTCTGGAATATTTGAGAATATTTGGCACTGAGAACACAGCAGGGGGCATTCACCTGGACACAAGGGTGGAGGGTGCGCCCTACCCCTGGGTGCGCCCTCCTACCTCATGGGCCCACGGTGGCCCTCCTCCACTTATTCCTGCACCCACGCACTCCTTCTTCCTCCCACAAACACCATTATCCAGCTCAAGCATGAGTTCTAGCTCATTTTGCTGTGATTTTCGATCTCCTTGCTCAAAGCACCTCTCACAAAACTGCTTTGGGGGATTGTTCCTTGGTATGTGACTCCTCCAATGGTGCAATTAGTTTTTGTTCTAGTGCTTAATTCATTGCATATTTTTGCTACTTAGGTGACCCTGTTCTTGATCTTGCATGTCAAATTTATGTGGTTCCAAGTAGTTTTGATGCATGATATAGGCTCTAGGCACTTGTAGGAGTAGTTGCTATCAATTTTGTTGAGTTTGGTTCACTTTTATTTGAAGTTACTAAAAATTTCAGAATTTTTCAGAAAATAATGAAGAGATTTTTGAGGGGCTCATCGAGCCAAAGCTCGAAGGAAAAGCAAAATGAAGAAGCAAAGAGGCCCAAATATAATCTGCCTCGCATCGCGGAGGTTCGGCCGTGTGAATGGCCTTGTGATGATTTCTTGAGAGCAGCTGGGATTTATGATGATTTCTATGAATTGGCTGAGAATGCAGGCCTCACCGCTTTCCTCCACGACCAGCGCGAACAGTATCTCTTACTCACCAATATCTTTGTGCAAAACTTTCATTTCCATGCTAGGAGCTCACCACCTACGGTGGAGTTTTATTTATATGATGAGCATAAGGAGATGTCACTTCGTGATTTTTGTCAGGTTTGTTTGATCCCTTTTGAGGGCATCATAGAGGAACCACATCACGGCGATGTGGATGGGTTTATTGATACCATCACTATAGGGGAAACGAGGAAGGTTTCCGATGCACGAACTACTAGCATACACTTTCCTATTCTACATTACTTTGCTATATTTGCTAGTAGATGCTTAATTGGGCGCGGAAACTGTGGAAACTGAGTGCCCCTGATATTGTTATTTTGTGCCACGCCTTATTTCGTGATGATACATTCAGCATGGGTGCTATTATTGCAAAGCGGTTAAATCTTAACCGTACTAAGGGCGCAGTCTTTGGAGGCATCTTCGCCTCGCGCCTAGCTGCACATTTTAACATACCTATTAGGCATTATGAGAAGGAAGAAAAATTGCTGCCTCCTGTTTATTTAGATTATAAGAGTATGTTAGCACACGATTTTATTGTTAAGAATAGTGGAAATGAGCTCAAATACAAATAGTTCTTTGATAAACATCATCCTGAGACTATTACCCTGCCTGCTCCTTCCTTATTTGATTTATCTGCAGGCAAGTACCTTGTTCCGTTGCAGGCTATTCACGTCTACCGGAACCCTACATCAGCCACAGAGCCAGAGTCGGAACCACAAGTTGATCCTCCACGACAGTCTAATTACCAGTGGGATCCAGAGATGATAGCCAACCAGTGGCAATCAGAGTCTTCTTCTTCGTAGTACGACCCCAACTATTATGGATATCCGCCATACCAACCGTGGCCATAGACCAACTTAGGCCAAAAGACTAAGCTTGGGGGAGTACGTATTTCTCACAGACATTACATTCATGTTCACACACTCATTGCTAGATGTCGGTGCTCATACTTTTTCATTGTAATATCCATGTGATGTCTACTACACAACCTTCTTCTTGTAGACGTTGTTGGGCCTCCAAGTGCAGAGGTTCGTAGGACAGTAGAAAATTTCCCTCAAGTGGATGACCTAAGGTTTATCAATCCGTAGGAGGCGTAGGATGAAGATGGTCTCTCTCAAGCAACCCTGCAACCAAATAACAAAGAGTCTCTTGTGTCCCCAACACACCCAATACAATGGTAAATTGTATAGGTGCACTAGTTCGGCGAAGTGATGGTGATACAAGTGGTATATGGATAGTAGATAATAGTTTTTGTAATCTGAAAATATAAAAACAGCAAGGTAACTAATGATAAAAGTGAGCACAAATGGTATTGCAATGCGTTGAAACAAGGCCTAGGGTTCATACTTTCGCTAGTGCAAGTTCCCTCAATAATAATAACATAATTGGATCATATAACTATCCCTCAACATGCAACAAAGAGTCACTCCAAAGTCACTAATAGCGGAGAACGAACGAAGAGATTATGGTAGGGTACGAAACCACCTCAAAGTTATTCTTTCCAATCAATCCGTTGGGCTATTCCTATAAGTGTCACAAAAAGCCACAGAGTTCGTACTAGAATAACACCTTAAGACATAAATCAACCAAAACCCTAATGTCACCTAGATACTCCAATGCCACCTCAAGTATCCGTGGGTATGATTATACGATATGCATCACACAATCTCAGATTCATCTATTCAACCACCACATAGAACCTCAAAGAGTGCCCCAAAGTTTCTACCGGAGAATCACGACGAAAACGTGTGCCAACCCCTATGCATAGGTTCATGGGCGGAACCCGCAAGTTGATCACCGAAACATACATCAAGTGAATCACGTGGTATCCCATTGTCACCACAGATACGCACGGCAAGACATACGTCAAGTGTTCTCAAATCTTGAAAGACTCAATCCGATAAGATAACTTCAAAGGGGAAACTCAATCCATTACAAGAGAGTAGAGGGGGAGGAGAAACATCATAGGATCCAAATATAATAGCAAAGCTCGCGATACATCAAGATCGTATCACCTCAACAACACGAGAGAGAGAGAGATCAAACACATAGCTACTAGTACATACCCTCAGCCCCGAGGGAGAACTACTCCCTCCTCGTCATGGAGAGCACCGAGATGATGAAGATGGCCACCGGAGAGGGATTCCCTCCTCCGGCAGGGTGCCGGAACGGGTCTAGATTGGCTTTCGGTGGCTACGGAGGCTTCTGGCGGCGGAACTCCCGATCTATTGTTCTCTGGGATGTTTTTAGGGTATATGGAGATATATAGGCGGAAGAAGTACGTCAGGGGGGCCACGAGGGTGGAGGGTGTGCCCAGGGGGGGTGAGTGCGCCCCCTACCTCGTGGCCTCCTCGAAGCTTCCCTTACGTGGACTCCAAGTCTCTGGGCTTCTTCTGATCCAAAAATAAGTTCCGCGAAGTTTCAGGTCAATTGGACTTCGTTTGATTTTCCTTTTCTGCGATACCCTAAAACAAGGAAAAAACACAAACTGGCACTGGGCTCTGGGTTAATAGGTTAGTCCCAAAAATAATATAAAAGTGTATAATAAAGCCCATAAAACATCCAAGGTTGATAATATAATAGCATGGAACAATCAAAAATTATAGATATGTTGGAGACGTATCAGCATCCCCAAGCTTAATTCCTGCTCGTCCTCGAGTAGGTAAATGATAAAAATAGAATTTTTGATGTGGAATGCTACCTAACATATTTATCCAAGTAATTCTTCTTTATTGTGGCAAGAATATTCAGATCCATAAGATTCAAGACAAAAGTTTAATATTGACATAAAAATAATAATACTTCAAGCATACTAGCAAAGCAATTATGTCTTCTCAAAATAACATTGCCAAAGAAAGTTATCCCTACAAAATCATATAGTCTGGCTATACTCCATCTTCACCACACAAAATATTTAAATCATGCACAACCCCGATGACAAGCCAAGCAATTGTTTCATACTTTTGATGTTCTCAAACTTTTTCAATCTTCACGCAATACATGAGCGTGAGCCATGGATATAGCACTATAGGTGGAATAGAATGGTGGTTGTGCAGAAGACAAAAAGGAGAACATAGTCTCACATTGACTAGGCGTATCAACGGGCTATGGAGATGCCCATCAATAGATATCAATGTGAGTGAGTAGGGATTGCCATGCAACGGATGCACTAGAGCTATAAGTGTATGAAAGCTCAACAAAAGAAACTAGTGGGTGTGCATCCAACTCGCTTGCTCACGAAGACCTAGGGCATTTTGAGGAAGCCCATCATTGGAATATACAAGCCAAGTTCTATAATGAAAGATTCCCACTAGTATATGAAAGTGACAACATAGGATACTCTCTATCATGAAGATCATGGTGCTACTTTGAAGCACAAGTGTGGTAAAAGGATAGTAGCATTGTCCCTTCTCTCTTTTTCTCTCATTTTTTATTTTTTTATTTGGGCCTTCTCCTTTTTATGGCCTCTTTTTTCTTTTTTTTATTTGGGCTTCTTTGGCCTCTTTTATTTATTTATTTTCGTCCGGAGTCTCATCCCGACTTGTGGGGGAATCATAGTCTCCATCATCCTTTCCTCACTGGGACAATGCTCTAATAATGATGATCATCACACTTTTATTTTCTTACAACTCAAGAATTACAACTCAATACTTAGAACAAAATATGACTCTATATGAATGCCTCCGGCGGTGTACCGGGATGTGCAATGACTCATGAGTGACATGTATGAAAGAATTATGAACGGTGGCTTTGCCACAAATACAATGTCAACTACATGATCATGCATATCAATATGACAATGATGGAGCGTGTCATAATAAACGGAATGGTGGAAAGTTGCATGGCAATATATCTCGGAATGGCTATGGAAATGCCATAATAGGTAGGTATGGTGGCTGTTTTGAGGAAGGTATATGGTGGGTTCATGATACCGGCGAAAGTTGCGCGGTACTAGAGAGGCTAGCAATGGTGGAAGGGTGAGAGTGCGTATAATCCATGGACTCAACATTAGTCATAAAGAACTCACATACTTATTGCAAAAAAGTATTAGTTATCGAAACAAAGTATTATGTGCATGCTCCTAGGGGTATAGATTGGTAGGAAAATACCATCGCTCGTCCCCGACCGCCACTCATAAGGAGGACAATCAAAAAAATAAATCATGCTCCGACTTCATCACATAACGGTTCACCATACGTGCATGGTACGGGAATCACAAACTTCAACACAAGTATTTCTTAAATTCAGAACTACTCAACTAGCATGACTCTAATATCACCATCTTCATATCTCAAAACAATCATCAAGTATCAAACTTCTCATAGTATTCAATGCACTTTATATGAAAGTTTTTATTATATCCCTCTTGGATGCCCATCATATTAGGACTAGTTTCATAACCAAAGCAAACTACCATGCTGTTCTAAAGACTCTCAAAATGATATAAGTGAAGCATGAGAGTTCATTAATTTCTATAAAATAAAACCACCACCGTGCTCTAAAAAGATATAAGTGAAGCACTAGAGCAAATGACAAACTACTCCGAAAGATATAAGTGAAGCTCAATGAGTAGTCGAATAATTATGCAACTATATGAAGACTCTCTAACATTTAAGAATTTAAGATCTTGTTATTTTATTCAAACAGCAAGAAAAACTAAATAAAATAAAATGACACTCCAAGCAAAACACATATCATGTGGCGAATAAAAATATAGCTCCAAGTAAAGTTACCGATGAACGAAGATGAAAGAGGGATGCCTTCCGGGGCATCCCCAAGTTTAGGCTCTTGGTTGTCCTTGAATATTACCTTGGGGTGCCTTGGTCATCCCCAATCTTAGACTCTTGCCACTCCTTATTCCATAATCCATCGAATCTTTACCCAAAACTTGAAAACTTCACACCACAAAACTTAACAGAAAACTCGTAAGCTCCGTTAGTATAAGAAAATAAATCACCACTTAGGTACTGTTGTGAACTCATTATAAATTTATATTGGTGTAATATCTACTATATTCCAACTTATCTATGTTCATACCCTCCGATACTACTCATAGATTCATCAAAATAAGCAAACAACACATCGAAAACAGAATCTGTCAAAAACAGAACAGTCTGTAGTAATCTGGATCAAATGTATACTTCTGGAACTCATAAAATTCTCAAATAAATTTCTGGACGTGAGGAATTTATCTATTAATCATCTGCAAAAATAATTAACTAAATAGAACTCTCCAAAAAAAAATGGTTGCAATTCTCATGAGCGCTAAAGTTTCTGTTTTTACAGCAAGATTAAAAAGACTTTCCCCAAGTCTTCCCAAAGGTTCTACTTGGCACAAACACTAATTAAACACATAAAACCACATCTAAACATAGGCTAGATGAATTATTTATTACTAAACAGGAACTAAAAACAAGGAACAAAAATAAAGTTGGGTTGCCTCCCAACAAGCGCTATCGTTTAACACCCCTAGTTAGGCATGATGATTTCAATCATGCTCATATAGTAGATAAGAATTGTAACATAAAGAGAGCATCATGAAGAATATGACTAGCACATTTAAGTCTAACCCTCTTCCTATGAATAGGGGTTTTGTGAGCAAACAACTTATGGCAACAATAATAAACTAGCATAGGAGGGCAAAACAAGCATAACTTCAAAACTTTAAGCACATAGAGAGGAAACTTGATATTATTGCAATTCCTACAAGCATATGTTCCTCCATCATAATAATTTTCAGTAGCATCATGAATGAATTCAACAATATAACCAACACCTAAAGCATTCTTTTCATGATCTACAAGCATAGAAATTTTATTACTCTCCACATAAGCAAAATTCTTCTCATTCGGGATAGTGGGAGTATCATAAGAGACTTGGATACTATAAATTGTTTCCACATTAAAAGAGTAATGTTCAGAAAATGGGTAACCATAATCATGACAAATTTTATAAATATAATCACTACTTTTTATAGCATAAGTATCACCACAATAATCATCATAAGTAGGAGGCATGCTATCATCATTATAAGTTTGCATATCAAAACTTGGGAGACTAAAAATATCATCTTTATCAAACATAGCATCCCCAAGCTTGGGCCTTTTCATATCATAAGAATAATCACTCTCATCATTAATAGTATAGATAGCACCAATAGTGTAGCAATTATCATATTCTTCCAAGTAAGTGCCAAAAAGATTTTCAAGATCATAAGAAGTATCATTATCTTCCACAATTATATTTTCATGCGGCACAATAGTAATAGGAGCAGCATTATTTGGGAGAGATATCTTTTTACCTCTCTTCCTTTTTCTTTTCTTCTTCTTCACCACATCATGTGTGGGTTCAATCCTCTTTTTGGAGCTCCTTATTAATGATATTCGTTGAATAGGAGGCTCCTCCTCGTTACCTGATTCATCATAAGAAATAATAGGAGGATATTGGGAAGTCTCTTCCCTTTCATTAGTATTCTCTTCATCTTATATTTGTTTTCTTTTCTTTATGTAGTTGGCAATATAAGGATTTTCAATACAATTCACCGCACAATACATATAAATTTCCTCTAGATCAAAATTAAGAACTCTATCAAGGGCAAATTTTGGAATATCCTTAGTTATATGTTTCATTTCTTCATAACCCAAGAGAAAACTAAGTTCATTATGATGTGCAAGGGAAATCAAGTCATCACAATTTTTGGACATGATATGATCATGAAACAATTTGCATTGGGTATTGAAATGATCATGTTTATTGCAAAGCTCACAAGTACGGCTAAGAAAATTTAAATTTTCAACACATTCATCTAGCCTTTCTTGCAACAATTTAGTTTCTAAGTACTTATGCCTATTTGGTGTGTACTTACAAACCCAATGTACTCCATAAAAATTGACATGTTTATAGGAGACATCATAACTAGTGCAATCATCATTAGTATCATGGATATTCAAAGAATTCGTACTAACAACATTGCAATCATTCTCATCATTCAAATATTTAGTGCCAAACATTTTATAGATTTCTTCTTCTAGCACTTGAGCACAATTATCCTTTCCATCATACTCACGAAAGATATTAAAAAGATGAAGCATATGAGGCAAACTTAATTCCATTTTTTGTAATTTTCTTTTATAAACTAAACTAGTGATAAAACAAGAAACTAAAAGACTCGATTGCAAGATCTAATGATATACCTTTAAGCACACCTCCCCGGCAACGGCGCCAGAAAAGAGCTTGATGTCTACTACACAACCTTCTTCTTGTAGACTTTGTTGGGCCTCCAAGTGCAGAGGTTTGTAGGATAGTAGAAAATTTCCCTCAAGTGGATGACCTAAGGTTTATCAATCCGTAGGAGGCGTAGGATGAAGATGGTCTCTCTCAAGCAACCCTGCAACCAAATAACAAAGAGTCTCTTGTGTCCCCAACACACCCAATACAATGGTAAATTGTATGGGTGCACTAGTTCGGCGAAGTGATGGTGATACAAGTGGTATATGGATAGTAGATAATAGTTTTTGTAATCTGAAAATATAAAAACAGCAAGGTAACTAATGATAAAAGTGAGCACAAACGGTATTGCAATGCGTTGAAACAAGGCCTAGGGTTCATACTTTCGCTAGTGCAAGTTCCCTCAACAATAATAACATAATTGGATCATATAACTATCCCTCAACATGCAACAAAGAGTCACTCCAAGTTCACTAATAGCGGAGAACGAACGAAGAGATTATGGTAGGGTACGAAACCACCTCAAAGTTATTCTTTCCAATCAATCCGTTGGGCTATTCCTATAAGTGTCACAAACAGCCCTAGAGTTCGTACTAGAATAACACCTTAAGACACAAATCAACCAAAACCCTAATGTCACCTAGATACTCCAATGTCACCTCAAGTATCTGTGGGTATGATTATACGATATGCATCACACAACCTCAGATTCATCTATTCAACCAACACATAGAACCTCAAAGAGTGCCCCAAAGTTTCTACCGGAGAATCACGACGAAAACGTGTGCCAACCCCTATGCATAGGTTCATGGGCGGAACCCGCAAGTTGATCACCAAAACATACATCAAGTGAATCACATGGTATCCCATTGTCACCACAGATACGCACGGCAAGACATACAACAAGTGTTCTCAAATCTTTAAAGACTCAATCCGATAAGATAACTTCAAAGGGGAAACTCAATCCATTACAAGAGAGTAGAGGGGGAGGAGAAACATCATAGGATCCAAATATAATAGCAAAGCTCGCTATACATCAAGATCGTATCACCTCAAGAACACGAGAGAGAGAGAGAGATCAAACACATAGCTACTAGTACATACCCTCAGCCCCGAGGGAGAACTACTCCCTCCTCGTCATGGAGAGAACCGGGATGATGAAGATGGCCACCGGAGAGGGATTCCCTCCTCCGGCAGGGTGCCGGAACGGGTCTAGATTGGCTTTCGGTGGCTACGGAGGCTTCTGGCGGCGGAACTCCCGATCTATTGTTCTCTCGGATGTTTTAGGGTATATGGAGATATATAGGCGGAAGAAGTACGTCAGGGGGCCCATGAGGGGCCCACAAGGGTGGAGGGCATGCTCAGGGGGGTGGGCGTGCCCCCCTACCTCGTGGCCTCCTCGAAGCTTCCCTTACATGGACTCCAAGTCTCCCGGGCTTCTTCTGATCCAAAAATAAGTTCCGCGAAGTTTCAGGTCAATTGGACTCCGTTTGATTTTCCTTTTCTGCGATACTCTAAAACAAGGAAAAAACAGAAACTGGCACTGGGCTCTGGGTTAATAGGTTAGTCCCAAAAATAATATAAAAGTGTATAATAAAGCCCATAAAACATCCAAGGTTGATAATATAATAGCATGGAACAATCAAATATTATAGATACGTTGGAGATGTATCACCATGCTAGTTTATTTCATTTTTATGCTTTCTTCTTGTGTGTTTAATAAACCTTAAGAAAAACAAAAAAATTAGTTGTAGCTTTTAGCTAGTTTTACTTTCTATGCTTGTAGTAGTAATTAAAAAGAAAACCCAAAAAGATTTCCTGTTCTTCTTTTGCTTGTTGGGAGCTTTCCCGTGTAAATAGTTTTATTTCTTTTCTTTTCTTTGGGGTCGATAGGAGAAGACCATGATTAAATTGTTGAAGTGGCTCTTACATGCATTATTGTTGATCTGGCAAAAGAGCCCATATTGCCTTGTCTTCTCCTGTTTATTGAATGCTTGCAGATTCCAGCTTAGTCCAATGCATGCGCACTATTATTATTATCCATATCGTTCGGTCGTGCAAGTGAAAGGCAATTATGACGATATATGATGGACTGATTGAGATGAGAAAAGCTGCTATGAACTCGACCTCTCTTGTTTTGTAAATATGATTAGTTCATCGTTCCTGATTCAGCCTATTATGAATAAACATGTTTGCAATGACAATTAGAGATTATAGTTTCTTATGCCATGCTTAATTAGCTAGGAGCTTATAATGGTTTACCTTGCGTGCCAACATGCTATTAAAATGATTGTGATGTGGTATGATAGGGTGGTATCCTCTTTTGAATGATTCAAGTGGCTTGACTTGGCACATGTTCACGCATGTAGTTGAAACAAAATCAACATAGCCTTCACGATATTTATGTTCATGGTGAATTATATCCTACTCATGCTTGCATTCGGTGTTGATTAATTTTAATGCATGTTCATGACTGTTGTTGCTCTCTAGCTGGTCGCTTCCCAGTCTTCTGCTAGCCTTCACCTGTACTAAGCGGGAATACTGCTTGTGCATCCAATCCCTTAAACCCCAAAGTTATTCCACATGAGTCCACTATACCTACCTATATACGGTATCTACTTGCCGTTCCAAGTAAATTTGTATGTGCCAAACTCTAAGCCTTCAAATAAATATCCTGTTTTGTATGCTCGAATAGCTCATGTATCAACTAGGGATGTCTGTATCTTCCATGTTAGGTGGGTCATTCTCAAGAGGAGTGGACTCCGCTCCTCACTCACGAGATAAATGGCTGGTCACCGGGATGCCCAGTCCCATGCTTCATATAAACTAAATCAAAATAATTGCAAAAAAAACTCCCCCAGGATTGTTGTTAGTTGGAGGCACTCGTTGTTTCGAGCAAGCCATGGATTGATGCTTGTTGGTGGAAGGGGGAGTATAAACTTTACCATTCTGTTTGGGAACCACCTATAATGTGTGTAGCATGGAAGATATGGCCATCTCTTGGTTGTTATGTTGACAACGAAAGTATACCGCTCAAAATATTATTCACCTCTGTTTCAAAACCAAGCTCTGGCACCTCTACAAATCCCTGTTTCCCTCTGCGAAGGGCCTATCTATTTACTTTTATGCTGAGTCATCATCCTCTTTTTAAAAAGCACCAGTTGGAGAGCACCACTGTCATTTGCATTCATTATTGTTAGTTTACATTGAGTATGACTTGACTGGATCGCTTTTACCATGAATTACAATGTCCAGTCAGTCCTTGGTCTTTAAAGGTGCTTTGCATTTATGTTTTGCGGTCTCAGAAAGGGCTAGCGAGATACCACCTTGTCATATCATATTATGATTGTTTTGAGAAAGTGTTGTCATCCGAGATTTATTATTATTGCTCGCTAGTTGATTATGCCATTGATATGAGTAAACTTGAGACCTAAGCGTTATTGCGAATGTGGTTAGTTATAATCTTTGCTGAAAACTTGAATGCTGGCTTTACATATTTACAACAACAAGAGCAAACAGAGTTTGTAAAAGTTTTTCTTTATCATTTTCAGTTTGTCAACTGAATTGCTCCGTCGTATCTAATTTTCCAAACACTTTTGCCCTTGTTTTGGACTCTAACTTGCATGATTTGAATGGAACTAACCCGGACTGACGCTGTTTTCAGCAGAATTACCATGGTGTTATTTATGTGCAGAAACAAACGTTCTCGGAATGACCTGAAACTTCACGGAGCAACATTTCAGAAAATATGAAAAATACCTGCAAAAGATGAAGGCCAGGGGGGCCACCACCTCTCCACGAGGGTGGGGGGCGCGCCCCCTACCTCGTGGGCCCCCTGTTGCCTCTCCGACTCCAACTCCAACTCTATATATTGTGTTTCGGGGAGAAAAATCAGAGAGAAGAATTCATCACGTTTGACGATACGGAGCCACCGCCAAGCCCTAAAACCTCTCGAGAGGGCTGATCTGGAGTCCGTTCGGGGCTCCGGAGAGGGGAATCCGTCGCCATCGTCATCATTAACCATCCTCCATCACCAATTTCATGATGCTCACCGCCGTGCGTGAGTAATTCCATCATAGGCTTGCTGGACGGTGATGGGTTGGATGGGATCTATCATGTAATCGAGTTAGTTTTGTTAGGGTTTGATCCCTAGTGCCCACTATGTTCTGAGATTGATGTTGCTATGACTTTGCTATGCTTAATGCTTGTCAGTAGGGCCCGAGTGCCATGATTTTAGATCTGGTCCTATTATGTTTCATCAATATATGAGTGTTCTTGATCCTATCTTGCAAGTCTATAGTCACCTATTATGTGTTATGATCCGTTAACCCTGAAGTGACAATAATCGGGATACTTACCGGTGATGACCGTAGTTTGAGGAGTTCATGTATTCACTATGTGTTAATGCTTTGTTCCGATACTCTATTAAAAGGATGCCTTAATATCCCTTAGTTTCCGTAAGGACCCCGCTGCCACGGGAGGGTAGGACAAAAGATGTCATGCAAGTTCTTTTCCATAAGCACGTACGACTATGTTCGGAATACATGCCTACATTATATCAATGAACTGGAGCTAGTTCTGTGTCACCCTAGGTTATGACTGTTACATGATGAACCACATCCGGCATAATTCTCTATCACCGATCCATTACCTACGAGCTTTCCATATATTGTTCTTCGCTTATTTACTTTCCCGTTGCTATTGCTATCATCACTACAAAATACCAAAAACATTACTTTTACTATTGTTACCTTTTACTACTGTTACTACTACTATCATATTACTTTGCTACTAAATACTTTACTGCAGATATTAAGTTTCCAGGTGTGGTTGAATTGACAACTCAACTGCTAATACTTGAGAGTATTCTTTGGCTCCCCTTGTGTCGAATCAATAAATTTGGGTTGAATACTTTACCCTCGAAAACTGTTGTGATCCCCTATACTTGTGGGTTATCAGCCACCTATGTGCGAAGCACGTCGGTAGAACCAGTCTCGCGTAAGAGTACGCGTAATGTCGGTCTGAGCCGCTTCATCCAACAATACCGCTGAATCAAGAATCAACTAGTGATGGCAAGCAATATGTATATACTCACGCCCACAACTCCTTTGTGTTCTACTCGTGCATATAACATCTACGCGTAGACCTAGCTAGGATGCCACTATTGGGAAACGCAGTAATTTCAAAAAAATTCATACGCACACGCAAGATCCATCTAGGTGATGCATAGCAATGAGAGGGGAGAGTTTTGTCAGCACGACGACGTGATGATGGTGATGATGAATTTATCGACGCAGGGCTTCGCCTAAGCTCTACAACAATATGACCGAGGTGGAAATCTATGGAGGGGGCACCGCACACGGCTAAACAATCAACTTGTGTCTATGGGGTGCCCCCTCCCCCGTATATAAAGGAGTGGAGGAGGGGAGGGCCGGCCCTCTCATGGTGCGCCCAAGGGGGGAGTCCTACTCCCGGTGGGAGTAGGATTCCCCCTTCCATAGTTGGAGTAGGAGAAGAAGGAAGGAGGAGATAGGGAGAAGGAAAGGGGGGCCGGCCCCCACCCCAATTCGGATTGGGCTTGGGGGGATGGGGCGCCCCCACCTTGGCCGCCTCCTCCTCTCTCCCACTAAGGCCAATTAAGGCCCAATGACTCCCCGGGGGTTCCGATAACTCCCCGGTACTCTGGTAAATGCCCGAACTCACCCGGAACCATTCAGATGATCAAACATAGCCTTCCAATATATCGATCTTTATGTCTCGACCATTTCGAGACTCCTCGTCATGTCCATGATCATATTCGGGACTCCGAACTACCTTCGGTACATCAAAAAACATAAACTCATAATACCGATTGTCACCGAACGCTAAGCGTGCGGACCCTACGGGTTCGAGAACTATGTAGACATGACCGAGACTCACTTCCGATCAATAACCAATAGCAGAACCTGGATGCTCATATTGTTTCTTACATATTCTACGAAGATCTTTATCGGTCAAACCGCATAACAACATACATTGTTCCCTTTGTCATCGGTATGTTACTTGCCCGAGATTCGATCGTCGGTATCTCAATACCTAGTTCAATCTCGTTACCGGCAAGTCTCTTTACTCGTTCCGTAATGTAACATCCCGTAACTAACTCATTAGTCACATTGCTTGCAAGGCTTATAGTGATGTGCATTACCGAGAGGGCCTAGATATACCTCTCCGATACACGGAGTGACAAATCCTAATCTCGATATATGCCAACTCAACAAACACCATTGGAGACACCTGTAGAGCATCTTTATAGTCACCCAGTTACGTTGTGACATTTGATAGCACACTAAGTGTTCCTCTGGTATTCGGGAGTTGCATAATCCCATAGTCATAGGAACATGTATAAGTTATGAAGAAAGCAATAGCAACAAACAAAACGATCATCGTGCTAAGCTAACGGACGGGTCAAGTCAATCACATCATTCTCTAATGATGTGATCCCGTTCATCAAATGACAACTCTTGTCCATGGCTAGGAAACTTAACCATCTTTGATTAACGAGCTAGTAAAGAAGAGGCATACTAGTGACACTCAGTTTGTCTATGTATTCACACATGTACTAAGTTTCCGGTTAATACAATTCTAGCATGAATAATAAACATTTATCATGATATAAGGAAATATAGATAACAACTTTATTATTGCCTCTAGGGCATATTTCCTTCAATTTTTTATGGGTCAACCTTACAATGAACCAGGGCGCCAATGGGTAGTAGGTTTGAGGCGGAGAAGTTCACAGAACTGAAAATCTTGGGTTATGGTAGACATGGATGAAAAATTTGTTGGCACAACAGGGATGCTTGAAGGCATTGCGGGAAGTCATGAAAGTTGAGATGGAAGTATCATGTGATGGATGGGAATTCGTGAAAGATGATATGGAAGCCTTGAGCGTGTCATACAGTCGAACGAGATCGGTTGGGTCGGAATAGACAGTCTGACGGATTGACGTGAGTCAGTTGATACAGAAGACGGTGGTGAGATTGGTGATGACAACATAGGAGTGTGGTGTTGATAGTGACCGACTTTTCGGCGTGGAAACACATGGCGTAGGCCGAGGGCTTGTGCGGCTTTGACAAGACTATGGCGCGGGGTTGATTCAAGACGGTGCGCACATGAGAGCTTGAAGTCGACGGGGCGCGTGGGTGGACTGATCATCTACCATGGAGTCATGTTGAAGGTGGAGCTAGAGTCTGGAAGACTTCACTCGGTGCTGATTGAGGGGCTACAATGTAAATGCATAGAGAGTCGAAGCCTATTCAGCGGGGAAAAGCGAGTGACATGCAGTTCAGACTGGAGCCCAGTGGTCTGATGGAAGCGTGAAAATCGTCATCGGTCGGTGATGATCGATGGTACTCTGTAGTGGGGGTTGAGTGGTGTGGGTTCGCGACCCTTGAGACTCGGCCGAGACAGCAGTGGCTCGACGCGGTAATAGCGGCGAGGCGTGCGGTTAGCACGGGACATGGAGACAAGCCAGGGCTCTGGTGGTCATACATGTGGTGAGACAACTGCGAATTTGACTCGGGATGACTACAAGCAATGATGAAATTCTTCAAGTTTGAGACAGACGGTCAAGGAAGAGCGGTGATGTCGAGTTCAGGTAACTCTTATGTTTGACACCCAATATGTGAGTTGTTCACTTTCACGCAGGTTTGCGATCAATGTGTGATGGTGTTGGACTAATACTCTGGAAGTTGGGAGCACAAACTATAGTAACAAGGAACTTAACTTTGCTCAAGTGTTGACTGTGGTCAAGAAAAAAAGGGACTACAACTTGTAGGTGGAGTCACATGGATTCTTTGGAGTATCAGCGTGTTGGAGATATGCCCTAGAGGCAATCATGTATGATGATATTTCCTATGTGTTTATGAATAAAGATAGTCCTTGGACATTATGAATGATGTGTATCAGCAAGTACGTGACTTTTTTGCGGGACTATGCATTGTATGATGACTGTCCTAAAAGGTCCCTAGTCGAAAGGGCTGTGTGGACGCGCAGCCAACTAGACTAGCATATGACACGGTCGATGGCTTGGTCTCACTAGCCATGTGGCATTGGATGCTAAGCGAATAATATGGACTTGGAAGGATCTGGTCGGATTCGACATAGTCGGATCCGAGTTGAGATAAGGTCTGAATCAGACAGACCCAACTATGGGACGCATCGATATGTCATATGTGAGTCTCTAGTACAACATACGTTCTATGTCCTAAGACCTGAGCTGGCGCATGTACTCAGGATGGTAACAGACTTGCTTTGGGCCAACCAGACGCTACTCCGTATCTAGGTAGTTACAAAGATAGGTTTCGGCCTTGTCCAGACCCATGCTGCGAGACATAGTCGAGCAAGATGGGATTTGCCCCTCCGATCAGGAGAGATATACTCTGGGCCCTTCGTGTGATCCGATCAGGATAAGCATGGCCGTGCAACAAGGATTATGAGATAATCTGATTGTGGTCGGCATCACTGGAACGAGAAAGAGGTCGGGCTAGCACAAGGATGACAGACTCGCCTTGAGCCCGACAACATATATCGTGTGGCAAAAGGAATGGAAGTATGATGTACAGGTTCGCCTAACCAGCTTCATAGTCTGTTTGGTGTTCCGCATGCCTTGCTAGAGGCCGCTACCAACTATGCAGTTCGGAGGTGATCTGAACTGCGACCAAGCCGGCTTGAATCTAAAGGGTCGCGCGCTTAAGGGAAGGAACCTACGAGGTCGAATCCGAGGACACTGGTCGGATGTGATCCGAGCTGTATTCGAATTGTGGCCAAGTAGACTTGTGGGCTTTAGGGTCCGTGCAAGGCCCAAGTGTTGAGCCTGCGACAGGCGCCTATATAAAGTGTAGGTGCCGCACACTCACGCGATTTGATCGCTTCGGCACTGTCACTAGGGTTTGCATGTGTTGCGAATAGACACCTTCACTCGCCGCCGGTTGTGTGATCGGACCTAGCAGTCCGTCGCATGACGTTCCTCCTGCATGCGCGGATACCGTTAGAGGCGGTGCACTTGCGCCGCTCCGGCAAACCTGTACGTGGGAACCTACTACCGGCTGTACGAGGAAGATCGGACGAGGAGGAAACGATTCACGCGGACGCGTTGCCCCGACTCTTCTTTCGCTGCACGGCATTGCGCGTCTAGTGGTAACGATCTGTGATCCATCTCCCGTAGCATGTTCTTGGTTGTTCTGCGCGTAGGAAAATTTTAATTTGCAGTCGACGCACCCTACCGTAGAACCCAACACAGCGGTACTCATGGAAAAGCTCATGTCCAATGTACATGGAAATTTGACGCGTTGATGAATTCAAGGCGGTGAAGAATATTCGCCAAGGTGGAGTTTGTTAGAGTTGTGTCGAATATTATGTACAAGGTAGGTTACAACTGGACTCTGAGTAGTATTGTGTTTAGATAGGATATGAAGTCGTGTCCAAGTAGGACACTTGTATCCTAGGCCTTTCATATATAGAGAGGGTAGACACACGATGTAACCTATGCCAACATAATAGCACCGGAACGCAGGGGAAGCCGGAGGCTTGTGTCGGCGTCCAGGGCGACTGGGTGCGGTATTGTAGCGATGTCATGGGGAGGAGCGCCCATAGTCAGGC
This sequence comes from Triticum dicoccoides, assembly GCF_002162155.2. Taxonomy (NCBI): domain Eukaryota; kingdom Viridiplantae; phylum Streptophyta; class Magnoliopsida; order Poales; family Poaceae; genus Triticum; species Triticum dicoccoides. The sequence goes on from NC_041392.1 coordinate 651,017,865, forward strand.
CCCGGGAATATAGCCATATCGGTGAACCTCGTTAACAAATCTCGGTGTCGTGCTCATGTGATTGCTAGGTCCTCGGATGATCGACGGTATGCCTCGGTTTTATTCTAACAATTATTAATAAAGCCTAGATTTTGTCGGTTTTCCCTGGCTAATAAAGCCCAGTTTCCGCCAAGCCATGAGAAAAAAATGCTAATGCTATGCTGTGAAAATAAAAAGTAAATTTCCATGGTCCTTAACGTAAATTTGCCATGGCAAAAATGAAAAAGTTGAATTTGCCATGTATGTGCCGCCTATATTAAAGAAAAATTGCCATTGCAATAAAAGGTAAATTTGATATGTCAAAAATAAAAAAGTAATTTTTTATGGCAATTAAAATAAAATTTTGTCATGGTACAAAGTAGTTTTTGTACATGTTTTTAGGACCCTAATATGCCATGATACAAAAGTACAACTTGCCATGCTAAAGTAAACTTTACATGGTCTCATGAATGCAAAAATCCCATTGAAAAGATGAAAGTAAAAAAAATTACCATGGATGTGAAGTGAAATTTTCCATGGCAATAAAATGTAAAAATTACCATGGGAAATAAAGGGTGAAAAAAATTCATGGCAATAAAAGTTAAAATTTGCCATGTTAATAAAATGTAAAAATTGCCATGGCAAAAAGGTGAACAAATGCCATGGAAATAAAAGTTAAAAATTACCATGGCAAATAAAAGGTGAAAAATGTCATGGCAATAAAAGTTAAAAAATGTCATGGCAATAAAAGTTAAAAAATGTCCATGGCAATAAGTAAATTTGCAATGTGAATAAAGTTAAATTTTACATGGCAAGATTAAGAACTCAATTTTGCCATGCCAAATAACGTAAAAAATTGCCATGCTACAAAGTAAAAAAACTCAATTTTGCCGTGCTAAATGAAATGATGCAAAAATTGCCGTGGCAAAAAATAACATGGATTTGTGTATGAAAAAAAGCAAAATTTGCCATCATCAACTATTAGAAATTGCCATGGTTAAAAAATGAAATGAAGTTGCCATGATCCATAAATTAAATTCTGCATGGCCCCATCAAAGGTATTTTTGCCGTTAACAAAATAGCCATGGGAAAAATACTTTTATGGCACCGTATGCAATTAAAGAAAAGCATTTGCACATGGTAAATTTAAGAAAAGCAAACAACTAAAATGAGATGGTCCAGAAACTGAAAAATTCCATGGTTAACTTCGAAAGTAGCCATGTTCGGAAAAGATTTTCCATTATCTTAAACTAAATTTAACATGGTCCATAAACTAAATTTTAATTTGCCCATAAAGTAAGATTGGCCATGATCCATGAACTAAATTTGTCGTTAATGATTAGCCATATCATAATAACTGTTGTGGTACTGTTTGAATTTGAAAAAAATAACATTTTCATTTGCACATGGCAAAATTAAGAAAGCAACAACTAAAATTGCCATGGTCCAAAATAGTGAAATTTGCCGTGGTAAAAATGTTTAATTTGCCTTGTTTGCAAAAGCATTCCATGATCTAGAACTGCTTTTGCCATGGTCCACAAACTAACTTTGCCATGATCTTAAAACTAAATCTGCATTTTGGTGCAAAAAGGAAAAGGCTATACCACAGTTCTCAAAATTTCAGATGAGTAGTACATTTATACCATAAATATCTTTCGAAACACCCATACTCCAATGTAAAATTTGAGAAGGATAAGATTTGTTCCTCCAGACATAGTACGTATATAGTAGATCTTGAAAGAATAGACGTGATTACAACAGGAACAAAAGGGCTAGTGTATACGTACCAAGGGCTACTGTGGGTTACTTCTTTGAGTGTAAGTCAACAGCAGCACCGATGCCTCAGCAATGCGATACCATAACTCATCATCTGCAGGAATGTTATGGCAACGCGCATCAAGTGCTGCATCTTCATACAAACTTAATTCTGTTACTTTCACAATCTTCGCTATTTGCATGAAGCTAAATAGCTAATCCTGCCTTGTTCCTGTCGATCATATGGATCATCCTCACTCAAAACTCCCACCAGCAATTTAGGAAAAATTGTAAGCAGCACTAGAGGGCGAGCTGGATGTCGTTAAAGAAATAAGTAGTTAGCAATGATATTCGGCAAACACTAATGCTATCAACAAAAAAGGAACACATCAAACCTGAAATCCGGACCAATGATCCAATGCCGTTAAAGCACATGGAACGATTAACCAGCACAGGTCGCCAAGCTTCAGGTAATTAACCTGAAACACTCCAAGAAGCAACCTCAGTGACCACCTTTAATGCTGAAATGGCTCAGCATTACTTACTGATTAATGCTTCTGGTGCTGTCACAAGTGTTTATTTACCGCAACACATTTTCTGATCACCACAGTAACTGTCTAATCGAACATTGTTCTTCAAGCAGGGGCAGGGAGCGGAGCGGAGCAGCGATGCGGAGGAGGCCCTCGTGGCGGGCGGCGGCGACATGGGGCGGTCAAACGAAACCGAGGTGCTGCGAAAGGTTCCACCCGAGTCGATGCCGCTGCTTCCGGGCCCCACTCGTCAGACATATCCCCAACCTCCGCCTCCGCCTCGGCCGGCAGCTAAGCAGCGCCGCCATCGCCGGCATCGAGCCCTCCGAGCCGCCTGAGCATACAACCGAGCTTCCCGCGATCTGCTCGACTTAGCGGTGCCCGGAAGACCTATACGAGCTTCCTACTACCACTTCCCCAGTTCGCCATTATTCATCGATTCAGTGGCTTTGAGACCCGGAGGCGAGCTTGGGATCGAATCCCACACCACGCCGCTGATTGCCCTCGCCGGTGAGCCTCGTCGGGTTGCTTTCGCGTCACAGTGCGCGATTAAACTCCATCTAAAATTTCCCTCACTCAATTTCCTGCTTCCCGCACCAGAGATCGAGATGGCCCCATGACCGCAGACCGCCGCCAAAGCTACCATTATGCCAACCTGTTAGGATGAGTTGTAAGTTGTTACAAGGCAAAGCTCTTTATATATTAAAAAAAGAGAGGCTAGGATGAGCTTCCAAGTTGGGTCTTTAAAGCTAGAAATTCCATGTTAAGCAGATAAAATCTGAAATATCTATGACGCCTATTTCGAATATGGCTCCAGATCCAGATTATAACGATGATGCTGTGACTGTGAGGGTACATTAAGATATACAGTTACAAATTTGTACAGAATACAGCTGTTTATTCAGTCATAAGCATTACAAATCGAGAGAAGTGCATATTACACCCCTCAACTCTAGCCCTAGTCTAATATACAACCCCCAACTCCAAAACCGTCTAATCTGCAACCTCCAACTCTTAAAACCGGCCAAAATTCAACCCTCCCCTCCCCTTGACCGGTTTTGACCGGGTTTGACCCATTGATTGATGAACAGCAAGTTCGAAAAAAATGAAAATTCAGAAAAATAAAATTTTAGAAAGCATTTTTTGCCTCCGGATGAACAGTATTTCAAAAAAAATTGGGAACAGAATTTTTAAAAAATAAATTCGACTTTTCACCGGTGAACAATATTAAAAATTCAGTTTTTTTTACATGTACCTGGAGGTAATAAATTGGAAACAAAATTCACCGGGATTTGTTTTTTGAATTACTGTAAACAGCATGAACAATATTCAAAAAAGTAAAAAAAATCAGGAAAATCATTTTTTCACTGCGTGAACAGTGACCGAGGGAAAATTTTCGTTCCAAAAGTTCGAACTTTTTTTGAATTACTGTTCGCACGGTGGAAAAGTCGAAATTATTTTTAAAATTTTGTTCCCAACTATTTCTTGAATTTACATTTTTCTGAATTTTCCATTTTTTTCAAATTTACTGTTCATCGGTCAATGGGTCAGACCCGGTCAAAACCGGTCAAGGGGAGAGGAGGGTTGAATTTTGGCCGGTTTTAAGAGTTGGAGGTTGCAGATTAGACGGTTTTGGAGTTGGAGGTTGTATATTAGACTAGGGCTAGAGTTGAGGGGTGTAATATGCACTTTTCTCTTACAAATCTGTAGTGAATACAACTTTAGTCTTAAAGATAGACATAGTATATTATAATGTCTAGGTGCGCAATGCAGCTCGTTTTCCTGAAACAAAAAACGAACATGTTGAATGTGAGCTTCCAGCCATAGCTTGGAGCAGTCTTGGTATCGGAGGCATTGTGATCTCAACTAGCCCTTCGAGAATCTGAACCACCTGTCCCATTGTTGGCCGATCAAGCTCATCGTCTTGGAGGCACCAACATGCAACCTTGCAAGCAATTTCAACCTCATCCAGATTGGCAGTACCATGTAGCTTGTGATCTACCAAACTCCCAACGTCTCCTTCAATAAGCTTATGTGCGGCATGCACAGGAAAATAAACATCAGGGTTGCCACCACTAGGATATAAATCACATGAGTTCCTCCTTCCGGATACTATTTCCAGCAACACCATCCCGTAGCTAAAAACATTGACTTTTGGTGTAATGTGAACACCCGTAAGCCATTCAGGCGCAAGGTACCCTGTAGTTCCTCTCATTGTTGTCAATACTCGGCTATAATCCCTTCCTAAGAGTTTTGCCATCCCGAAGTCTGCAATTTTTGGAAGGAGTGAAGCATCAAGAAGTATGTTTTCTGGCTTGATATCACAGTGTATGATGCAGTCTCGGCAGCTGTCATGCAAGTAGGCTAATCCTCTTGCAACTCCTAGGCCTATCTGATACCTAGCAGTCCAATTCAAAACTGAACTGCTTCGAAATAGATGGACATCAAGAGAGCGATTTGACATGTATTCATAAACAAGCAACCTCTTGGAGCCCTCACAACAGAAACCAACAAGCTTAACTAAATTTATGTGCTGGACAGCTCCAATTGAGCTCACTTCAGCTCTGAATTGCTTCTCTCCTTGATAAGCACCATCAAGCCTCTTCACTGCTATGGCATTGGAGCTCTTTATAAGCCCCTTGAATACAGAACCAAAACTGCCTCCCCCCAACTTATCTGTGAAATTTTTTGTTGCCCGTTGTAAATCATTGTATCTAAATGCCATGATTCCAGTACAAACTTGAGATTCATTGATTATTTGACCAGAGCTCAACACTTTGTTTGTCCAAATCAACAGTAAGAGGATAAGTGCAAATAAGCCTAGAGCAGAAATACCCATACCAGTTGCAACTGCAATAGCAATCCCTCTTCTGTTGTTTCTCAAACTTTGTAGTACATCTTTAGCAGAAAGACGAAGGTGAAGAGTTTCTCCATTTGAAGTAGTAGTGCCACTGCATTTTAGTGCTTTTATGTTGAGCAATTCACTATGCCACATGAAACATCCATTGTTGCCAAAGGAGTATGCTGTGCAAGAGCAATCACTGAGGCAAACTTGTGCACACTGATTCGCGCTTGCAGCAGCTTCTACTTTTGGGACATCCTGGGGCAGTTTAACACATGGCACAGAATAGAACTTGTCTGTGGTGTGTGTTGTGCTTTTGTTGCTTATGCAGTCTAACTGAGTATTTCTCGAGCACCCACCCGACCGATCTTCTAGCTCCCAATCCTTAGGGGATGTTATCTTGAAGCCCACCATACAATTGCAGTGTGGCACTTCATTATCAGTGCAAATTGTGTAAGGACCACAAATTGCATGGACATCACACTGAGCTCTTGGTTGGGTATTGATCATTAGCCAATCCTCTAAGCCCTTCATCCAAATGAATGCCTTTATTTGACCTGAGACGTCAACTACATGACGAGTAACCATATTTGGATCCATGTATTCATCTACTAAATCATATGTCACGTACTTCTCACGGTCATTGTCGACAAATTTTGGACTAATATAGTGGGCGGCTGACATCTCTGGAATTGCAGCGAAATATTGGCCGTTCCACACACCGGTGGACCAGTAGTGTATGGATGAGTTCAATGCTACAAGAAATACCTGGTTAATTCCACTGGGGTCTAACTGCTCACAGTACACACCGGTAGCTGGGTCGATTATGTTTTTCCAAGAAACCAAACGGCGATTCAGGCCGGTGACCTTGTCCCATCCAAGTTTCGCCCCAGGAAAAAATGTATCTGTGGGGTGATCAAAGCTCTGCCACAGAACCTCTGATGGGTTTGAAGAGTCTGTCAGGATGAGATTTCCACTGCTCAACAGCCTAGCAGCAGAGCTATTTCTTGTGATGTTTGCTTGTGTAGACCAGATTACGGATTTGGCAGACCGGTTGAAGATGACAAGGTTGCCGTGGTGGGAGATTGTGAGCTCTAGTGAGGTGGTGTTCTGTATGGGTCTATCCCTATTTGCAACCCATGCTGAAGTGAATTTGGGGACTGTGTTGAACCATATGCCGAGGTACCAGTTGGCAGTGTGTCTGGTCTGGAAGAAGCTGAGCGCGTACCTGCCATTGCTGGAGACGAGCTTGTCGTCGACGGCGAGCGCTTGGCCGGCCAAGATGGTGTCCGTCACGGCAGAACTGGTCGGGGTGCGTAGGCACAAGAGGACGGTGAAGGCAACTAGGAAGGGGGGCATGGTGAACTGAAGGTGGCGAGAGCGTACGTGCAAAGGCTTGCTGTTGCGGTTGTTGTTGTGCAGAGGCTGGAAATGTATAGACTGGGTGCTGAGCGGCCATGGCACTGTGGAGTCAAGCACAACATCCAAACTAGTAAAAGTTTTTTCAGTGGTGATGATGAAACGCTTCTTGCATGGCGTGCACGGCAGGATTTGCGTGGTGGAAATGAAAAGGGTGGGGGAAGAAGAGCGCTGGGGATGTGAGCGCCAGGCAGTTGGCTTACCGGTCGAACTCGAAATCTGGCCGTCGCTCTCCTCCGGTTACCTGGCGCGCAGGCCAGAAGAGGTCTTTGCACCTGTGAATAGCGATTCGTTGGGTACTAATGTGTATGTGTGGCTTAATGATAAGAGTGACGTCGTTCCTTTTGTTTGGTGTACATGTATCTTTATTTATTAATAGTTTGGGTTTATGGGATACAGTAGGCGAAGATGAGCGCTGTCTTGGCAGTAGCGTTGCCGGCACGGCTTAACTTTTGTGACCGTGCCATCCGCCACGGCTACCATTATGTCGGGCATTTCCAGTATCCTATAAGGATGTTGATTGTGCAGCACACCCTGCTAGCTGTTGTAACAAGGCTAATCTCTTTCAAAAAGGCAAAACAATAAACAAGGCTAAGATAAGCTTCCAAGTTGGATCTTAGAAGCTAGAAATTTCATGTTAAGTAGAGCTAAACTGAAATAACCGCTATGCAACTCGTTTTCCTGAAACAAAAAAGGAACATGTTGAATGCGCGCTTCCAGCCATAGCTTGGAGCAGTCTTGGCGTTGGGGGAAATTGTGATCTCAACTAGCCCTTCAAGAATCCGAATTAGCTGCTCGATTGTTGGCCGATCAACCTTTGATGCACCAACGTGCAACCTTGTAACCATGGACAGATGAATACATGATATCAAAAAGACCCAGCAAAATTTGAAACCTAGCTTCAACAACAAAATTATGAATTAGTGTTAGGAAAAAAATTAAAGCCCAACATACATTAGGCACTATTTAGTGCCAAATTTGCCCCCTTTCCCGAGTTGTGTTACGAATTTTAACTTAAATTTTTGTGACATTGTTAGACATCAGTGTTATCTGGGATATCCTTCAGGCGTTCTCCATTTTCTTCTCTGAGGTGGCTACAAGCTTGCTCCTTGAGCTGTTTCTCTAGAGGGGGAGGAGAGCAAGTCTAGCCCTAGCTCCTTCTCTCTATATGGGCGTGTGGGTGAACAAGAGGTTGAACCCTTTGCATGGGTGTCCTGGGGGGTTTATATAGGCCTACCCCCAGGGGTACAATGGCAATCCGGCCGGGTGTAGGCCTGAGCCGTCAATGTCTCTGGTCATCGGCTTCTCCGCTGGCCGATGGGGCCTGGCGCTTGGTGGGTCCCGCCTTCCGTCCGGTACCTGGCCGACAGGCCGTACCCGCCGCTTGCGGGTTCTGCCTGCTGCCCGATACTGTAGCGATGCGGCTAATGATGCGTGCTTTGTCGGTGGAGGCGTGGCTACAATGCCGCCGCCTGGCGGGCGTTCACTGTAGCCATTCCTCGTCTCATCTGGTTAATGGCGCACCGGTCCACAAGAGGGAGGACCGCCTGGTCATTTGCCGGCTTCTACTGAGCCGACTGGCCAGGGACTGCCGCTTGCCGCGCCGAACGGAGGAGTCCCGCTTGGTACGGCGCACTGTTGCCTTGCTATGCCCTAGAGTAGGGGCGGCGAGGCGTGCGGTAGCCACGCCCCATCTCGTCACATTTATGAGGGTGCAAACTCTGAGAGCGCTTGGGGCCGCCTGCTGGGAGCCGACCTCTCTAGAGGCCGCCTCCCAGGAGTCGGCCCAATCTTGAGGCCGCCTTCTAGCAGCCGGCCGCCTGGACCAGCTTTGGTCTTGGATTCTTGAGGGGCGTAGTCAATCCCGATGTCTTGAAACGCCATGGGGAGCCGATGAGGCTACCCGTGGCTAATTACTCTGACGGGGGAGTTGCTTAGGATTGCGTGGCACTAATGTATCTTCGGAGCATCGCTGGGTTGCGTCCTGCTAGTTTGCACATCTTTGCTTTGATCTATTTGTGAGCTGGCATGTTTGCCTACCTGGCTATGCATCCTGTCTAGATCTATCTAAAAACTGTGTAAAAGGGAAGCTTAAAACCTGGCTTTCTTCTGTCGCAGCTACTCTCCGGTTGCCGCCGAGCGCTATTAACAGTTTATGTTGGTGATTTTTCTTTGGCTTTATAAACAATTGGGGCGGGGAAACCACTTTTGGTTCAAAAAAAGAGAAAAAAGTTGTTTGAAAAAGGAATAAAAATAAAGTAAATTCAAGGAAGAGCTTTCTTTCTTTTTTAACAGCCCCTTGGCAGGCCGTGGAATGCTTTTGTTCTTCTCTTATTCCATATGGAATACAATCGGTTAAAATAAGAAGGAATAGGGGAATATTCGATCGTTCACTTCAAAAAGAGGGTCCTATTGAAAAAGAAATTATCCAAAATAAAAAGAAGTTTGTTTTTCAAATTCAATTGTTTATTTATCTCTTATTTAAAAATTTCCCTGAAAGTCGAATTTCATTTTCTCATTCAATGGGGTTAGATGATTTAATTCTTAATATTATTACTTTACTCAATTGACAGATTCCACAACAGATCTCTTGATTCGGAATTAGGGACTCATGTATCATCTGATGAATCCATTTTCTTTTACACTTATGTATCTTACTCTATCTTGTTTTTAGTATTATCTAAAATAACTGATGAATTATAAATTTTTCATAACTTAGGTAAATGCTTTACCAACATATGTAGTGTAGTAAAAAAAATGGAATTTAACTCTTTCATGCTTATTTTAACTAGTTATTTTGGTTTTCTACTGACTGCTTTAACTATAACCCCAGCTCTATTTATTGGTTTGAACAAGATACGGCTTTGGTAGAGTCCGAGTCTGTCTCCGTGTTTATTTTGCAGCCACGCCGTGTTAGTTCTGGATTGGTATCTACGGTCGGAGTCCTATAAGCAAAGCAAAACTACAAACCCTCAATGTAAAGACGGACGAGAATCTCTGGGTACGGTAGGGCACGGAGGAGTACTTTTCGGCGAAAGGATCAGCCAACCGTAACCGAGTGATCAAGATACCGATCGATGGAGCCGGCGAGCAAGCGATCAATGGTCTCCGCCGCCCAAACCGGCGGCGTGCTGTCACCGGACCTGGCGTGGGAGATCCTGCTGCGCGTCCCGGCCTCGTCGCTGTGCAGCTTCCGCGCCGTCTGCCGGTCGTGGCGTTCCCTCCTCTCCGACCCGTCCTTCGCCAAGGCACACGCCGGCTTGCGTCCAGGCGTCATCCTCTCCCTGGCCGGGGCCGAGGACCGCATCGACGTGGTGGACTATTCCGGGCACATCATCAGGCAGATAAACATCCCGGCGGCCGAGGAGGAAGGGGTGCCGCCACCGCCACTGCCAGTGCACCCCGGCCCCTTCTATCTTTTCCGAGCCCGCAAGCGCACCCGCGTGCTCGACCTGGACACCGGTGCCGTCGCGGCCTTGCCATTCGACGACCTCGACGCGCCGTCGCGGGAGGGGACAAGCTGGTACGCCACCAAACTTT
>NC_041392.1:651028313-651078971 GCF_002162155.2 Triticum dicoccoides
GGGGGTGTTCGCACACGAACACGTCGCCGTGTACCCTCGACGCCGGGGGTGATGCACCGCAACTCACGTCGAAGGAGACCTGCCGAAAGCGCGGTACGCAAGACAATCCGGCGGGCGCTTTTGAGGACCCGAAACCCCACACGCCCGGGAGGGACCCCGTCAGGGCGCGTAGCGGCTATGGGTTGCCCTAGGTCGACCTGATCGCCCCTAGAGCCTCGAGGTTCACCGCCCTACAATGAAGAAGAACGAACGAAGAACGATGAAGAAGAAGAACAAGGGAGAAGGAAAAGTAAAGGTAAAAGATGTAGATAGATTTGTTCGATTGTGTGTTGTTCAATCGGCCGTCACCCCCAACATATATAAGAGGCGGCTGGACTTCCCGTACAAGCAAAGGATTTATCTAGGCTTTCCTTACAAGAAAATTACATCAATTCACGTCCTAGAATCCTAGTTCTGGTCCCACTCGGATTCAGCCCGAATCTGGTCCAATCTTCTGTCTTGCTCCTTGCGTGGGCTGTGGAATCTGCATATGACTTCCGATGGAGACGGTTCAAATATCAATTATGTGTGCTTCGACAAGGCCAACAATCCGTATGTTGATCACTTTTCCAAATATGGCCATCTTGAAAACTCCAGGGGGTCATCTCTAATTTCGAATCGGACTCGTTCATGTAGCTGACTGGACCGTCCAACTCTTGCAGCGTCTCTGCAGGTCGTATACTACGTCGGATGATGATGACTCCAATGTTGAACACTTATTCATCCGAAGCCATCTAGATAAGTATTTGAGCCCATCTTCAGCATCTGGTCGGATTGGCCTCGACAGTTTCTACTGTTCATGGCAGCAAGCTTTCCCGGCAAGGTTACTGTTCACGGCGGCAAGCTTTCCCCGGCAGGTTACTGTTCACGGCGGCAAGCTCTCCCCCGGCAAGGTTACTGTTCACAGCGGCAAGCTTTCTCCGGCAAGGTTACTATTCACGGCGGCAAGCTTTCCCCGGCAAGGTTACTGTTCACGGCGGCAAGCTTTCCCCGGCAAGGTTTTTGAGGCAGTAAACGACCTCGGATGAAAATATGTCCAAAAGCAAAGTTGACCGTTTGACGAGACGAAAAACTTTCGTGTTGAACGTTTTCCGATTCAAGGCCATCTTCTGGGCCAAAACACTCACGCATTACATCAGACACTTGCCAAGACATGTCTGGTCTTCCGCGTCATATTTCGCCTCTTGACAGGGCTGCATCCAGATAGCTCTAACTTTTGCATACGAACTCGGATTGAGATGATTTTTATATCAAAATCGACCGATTCGACGAGACGAAGACAATTCATGTAGAGCATTCCTTCATCCGAGATTGTCCTGGAGGCGTACTTGACCAAAAAGCACTCAGAACACCTACATGACAATCTGAGTGTAGTTTTGGTCTTTGATATGATGCCGAATGATTATGGTCCAAACATCAAAGTTGTTCCACTCGGCAATGTGAAATTTCTCATTTAGAATATTTTGTCATTTGAGGCCATCTCCATTGCATTCTGCATTGTGCCAAAATCAGGTGTCAACACAGGCCCCCCTGTTTTTCGGCAAAGCTTGCATGCCGAAAAATAATTTGCACCATGTTTGTTCTAAGGACGATGTCAACACTCCATCGGCCATCTATTCTTCTCAGGGCGATAATTATGTATCGGACATGTTTGTGCTAAGGGCGATAATCATATATCGGCCATTGCCTACTTAGGCTTCCTGCCACACACTCGGGTGGTACTTCTTCAAATATTTGCCATTGAGAGCTCGAGGTAACAATGCCCCCTGTATTGATTCCACCAAATATGAATTTCCGGGAACAACTCTTGTAATCCTAAAGGACCTTCCCAACTTGGAGACCACTTCCCCTTTCCAGACGAGGTCACCAACTTGAAAATTCTTCAACTTGACTTTCTTATTGTAAGCCCTTGCCACCCTCAACTTATCTCTCTCTATGGCATTCAAAGCAGCCAAACGTTTATCAGCAACCTCATCAATGTTGTCCATCATCAAGTTATAAAAGTCTATTGCCAATAAATCATTTTGCTTGGCTATTCTCAAAGCATTCAAATTTACCTCCACCGGTAAAACAGCCTCTTGACCATATACTAGCTCATATGGAGTTACCTTCGTAGCACCATGCCTTGAGATCCTATGTGCCCACAAAGCTTCAGACAACAACTCATGCCATCTCCTTGGATTATCCTCAACCTTCTTCTTGATGAGCTTGATTAAAATTTTATTGCTAGACTCAGCTTGTCCATTAGCTTGGGCATAATATGGAGATGAATTGAGCAATTTTATATTATAAGATTCGGCAAATTCTCTAACTTGGTGTGACATGAAAGAGGAGCCTTGATCTGTATTCAATGTTTAAGGAATGCCGAATCTATGAATAATGTGCTCGGTTATGAATTTTATCACCTCCGTATGTGTCATGTTCTTGAGAGGTACTGCTTCAGACCATTTAGTGAAATAATCGGTTGCCACCAATACGAACCGATGCCCCTTTGAGGAAGACGGATGAATTTGTCCAATAAAGTCTAAACCCCATCCTCTGAAAGGCCATGGCTTGATAATGGGATGTAACATAGCAGCAGGAGCCAACTGAATATCACCAAATTTTTGACAAGCTTCGCACCCTTTATAATACCTGAAGCAATCATTAATCATGGTCGGCCAATAAAACCCAGCACGTCGTAATAACCATTTCATCTTGAGAGCCGACTGGTGAGTACCACAAATGACTTCATGTACCTCTCCCATAGCAACTCTTGCTTGGTCCTCATCCAAGCACTTTAAGATAACATCATCAACTGTTCAGCGATAAAGATCATCATCCCTCATAGTATATTTAAAAGCCATACGCCGAACAGCCCTGTCCACCCTTTCACTCGGATTACGTAAGTAAGCAACAATGGGCTTCCTCCAGTCGGAATTGTCACCTGCACTAGATTTTTTGTTAATGACCGAATCCGTGGGTTCTGGTTCGGCCTCTTCTATACTGGTAAGACAAGACATCGGATTTTGAGAAATATGAAACATGCCATGATCAACATGGTATCCAGATGCTTGTTGTGCCAACTCATTTGCTTTCCAGTTGTCATGTCTAGATATATGTGCAATGCTAAAACAATCCAAAGTAGAGATTATATCTAGACATTTATCAAGATAAACATTAAGTGATTCGTCCAAACATTGAAAGACTTTGGATATTTGCCGTACCACTAGTAACGAGTACCACTAGTAACGAATCACCATAAGCCTCAATATGTGTAACACCTATAGCAAGTAACATCTCTAGGCCGAATAACAATGCTTCATATTCGGCTTGATTGTTTGTGCAAAAATATTCTAAGCGGTATGAGGCTTCAAAAACAGCACCATGAGGAGATATATAAACAATACCAACACCTTGGCCATTGCCACAAACTGACCCATCAAAGTATAATCTCCATGGTACTAAAGAGATCAAGCTAAAATCAATATTATGCATGATGTCAATATGATGCTCAATAATAAAATCAACCATGATTTGGCCTTACGTAAGTTCTGAAAACTAACAAGCCAAAGCACACCCAATCAAAACATAAGTTCACTTTGCAATTTTGGTGAATTGGTCTATGCATAATATCCTCAATGGCATCAATTTGACAAATTACTTTGCAAGCACTTATCTCAATCTCCACTCAAACTAAGGACGGTGTTAGAGCACCACACCGGCCATTCTTACATATATATTCTTAGGGCGATAGATAAATATCGGCCATTACAATGAGGTCCATGTAGCATTCACCCACCAAAGTATGTATAGCCGAAATAAACAAATGAAATAGCAATAAAATATTTCGGCCCCTTTGTATTAGCAACAAAATTGTAACTACCCAAATGTATAGTGATTTGGTAATACCCTCTCATGATATAGAAAATTATGTTGCATCCATGGATCAAAATAAATCCATGGAGGGTAATTGATCACACCTAGGGATGAATTCCATGTCAAACGCATCAATGGCATGGTTGAAGCAAATGAATGATGTGCTAACTGAAGATTCCGGTGTTGTGATGCACGCCTTCGGCTTAATTGTTTGTTGTTTCCATCCTTCTCTTTCTTCACTTTTATAACACTTGTTGCAATAGAAGGTTGCACATCATTTTTATTTTGATTGCTCCTCTTGAGAACCCATGCCATGTTCTTCTTTTTTCAGCTCTTGTGCACTAAGTTTTTGTAATTCCTTCTTTCGCCAATACGATAAACCGAGTGGGCACCCCGGCTGTGATTTTATTTGAAGCAATGGCAATTCTTGTTTTACCTTGTGCACTGTCAACTTCTTTTCTTCAGATTTGGCACTTTGACTCTTGATAATTGGTTGTGTCGTCTCATTGCCTTTAGTAGCCAATTTCAACACATTAATTGGCTCTTTTTCATTTGAGATCAAATCTGAAGTTGCACTCTTACGACCATCTCTTTTAACACGGTACACTTGTTTGACCACCTCTTTCTTCTTCTTTGAGCTCCGGACCGATTCCTTACGATTGAAACGGTCTTTAACATATGATTGTTCAAGTGTTGATCTTCTCGGAGCTGCATAATATTGATGAGATGGTCTAAAATAAGATGGAGAATGTGTCCTTGTATCATACCTGTCCCATGATGGATATGGATCTACATGAGCATAGGGAGGCATCCACAACATTGGCATTGGCGGCCCAAAATAAGGATATGAATATGTTGCATTGAAACTCTCACTTTGCCAATACCGATCCTCATATTTGCGCCTTGGGGGTGATCTTGGTTTCTTTGCATGATTGGGCCGATAAGCATTCTTCTCTTCACTCTTCTTTTGATATTTCTCCAATAGTTCAGCGAAGGTGATTTTTGATCTTTTACACTTGCGCTTATTTCGGCCTTTGTTTTCTTTTGGTTTGCTTTCATCGATCGTTGGATTTGCTTGCTGCCCCCCAGTCCTTGGCGTCTCCATTGTAGCTTCGATGGAATTCTTGCCCTCAAGATTATGTTCATTATGCTCTTCAACAACTTCTTTACTTGAAAGTTTGATCCCATCACCTGCAGTTTTTACCTTCTCTTTAAATGGATCAGCTTGAAGCAGCCGATGCAAAAACTCTTTGCCATCGGGACCAATCGAAATAGACAGGTCATCTCTTGGTGTTTCAACAAACTTCAATCGTCCTTTTTCAATGGCCGATTTAACTATTTGACGAAACATGTTGCAGTCCTCAAAATTATGCTTGGACGAATCATGCAACTTACAATACATTCGTCCTTGGATAGATGGCTTGACATTGTGATCAAGAATTCTAATGTAATTATTTTTCAACAACAACGCAAAGATTTGATCACACATGTTTGAATTGAAGGTATACCTTTTGTTTTGTAGTCGATCTTGTTGTGAGAACAACTTTGGAGCTAAGCAAACGAATGGTTCAGATTTGGCATCACACCATTTGGCTATGCATTGTGTTTTGCACTCTATCACCGATGTCTTTGGGTAAGATATTATACTAGCATCGGTTTTCTCAACAGAATTTAATCTTGGCTTTAAATTTCTAAAACAAAAATAGTTAGAACACACATGTCTCAATTGAGACCAAGTGCAAGCCAAGTATGAAATAAGCAAAGCTACCCAAATAGATATGAACTTTAGATAAAGCAACGGGGAAAGCTTTGGCTGTAATAATAAGTCACTACCGGTCTTTATAAATGGCGTAATGGGTTGACCGATATGCTCAATAATAACTTTATTGCTAGCAAGTAAATTACCCTTCTTCATTGGTCTTTCAAAATTACTTATGAGGATTTTTCTAATAGATGCATCAACAATAAAGTCCTGACCAAATCTGAAAATAGGTAAATTACTTGCTAAACATACCTCTTCAAATATGTTGGGAGAGCACGATGGTGGTGTGACTTGAACAATATCTTGCTCCGCCTTTGGATGGCTCCCCAACGCCTCTTCATCATCTTTTTCTTAATTCCGTGCATCATTACATTGAAAATTTTTGTCGGCCAAACTTTGTTCGGCTACTTGTTCTTGTCCTTGAAATTCATCAATTTCTCTGGCACGAAACTCATAGGGCAGGAAGTAGGTTCCATTAACTTTGGAAAAATCAAGTATGGTCGCTTTGCTATGCTTGCCATGCCCTTTCTCAATAATGCTTGCCTCTTTGCATTTGATGGATTCAGAATATATACTTCTTGATTCGGCTCTATTAACCGGAGCACTTTCATGTTCTAAATCATCTTTCTTTACATTGCTTCTACCAATTGGCAATGCTTCTTTCATTTGAGCCAATTCTGTTTCTTTTTGTTTCTGGCGGCGAGCGGTAAAATTGGCTTTAATCTTTTTCTCAATTTCATCCCACTTCGGATACGATTTCCCCCCAATGCTTTTAGATTCTTTCGGCAATGGCACATGGGTGTTGCCGAAACTTTGCAATTGTGTAGGGGCTGTATAATATGATGTAGTACTAGGTGAAGGCATATGCATTGTTGTAAAACCATATTTTTTCTCGCCAATCTTATCAATTGGCAAAGATTCATCTTCTTGCAAAACTCTAGCTTTTATTGCGGCATAATCAGAAAATAGCCCCTTTTCATGTTGTTCAAGGCAAAGAGCACTAATCCTCTTATTTTGGGCTAAACTCTTCAATGCAGCCACTACTACCTCATCTTCTACAACATTGGGCACAACCTCTCCTGTAAAATTTACATTTATTCGGCTATGACCAGAAAGGTGTGAAGCCGAATTATAAACATCTACAGTTGTGTATGGTGCTGAAAAATTACTGAGATGGGGTGTAGCATATGACGGTTGAGAGTAATTGGCCGAATAGCTAGTAGTAGCATGGCCGATTCTCCCATCCATCGGCATGGTTGAACTAGTATATTGCAAATTAGTTGCCGATGAATAAAAAGGTGAAACACTTTCTTGTATGCTATTGGAAATTTTAACATGAGGTGTTTCAAATTGATTAACCAAACCCATCATGTTGTTCATCGGCATATGGAATTGTGGGGTTGCCGATGCATGAGAGTTTGGATACATATGCTGTACGTTGCTAAAATCATAAGAATTTGAAGCATGAAGATTGCTTTGCATCGGCCCTTGCGCATAATTAGATGCATGATTGATAAAACTAGGGCTAGCCGATACATTATGCTCATTAGGTGATTCAGCAACAACATATGGATTATTTGCATCTACAAAGGGGAATTGGGTATTCATACTACCTTTGTAGATTGCACCAACTTGATGACGATCTCTTCGTAGCAAGAACGGGCTGGAGACCGTTCAAAGCTTCGTCCCCAGCGGAGTCGCCAAAAAAGTGTGTTCGCACACGAACACGTCACCGTGTACCCTCGACGCCGGGGGTGATGCACCGCAGCTCACGTCGAAGGAGACCTGCCGGAAGCACGGTACGCAAGACAATCCGGCGGGCGCTTTTGAGGACCCGAAACCCCACACGCCCAGGAGGGACGCCGTCAGGGCGCGTAGCGGCTATGGGTTGCCCTAGGTCGACTTGATCGCCCCTAGGGCCTCGAGGTTTGCCGCCCTACAATGAAGAAGAACGAACGAAGAACGAGGAAGAAGAAGAACAAGGGAGAAGGAAAAGTAAAGGTAAAAGATGTAGATAGATTTGTTCGATTGTGTGTTGTTCAATCGGCCGTCACCCCCAACATATATAAGAGGCGGCTGGACTTTCCGTACAAGCAAAGGATTTATCTAGGCTTTCCTTACAAGAAAATTACATCAATTCACGTCCTAGAATCCTAGTTCTGGTCCCACTCGGATTCAGCCTGAATCTGGTCCAATCTTCTGTCTTGCTCCTTGCGTGGGTTGTGGAATCTGCATATGATTTCCGATGGAGACGGTTCAAATATCAATTATGTGTGCTTCGACGAGGCCAACAATCCGTATGTTGATCACTTTTCCAAATAAGGCCATCTTGAATACTCCACGGGGTCATCTCTAATTATGAGTCGGACTCGTTCATATAGCTGACTGGACCGTCTGACTCTTGCAGCGTCTCTGCAGGTCGTATACTACGTCGGATGATGATGACTCCAATGTTGAACACTTCTTCATCCGAAGCCATCTAGATAAGTATTTGAGCCCATCTTCAGCATCTTGTCGGATTGGCCTCGACAGTTTCTACTGTTCACGGCAGCAAGCTTTCCCGGCAAGGTTACTGTTCACGGCGGCAAGCTTTCCCCGGCAGGTTACTGTTCACGGCGGCAAGCTCTCCCCCGGCAAGGTTACTGTTCACAGCGGCAAGCTTTCTCCGGCAAGGTTACTGTTCACGGCGGCAAGCTTTCTCCGGCAAGGTTACTGTTCACGGCGGCAAGCTTTCCCCGGCAAGGTTACTGTTCACGGCGGCAAGCTTTCCCCGGCAAGGTTTTTGAGGCTGTAAACGACCTCGGATGAAAATGTGTCCAAAAGCAAAGTTGACCGTTTTGACGAGACAAAAACTTTCGTGTTGAACGTTTTCCGATTCGAGGCCATCTTCTGGGCCAAAACACTCACGCATTACATCAGACACTTGCCAAGACATGTCTGGTCTTCCGCGTCATATTTCGCCTCTTGACAGGGCTGCATCCAGATAGCTCTAACTTTTGCATACGAACTCGGATTGAGATGATTTTTATATCAGAATCGACCGATTCGACGAGACGAAGACAATTCATGTAGAGCATTCCTTCATCCGAGATTATCCTGGCGGCGTACTTGACCAAAAAGCACTCAGAACACCTACATGACAATCTGAGTGTAGTTTTGGTCTTTGATATGATGTCGAATGATTATGGTCCAAACATCAAAGTTGTTCCACTCGGCAATGTGAAATTTCTCATTTAGAATATTTTGTCATTTGAGGCCATCTCCATTGCATTCTGCATTGTGCCAAAATCAGGTGTTAACAGGGGGCTTGTCCACTGGGCACCCCAAGGTGCTCCGCGTCGCAACCCGCACCGGAAATGCGCGCCTCGAGCAGCTGTGCGACGTGCTTACCCTCGGTGACGACCATAGGCGCTGGAGGCGGAGGCCAAGCCCCCCGATCTGCATCACGTCCGAGCTGGGCGCCCAAGGCGTCGCCATCCAAGGTCTCGCCTACTTCATGCCGGACAAATCCTTTCCTGGCTTTATCATGGATGCTTCCCGTGGCGGCTCTAGGAGGGCGATGGAGCTGATGAACTCGGTCGCGTCGTTCAACCTCGAGACGGAGGAGTGGAGCCCGTCCAAGCTCCGAGGCCCGTCGGCGATCAACACCAAAACCGGCAAATGCCGGCTTAAACTCGCAAAACTAAGCAACACCTTGGTGATGATGCATTTCGACCGTATCCTGGAGACGGTGGATCTGTGGTTTGCAACAGACTTGAAGAAGAGTCTTTGGGTTAAGAAACACAGTGTGCCACGAGAATTGCTACTACCGTATCAGCAGATGTCTATACACAGAGGCACAAAGCTGCTGATGGCGTTAGATGGCGAAAGGATCGTCTTTTCCTGCATTGCGGATGCCTGGACACCGGAAGGGCCACGCTGGGTTACACGGATTTATGATTCTAGGACCAAGGCCTGTACTGATGTGTCGCACCAGCTTGGTGTTCGTGCTATTGTTGTTGTATAGAGAGGAAGTTTTTCTATGCTTGGAGAGTGAGTGAACAATGCAGAGTGTCGCTTCGCTTCTTCTCAACCAACTGAAGCTCCTTGGAAAGAAGGACGAACCTTCATCTTGTGATTATTGGTGGTGGACTTCATCCACCTACAAACTTTTGTTATTTACCCAAAAAGGCTATTGCCTCGCTTTATAGATAAAGCATGGACCAAACAAGATCATCGCATACAACTCAACACCACACACCCCACGACACAACACACCCATGGGCGGATACAACAGGTGAAGAAAACAACCACACCACCCCAACACGCAAGCAAACGACAAATGAGCAATGAGGGTACTGCTTCAAGTAGTCGAAGTACTCCACCATGATAGAACTGTCACAAAGAGATGGAAGCCAATCTCAGGGAATGTAGGCCTCTAGGACGGCGCCTTCAAAAAGGGAACGACACAAGAGCGCCGTCGCCGCCGGATCCAAAGGATCATGGTTTTCACCTGGGCCATCCGGGGGGGAGTAGCCACGATGACGCCTTCGGGAAGGAGACGACGCCCACGGACGCCGCCGCCGGTCCAACCGAAGTCGGGCAGGGGATTTCCCATGGCACGCATGAAGGAAATATGCCCTAGAGGCAAGAATAAAGTTATTATTTATTTCCTTATATCATGATAAATGTTTATTATTCATGCTAGAATTGTATTAACCAGAAACATAATACATGTGTGAATACATAGACAAACAGAGTGTCACTAGTATGCCTCTACTTGACTAGCTCGTTAATCAAAGATGGTTATGTTTCCTAAACCATGAACAAAGTGTTGTTATTTGATTAACGAGGTCACATCATTAGTTGAATGATCTGATTGACATGACCCATTCCATTAGTTTAGCACCCGATCGTTTAGTATGTTGCTATTTCTTTCTTCATGACTTATACATGTTCCTATGACTATGAGATTATGCAACTCCCGTTCGCCGGAGGAACACTTCGGGTGCTACCAAACGTCACAACGTAACTGGGTGATTATAAAGGAGCATTACAGGTGTCTCCAAAGGTACATGTTGGGTTGGCGTATTTCGAGATTAGGATTTGTCACTCCGATTGTCGGAGAGGTATCTCTGGGACCTCTCGGTAATGCACATCACATAAGCCTTGCAAGCATTACAACTAATATGTTAGTTGTGAGATGATGTATTACGGAACGAGTAAAGAGACTTGCCGGTAACGAGATTGAACTAGGTATTGGATACCGACGATCGAATCTCGGGCAAGTAACATACCTATGACAAAGGAAACAACGTATGTTGTTATGCGGTCTGACCGATGAAGATCTTCGTAGAAAATGTAGGAGCCAATATGGGCATCCAGGTCCCGCTATTGGTTATTGACGGGAGATGTGTCTCAGTCATGTATGCATTGTTCTCGAACCGTAGGGTCCGCACGCTTAACGTTACGATGACACTTATTATGAGTTTATGCATTTTGATGTACTGAAGTTAGTTCGGAGTCCCGGATGTGATCACGGACATGACGAGGAGTCTCGAAATGGCCGAGACATAAAGATTGATATATTGGAAGCCTATGTTTGGATATCGGAAGTGTTCCGGGTGAAATCGTGATTTTACCGGAGTACCGGGAGGTTACCGGAACCCCCCGGGAGCTATATGGGCCTTAGTGGGCTTTAGTGGAAAGGAGAAAGGGGCAGCCCAAGGTGGGCCGCGCGCCTCCCCCCTCCCCTAGTCCTATTAGGACAAGGAGAGGTGGCCGGCCCCCCTCTCTCTCTTTCCCCCTCGGGGAATCCTATTCCAACTAGGATTGGGGGGGGGGAGTCCTACTCCCGGTAGGAGTAGGACTCCTGCGCCATCCTCCTGGCCGGCCGCCCCCTCCCCCTTTGATCCTTGATATACGGGGGCAGGGGGGCACCTCTAGACACACAAGTTGATCCTTGAGATCGTTCCTTAGCCGTGTGCGGTGCCCCCTGCCACCATATTCCACCTCGATCATATTGTAGTGTTGCTTAGGCGAAGCCCTGCGACGGTAGAACATCAAGATCGTCACCACGCCGTCGTGCTGACGGAACTCCTCCCCGACACTTTGCTGGATCGGAGCCCGGGGGTCGTCATCGAGCTGTACGTGTGCTAAGAACTCGGAGGTGCCGGAGTAACGGTGCTTGGATCGGTCGGATCGGGAAGACGTACGACTACTTCCTCTAAGTTGCGTCAACGCTTCCACAGTCGGTCTGCGTGGGTACATAGACAACACTCTCCCCTCTCGTTGCTATGCATCACCATGATCTTGCGTGTGCGTAGAATTTTTTTTGAAATTACTGCGTTCCCCAACAGTGGTATCAGAGCCTAGGTTTTATGGTTTGATGTTATATGCACGAGTAGAACACAAGTGAGTTGTGGGCGATACAAGTCATACTGCCTACCAGCATGTCACACTTTGGTTCGGCGGTATTATTGGACGAGACGACCCGGACCAACATTACGCGTACGCTTACGCGAGACTGGTTCTCCCGACGTGCTTTGCACATAGGTGGCTTGCGGGCGACTGTCTCTCCAACTTTAGTTGAACCAAGTATGGCTACGCCCGGTCCTTGCGAAGGTTAAAATGGAGTCTATTTGACAAACTATCGTTGTGGTTTTGATGCGTAGGTGAGATTGGTTCTTACTTAAGCCCGTAGCAGCCACGTAAAACTTGCAACAACAGAGTAGAGGACGTCTAACTTGTTTTTGCAGGGCATGTTGTGATGTGATATGGCCAAGACATGATGCTAAATTTTATTGTATGAGATGATCATGTTTTGTAACCGAGTTATCAGCAACTGGCAGGAGCCATATGGTTGTCGCTTTATTGTATGCAATACAATCGCGACGTAATGCTTTACTTTATTACTAAGCGGTAGTGATAGTCGTAGAAGCATAAGATTGGCGAGACGACAATGATGCTACGATGGAGATCAAGGTGTCGCGCCGGTGATGATGGTGATCATGACGGTGCTTCAGAGATGGAGATCACAGGCACAAGATGATGATGGCCATATCATATCACTTATATTGATTGCATGTGATGTTTATCTTTTATGCATCTTATCTTGCTTTGATTGATGGTAGAATTATAAGATGACCTCTCACTAAATTATCAAGAAGTGTTCTCCCTGAGTATGCACCGTTGCGAAAGTTCTTCGTGCTGAGACACCACGTGATGATCGGGTGTGATAGGCTCTACGTTCAAATACAACGGGTGCAAAACAGTTGCACACGCGGAATACTCAGGTTATACTTGACGAGCCAAGCATATACAGATATGGCCTCGGAACACGGAGACCGAAAGGTCGAGCGTGAATCATATAGTAGATATGATCAACATAGTGATGTTCACCAATGAAACTACTCCATCTCACGTGATGATCAGACATGGTTTAGTTGATTTGGATCACGTGATCACTTAGAGGATTAGAGGGATGTCTATCTAAGTGGGAGTTCTTAAGTAATATGATGAATTGAACTTAAATTTATCATGAACTTAGTCCCTGATAGTATCTTGCTTGTTTATGTTGATTGTAGATAGATGGCTCGTACTGTTGTTCCGTTGAATTTTAATGCGTTCCTTGAGAAAGCAAAGTTGAAAGATGATGGTAGCAATTACACGGACTGTGTCCGTTACTTGAGGATTATCCTCATTGCTGCATAGAAGAATTACGTCCTGGAAGCACCGCTGGGTGCCAGGCCTGCTGCTGGAGCAACACAAGATGTTATGAACGTCTGGCAGAGCAAAGCTGATGAATACTCGATAGTTTAGTGTGCCATGCTTTACGGCTTAGAATCGGGACTTCAACGACGTTTTGAACATCATGGAGCATATGAGATGTTCCAGGAGTTGAAGTTAATATTTTAAGCAAATGCCCAGATTGAGAGATATGAAGTCTCCAATAAGTTCTATAGCTGCAAGATGGAGGAGAGCAGTTCTGTCAGTGAGCATATACTCCAAATGTCTGGGTATAATAATCACTTGATTCAATTGGGAGTTAATCTTCCAGATGATTGCGTCATTGACAGAATTCTCCAATCACTGCCACCAAGCTACAAGAGCTTCGTGATGAACTATAATATGCAAGGGATGAACAAGACTATTCCCGAGCTCTTCGCAATGCTGAAAGCTGTGGAGGTAGAAATCAAGAAGGAGCATCAAGTGTTGATGGTCAATAAGACCACTAATTTCAAGAAAAAGGGCAAAGGGAACAAGAAGGGGAACTTCAAGAAGAACGGCAAGCAAGTTGCTACTCAAGAGAAGAAACCCAAGTCTGGACCTAAGCCTGAAACTGAGTGCTTCTACTGCAAGCAGACTGGTCACTGGAAGCGGAACTGCCCCAAGTATTTGGCGGATAAGAAGGATGGCAAGGTGAACAAAGGTATATGTGATATACATGTTGTTGATGTGTACCTTACCAATGCTCGCTGTAGCACCTGGGTATTTGATACTGGTTCTGTTGCTAATATTTGCAACTCGAAATAGGGACTACAGATTAAGCGAAGATTGGCTAAGGACGAGGTGACGATGCGCGTGGGAAACGGTTCCAAAGTCGATGTGATCGCGGTCGGCACGCTACCTCTACATCTACCTTCGGGATTAGTATTAGACCTAAATAATTGTTATTTGGTGCCAGCGTTGAGCATGAACATTATATCTGGATCTTGTTTAATGCGAGACGGTTATTCATTTAAATCAGAGAATAATGGTTGTTCTATTTATATGAGTAATATCTTTTATGGTCATGCACCCTTGAAGAGTGGTCTATTCTTATTGAATCTCGATAGTAGTAATACACATATTCATAATGTTGAAGCCAAAAGATGCAGAGTTGATAATGATAGTGCAACTTATTTGTGGCACTGCCGTTTAGGTCATATCGGTGTAGAGCGCATGAAGAAACTCCATACTGATGGACTTTTGGAACCACTTGATTATGAATCACTTGGTACTTGCGAACCGTGCCTCATGGGCAAGATGACTAAAACACCGTTCTCCGGTACTATGGAGAGAGCAACAGATTTGTTGGAAATCGTACATACAGATGTATGTGGTCCGATGAATATTGAGGCTCGTGGCGGATATCGTTATTTTCTCACCTTCACAGATGACTTAAGCAGATATGGGTATATCTACTTAATGAAACACAAGTCTGAAACATTTGAAAAGTTCAAAGAATTTCAGAGTGAAGTTGAAAATCATCGTAACAAGAAAATAAAGTTTCTACGATCTGATCGTGGAGGAGAATATCTGAGTTACGAGTTTGGTGTACATTTTAAAAATTGTGGAATAGTTTCGCAACTCACGCCACCCGGAACACCACAACGTAATGGTGTGTCCGAACGTCGTAATCGTACTTTACTAGATATGGTGTGATCTATGATGTCTCTTACTGATTTACCGCTATAGTTTTGGGGATACGCTCTAGAGACGGCCGCATTCACGTTAAATAGGGCACCATCAAAATCCGTTGAGACGACGCCTTATGAACTGTGGTTTGGCAAGAAACCAAAGTTGTCGTTTCTGAAAGTTTGGGGCTGCGATGCTTATGTGAAAAAGCTTCAACCTGATAAGCTCGAACCCAAATTGGAGAAATGTGTCTTCATAGGATATCCAAAGGAAACTATTGGATACACCTTCTATCACAGATCCGAAGGCAAGACTTTTGTTGCTAAATTCGGAAACTTTCTAGAGAAGGAGTTTCTCTCGAAAGAAGTGAGTGGGAGGAAAGTAGAACTTGACGAGGTAACTGTACCTGCTCCCTTACTGGAAAGTAGTACATCACAGAAAACTGTTTCAGTGACACCTACACCAGTTAGTGAGGAAGCTAATGATAATGATCATGAAACTTCAGATCAAGATACTACTGAACCTCGTAGGTCAACCAGAGTGAGATCCGCGCCAGAGTGGTACGGTAATCCTGTTCTGGAAGTGATGCTACTAGATCATGATGAACCTACGAACTATGAAGAAGCGATGGTGAGCCTAGATTCCGCAAAATGGCTTGAAGCCATGAAATCTGAGATGGGATCCATGTATGAGAACAAAGTATGGACTTTGGTTGACTTGCCCGATGATCGGCAAGCGATTGAGAATAAATGGATCTTCAAGAAGAAGACTGACGCTGACGGTAATGTTACTGTCTACAAAGCTCGACTTGTCGCAAAAGGTTTTCGACAAGTTCAAGGGGTTGACTACGATGAGACCTTCTCACCCGTAGCGATGCTTAAGTCTGTCCGAATCATGTTAGCAATTGCCGCATTTTATGATTATGAAATTTGGCAAATGGATGTCAAAACTGCATTCCTGAATGGATTTCTGGAAGAAGAGTTGTATATGATGCAACCAGAAGGTTTTGTCGATCCAAAGGGAGCTAACAAAGTGTGCAAGCTCCAGCGATCCATTTATGGACTGGTGCAAGCCTCTCGGAGTTGGAATAAACGCTTTGATAGTGTGATCAAAGCATTTGGTTTTATACAGACTTTCGGAGAAGCCTGTATTTACAAGAAAGTGAGTGGGAGCTCTGTAGCATTTCTGATATTATATGTGGATGACATATTACTAATTGGAAATGATATAGAATTTCTGGATAGCATAAAGGGATACTTGAATAAGAGTTTTTCGATGAAAGACCTCGGTGACGCTGCTTACATATTAGGCATAAAGATCTACAGAGATAGATCAAGACGCTTAATTGGACTTTCACAAAGCACATACCTTGACAAGATTTTGAAGAAATTCAAAATGGATCAAGCAAATAAAGGGTTCTTGCCTGTGTTACAAGGTGTGAAGTTGAGTTAGACTCAATGCCCGACCACTGCAGAAGATAGAGAGAAAATGAAAGATGTTCCCTATGCTTCAGCCATAGGCTCTATCATGTATGCAATGCTATGTACCAGACCTGATGTGTGCCTTGCTATAAGTTTAGTAGGGAGGTACCAAAGTAATCCAGGAGTGGATCACTGGACAGCGGTCAAGAACATCCTGAAATACCTGAAAAGGACTAAGGATATGTTTCTCGTATATGGAGGTGACAAAGAGCTCATCGTAAAAGGTTATGTTGATGCGAGCTTTGACACTGATCCGGACGATTCTAAATCGCAAACCGGATACGTGTTTACATTAAACGGTGGAGCTGTCAGTTGGTGCAGTTCTAAACAAAGCGTCGTAGCGGGATCTACATGTGAAGCGGAGTACATAGCTGCTTCGGAAGCAGCGAACGAAGGAGTCTAGATGAAGGAGTTCATATCCGATGTAGGTGTCATACCTAGTGCATCGGGTCCAATGAAAATCTTTTGTGACAATACTGGTGCAATTGCCTTGGCAAAGGAATCCAGATTTCACAAGAGAACCAAGCACATCAAGAGACGCTTCAATTCCATCCGGGATCTAGTCCAGGTGGGAGACATAGAGATTTGCAAGATACATATGGATCTGAATGTTGCAGATCCGTTGACTAAGCCTCTTCCACGAGCAAAACATGATCAACACCAAGGCTCCATGGGTGTTAGAATCATTACTGTGTAATCTAGATTATTGACTCTAGTGCAAGTGGGAGACTGAAGGAAATATGCCCGAGAGGCAATAATAAAGTTATTATTTATTTCCTTATATCATGATAAATGTTTATTATTCATGCTAGAATTGTATTAACCAGAAACATAATACATGTGTGAATACATAGACAAACAGAGTGTCACTAGTATGCCTCTACTTGACTAGCTCGTTAATCAAAGATGGTTATGTTTCCTAAACCATGAACAAAGTGTTGTTATTTGATTAAGGAGGTCACATCATTAGTTGAATGATCTGATTGACATGACCCATTCCATTAGCTTAGCACCCGATCGTTTAGTATGTTGCTATTTCTTTCTTCATGACTTATACATGTTCCTATGACTATGAGATTATGCAACTCCCGTTTGCCGGAGGAACACTTTGGGTGCTACCAAACGTCACAACGTAACTGGGTGATTATAAAGGAGCATTACAGGTGTCTCCAAAGGTACATGTTGGGTTGGCGTATTTCGAGATTAGGATTTGTCACTCCGATTGTCAGAGAGGTATCTCTGGGCCCTCTCGGTAATGCACATCACATAAGCCTTGCAAGCATTACAACTAATATGTTAGTTGTGAGATGATGTATTATGAAATGAGTAAAGAGACTTGACGGTAATGAGATTGAACTAGGTATTGGATACCGACGATCGAATCTCGGGCAAGTAACATACCGATGACAAAGGGAACAACGTATGTTGTTATGCGGTCTGACCGATAAAGATCTTCGTAGAAAATGTAGGAGCCAATATGGGCATCCAGGTCCCGCTATTGGTTATTGACCGGAGATGTGTCTCAGTCATGTCTGCATTGTTCTCGAACCGTAGGATCCGCACGCTTAACGTTACGATGACAGTTATTATGAGTTTATGCATTTTGATGTACCGAAGTTAGTTCGGAGTCCCGGATGTGATCACGGACATGACGAGGAGTCTCGAAATGGTCGAGACATAAAGATTGATATATTGGAAGCCTATGTTTGGATATCGGAAGTGTTCCGGGTGAAATCGAGATTTTACCGGAGTACCGGGAGGTTACCGGAACCCCCCAGGAGCTATATGGGCCTTAGTGGGCTTTAGTGGAAAGGAGAAAGGGGCAGCCCAAGGTGGGCTGCGCGCCTCGCCCCTCCCCTAGTCCTATTAGGACAAGGAGAGGTGGTCGGCCCCCCTCTCTCTCTTTCCCCCTCGGGGAATCCTCTTCCAACTAGGATTGGGGGGGGGAGTCCTACTCCCGGTAGGAGTAGGACTCCTCCTGCGCCCTCCTCCTGGCCGGCCGCCCCCTCCCCCTTGGATCCTTGATATACGGGGGCAGGAGGGCACCTCTAGACACACAAGTTGATCCTTGAGATCGTTCCTTAGCCGTGTGCGGTGCCCCCTGCCACCATATTCCACCTCGATCATATTGTAGCGGTGCTTAGGCGAAGCCCTGCGACGGTAGAACATCAAGATCGTCACCACGCCGTCGTGCTGATGGAACTCCTCCCCAACGCTTTGCTGGATCGGAGCCCGGGGATCGTCATCGAGTTGTACGTGTGCTAATAACTCGGAGGTGCCGGAGTAACGGTGCTTGGATCGGTCGGATCGGGAAGACGTACGACTACTTCCTCTACGTTGCGTCAACGCTTCCACAGTCGGTCTGTGTGGGTACGTAGACAACACTCTCCCCTCTCGTTGCTATGCATCACCATGATCTTGCGTGTGCGTAGGAAATTTTTTGAAATTACTGCGTTCCCCAACAACGCACGCTCCACCATCAAAACGCCACCACTCATCGAAGCACCGGCCGCCACGCCGCCCAAACGACCATAGCAACCATAGCAACTAGCCCGCACCTAAGCCGCACACCCCGCCCACAAGCAACATGACTTCCACCATCAGGATCGCCGCCCGGGCAACCAAGACACACTGCAACAACCACAATGGCAAATGGACATCACCGACTGGTGAGAGGTAGAAGACATCTCCTTCCACCCCAAAACAGACCCATTGGTGGGAAGGCAGCCCAGCCAGCTAGATCTACACAGGGGTGGGTTCACGACCTCGGTGCAGCCACCACACTGCTCTATCAGGGACATGGACCACTGACACAACCCTTCTGGCAGCTCCAGCTCCATAACTCGGTATCAAGATGACTAGGAGGTGCCCTGCCTCGCTCCCCGGTTCGCCCCAACAACCACCGGCCAGACTACGACACTCCAACCGCCTGAAGAGCAGAGAGATAGGGTCGACCGCTTTCGTCACGCCGCCCCTACTAGCCGGACGTCACGACAGGGGCGCTTGCCTGTGACCCGCGCTGCCCATGGCTCGCCCCACGAGATCGGATCTGGTCTGGCTGCATGCTCCAAAGCCGCCGCACCTACCTCTGTGAGCACCTCCGCTGCACCGGCCAATGCACCTCTGCCACGCCGAAGACACCGGCGTGCTGAGGAGCTTCCATGCCCGTCGCCTACCGTGGCACCCAGACCCAGGCAAGCCGCCCCCGCGTCGAGCCACCCAAGCGAGGAGAAGAGAAAATGCCCCCTCCCCTCCCCCTCTGTCGGCCGTGGTTCGCCTGATCGTGCCCCTAGCAGCAGCGAGGGAGGGAAGGCGAGGAGGTGGATGGCTCCACCGATAGCTAGGGTTAGCTTCTCGGGCGCCCGCAGGGGATCTTAATTATGACTTTACTGTTATGTCAAACTTTTGTTATTTTCTACGTAGATCGGCAGAAAATAATCATGAGTGAAGGATAGTCGCTTTAAATTATATAAGAGAGGTTTTAAGATGGTCCCAACCTATTTGGACCATTCATTTTATTGATCCAAGGGTTTAGATTGAACATGGTGACCTATACACTACTAGGAAAAAAAGAATAGCAGTAGCGTGGGTTATAGGTATATCAGTAGCGCGGGTGCCTGCGCTACTAATACGACGCTACAGCTAACTAGTAGTAGTAGCGCGGGTGGTACTACTGCGTCCATTTGTAGTAGCGTGGGTCTGGACCCTCGCTACTGCTAACTAATTAGGAATTAAAAATGAATAAATTCCAGCCATGCCTGCTGTTGCTAGCTAGGCGTCATCGTCCTCTTCATCCATGGTCGATGCTGATCCTAGAGGGGATGAAGTCGTCCATGGTGATACACCTCTCCTTTGCTGCTGCTACAAAGAAAAGAGACTAGGATTAGAAGAGGAAGAGAGAGATAGAGACGAGTAGGTGCAGCAACTCACCGGTGGCCGCCGGAGTTGGAGTCGAAACCCTAGATGACGCCATGGATGGCGCTCTGCTCGATCTGGAAGATGGAGAGAGAGAGAGGAGAGAGAGAGGAGTAGGAAGAACAACTCATCGGTGGTTGTGTCCATGGCGGATCTGGCCGCCGCCATGGATGGCGCTCTGTTGGATCTCCCTCTCCTTCCAACATTAGAGAAGGAGGAGGAAGGAGAGGGAGGGGGCTGCGGTGGGTGTGGAGGTCGCCGGATTTGGGGGAGGCATGAGGTGCGAGGCCGGCGGTGGTGGTGGATGAGGAAGGGAATCGCGGGTGGGAGGGAGAAGCGGAATGGGAGAGCCTATGGAGAGAGGGGGGAGATGAGGGAGAGAGGAGGGATTCGACCAAGAATATGGAGACTTCACCTACCTTGTAGTTAGTAGTAGCGAGGGGTATAAACCCGCGCTACTACTATCAACTTAGTAGTAGCGCGGGTTCATACCCCTCGCTACTACTATGGCATGTCCCGGGAGGGCATGGTAGAGACTGCTTAGTAGTAGCGAGGGTTAAAAACCCGCGCTACTACTATCAACTTAGTAGCAGCGAGGGGTAAAAAATCGCGCTACTAGTAAGTAGCAGCAGCGAGGGGTATAAACCCGCGCTACTAGTAAGTGCTTGTCTATAAGCTTTTCCCTAGTAGTGATAGGTCATCTACTAGCAAAAAGGCACGTATGTTGCAACGGGTATATGTATTTTGCACTATAAATAGCAGTTGTGTACAATATATACCTTAAGAACTCTATAAGAGAGACTACAACCGAGTGTGTCAAACCCCCCTCATACGCCTGGGCGGACGGCCCGGTCACTAAGTATATTCGTCCCCATCCGCTCCCAGACCAACCCTTGCCACTGCACTCTACTCCCCTCCCCTCCACTCCACCCACCACCTAGCCCCCGCCCAACGATCTCGGGCCTTCTCCGGCATGACGGGCAGCGGATCCGAGTCCTACACCTCCAGATTCGTCGACTCCGAACTCATCTCACACGTCCTGGAGGAGGAGATGACCATTCGGCTTGTGCTCCGCCGCGCCCAGGAGGAGGCCGCCCAATGACAGCGCTCAGACTCCTTTAGTCGAGAACCATTGCGTCCGTCCAAATGGCACATGGATCTACCGCAAAGTGTGTGGCTACTGCCTCACTGGGGGTGGTGCGGTCTGTCTGGCGTCTGAATGCCATGGCGGACGCGAAGCCACTTCATAGGTGCGCCGAGGCGGAGGTGTACGCATGGGCGTCGTCAGACGCAGGTATGGCGTGGCGTGTCCGACGTGCGAGGCAGCATGCACGGGAGACGACGGTGGACGTTGGCGAGTCAGAGTCGCATTCTCCGGTGCCCCATATGGTGTACGACCAGCCCGGGTGGTGCAATCCCTTCGTGGTGGACGTTGGCAGCTTCTCCCATGACGGTTCAACATCGACCTCGCCTCGACCGACACCGTCAGGGCTTTGGACTCCGACGAGTAGGACATGGGAGATGGCGACGCCTTGAGTCCTATGAGTCGGCCCGTGTGCCATGTCCTACCCTACCTCGTCGGCGACCATAGCAACACTCTTAGGGGTGCAACCGGTCGCCAGACATGGTCACAGTGAAGCCGGGCGAGCTCCGCTTAGAGAAGGTTTTACGTTGCATGTAATAGTATGGATTTGAGATTTCATAATCGAGGTATCCAGATGTGGAACAAATCATTTGAGGTGTGACCGGTCACTGCCCGCGGACGCACACATGCGCGTCCACGGACGTTTGAGGGGTCATACTTGTTGTATCCGGCTGTAGATGCTCTAAGGCCCCTCATGTGGCATTATCCACCTTTTATTTTGATTTTCAAAAATAATTCACTAGTTGGGAAAATATGTTCAGAAATTTGAAAGATGGTAAAAAAAGAAAGCAAAAAAATAAAGAAAAAGGAGGAAAGAAAAATAAGAAAATAAAGAAAAATGTAAAAGAAAAATAGAACAAAAATATAAAAATAACGTAAAGGAACAAGGGAAATAAAAAGAAAAAGAAAGAAAGCACGAGAGGCAAAAAATCGATTCAGGGAAGATTCTTTTTAGGGATTCTTTTTATGAAAGGTTTAGAATAGGGAAGGTTCTAGACCTTCCCAAAACCGGTGCAGATGGAATCCATAATGGGCCGGCTCATGATCGGATGGTACACTTGGACGGTGATGTGAAGGTCGAATTGAAAGGGCAAAACTGGAGAAAGCTTTGAACGGTAGAACAGACCGCATATTTCACTTGGGCATAGGCAGCCCGGGCCGGATGGCCGACCCGGCCCAAAAATCCTGGGCTGGGCTGAGCCCAAGCATGCCATCAGGCCGGGCTCGACCTAGAAATCGAGCCCGACAAATAGATCAGGCTGGGCTCGGGCTTGCGGAAAACATGATTTTAGTTGTAGTCAGACCGGGTTGTGTCGGGCTTTTTAAGGCTCCGACCTGATTTAGTAGGCCCGATCTTAGGCCTGGGTTTTTAGCACGGGGCTTTTTTTGCCCGGTCCGAGATATGCCCAGGTATACCACAGACTAGTGTGAAGGCTCGATTTGTAATTATCCCTTCTATCACTAGTATTGTACTAGATTGGGATCGCGCCATGGCACGAGGGTGCCGGTCCCAACGTTTTGGTTAAAGATGTCGTGCCAAGTTAGCATGAGCGTATATTTAGCGTATGAATTCAAACATGATAAAAAAAATAAAGTGAAGAAGAAATATTCATTTGTGATAGAAGGCATGAGATTATAAGGCAACATAAAGTTCCGAATGTTTGTAAGACCACAAAAGACGCGCATCAAGCACAACATAAAAGAATAGACCAAAAGCAACATTTAATAGATCAGGATTACAACAAGTCATTTACATAGAAAGTTATGCATTCCACAGATCAAAAGCCGTTAATAACAATTAAAGCATGTCATTTATATCGAAAGAGACCAGTAGCGCATAGAGCAGCGAGATAGTACAAAATACTGAAAGTGAAGTATTTATACAGAAGGCTAGCGACACTTAGATAGTACTACCTCTCTCTCAGTTTACAGGGCGTACGCGTATCCCTAGGTCGTTAATTTGATCAAACTAATGCAAGTCATATATTACAAAAAATATACCAACATAAACTTCGGAGTTTCTACTTTCAAAAGGTATAATTTTTGTGTTATATAGTTTATATTAAGGTGATAAAATTGGCAACCTAGATATACGCGCAGGACTTGTAAACTGAAACAGAGGTAGTAGTCCACACAAGTTTTAAGGATTATAAAAGTCCACGCTAACTAATACATCTACCAGAGTCTTCAATTTTCCTTCGCCAAGAATGGTTGAAGTTCCCCATAATCCAAGAGAAGTTGTGTAACGCTGGCCCAGGAAGAGAAGAAAAAAATGATAATTCTTCGAGAAGATATCTCAACTCATTAAAGATTCATTAAATGATTCATATGACATCTAAATCTAACATGCATTTTTAAAACAATAGATATCAGCAATGACCAAAAAAGGAACTATCAGGAAGGTGAGTTTAGTGAACTGACATCAAGAAATTCATGCATATTTCCTTTAAACAAGTTTGGGGAGTGTGTATACAGTATCACTACACAACTATGAATTATAAAAAACAGAGATGACCACCATCATGAGCAATTCTTGGCAAAGGGAAGATCCGTGTCTCAGGACTCAGTGAAATATAATTCATTTTTCAGCCTAAAGATATACACATAAAAAATGATTGGATCCGTCTATCAAAGGTCACAAAAAATAGAAATCGAGCTCAATATGTTATTTAGAAAAAAATTGGTAGACCATGTGCACCACATTCATGAAGCCCTCCAGTTTCATAGGAAACCCAGGGGAGAAGAAAAGAAACTAAAACACACATGTGTTTTATTTCATTTACAATCCATCAAAAGATGAATGTAGAGAACTCATGATCTATGATTATTAACAACAATTCAAGTTATGATATATAGAGCTGGCAATTAACATTAAGCACAATGGAATAATCCTCTACTGGTTACTCTCAATCTAAAATCAACAGTTAAATTACTATTTATCACCATCAAGCCAGCATATGCGGTTCATATATAAACTAAATCAAGCTAGCATACACACTTCATCTCCAAATAGGATTCATCTCCTGCGGTCTGGTTACCCAAATCCAATCAAAGATCCTCACAGAAGAGGAGGGGGAGGGGGTAGAGGAGGAAGACGAGCTTACTTGCGAGTAGAAGCCAGAGCGCAGGGGCAGGGAGTATATGGACCAATAACAATAAGTGGCCAGTAAGATGTGCACCTAGTCATTCATTTGGTTCAAGGTACGCTCCAGCTCCCTCTGCAAAATCAAGTGGAATCACAAGCATTGTCGGATCAAAAAGGCAACGCAGTGATGAAAGCACTATGTATGGCTATCTCACCCTGAGCTCCTTGGCCAACTTGCTCTCTTTCTCCTTGGTCGCCCTAGGGAGCCTCCCCCTCGGCGGAACGGTCTTGACGCGGTCACCATGGACCTGGCTCGGCGCCCTGGCATCCCTCTTCCTGGGCACACCTCTGGGCCGGTCAGGGCCCGCCACCCCTGTGATCTGGCAGTCGCTGTCCTCGGCTGCCGCTGATGAGGAGGGGCGCTGTGATAATTGGTATTGTTTCTAAAAATAAAGCATCGCCAACACCTCACCTTGTTCTCGACCAGATTATAAAATAGACTAAAATAAGTAGCCTCTTGGTAAGTCTACATGTCATGTACAGTCATGATAACCTTAATTCATTAAAAGGCATTAAACCAAGATAGTGGATTTCCTGAACTATTTTTGTAGTTGATCTGCAAATTGACTCAAAAGGTATTTATCCCATAAGAGAATAGTTCCACGCAACTAATAAAACTGGCATTTCACAAACTTCGACATTAAGATGAATGTGTATATCCATATATGATCCATGGTGTTGGATCACACGTTTCAGAAACCATGGGTTAGATAAAGGACTCAAATAAATTACGCTATTTATTCTTGTGTACAATAAAGGACTCAAGCGCCACATCATTCCATATGCAGCTGGTAGTAATTGTTATAGTAGATCAGACCAGAGTAAATACCATTTCCAGATATGGAGCTTAATGGACTTGTTGTCGATGGGCATCATCCTGTCTTCCGACTCGACGACCTTTATGAGTTAGTGCCAGGCTGCGATGAACTGCAGCAGCACGCATGACTTGTCATTTTCCAGAAGCTTCATACCCATCTAATTTCACCATAGATGTCCCCAAACCCGAGAGCGCCCAGAAGCTGCATGGAACCATTCATTTCTAGAACGTGTGACAAAGATTTACAATATACTCAGCAAACAAGTTCAAGCTTAACTAAGGTTGTGCCTTCAAATTAGCATTTTCAATATATTGTGAATAAATTAGAACAGGACATTATAATGGATACAACAGACTCATGCAAAAAGAGGGAGAAGGGGGAACCTATAAGCTGAAATATATATATATATATATATATATATATATATATATATATATATATATATATAATGAAATGCTAAAAATCAAAGAATTGATAAAAAAATGATCAGATGCTTTGGCCTGGACGGGTTTCCGAAACAATACAGTAAATACTCTATCTAGGAAAATTGGTACTACAGAATCAAGGAAAATTGGTACTACAGAATCTATAAACTCATTTCAATGAAAATAAAAAAACTGCTACAGGCATCAAATTATCATCGCATTGGCATCTCACAAAGACATGGCATGTCAGCTTTTAGTCTACAAGGAAATCAAGATTGAGACTTGTAGCCTGTAGGTCATCAGTAGTCACTTCGACAAATCTCTTCATGGAAGCCATCGTCCTTCTCTTTGGTGTGGCGGAGGTTGTGCCTCTCCTGCTGAGAACCAAGTGGCAGAAGCTTAAGTTAGGAACAATAGTGTCAAGAGCACAGCAGCGGTAAGAGAAACAGGGAAGGAGAAGGTGCAGGAGAGAGCCGAGTCGACATCGCCAGGACGTACCTCGAGGATGACGATGCTAGACAACGTCCTCCCTGATGACGAAACGTTGCAGAGGGGAGCTGCCTGCTCGCCAGTGCACTCCATGGTGAACCAAAGCTCAGCACTGTGTCAGAGGCGAGTACATTATCATTCACGAATACACCATACAGCGTGCAAAAAATGGAACTACCTATATATTGCTAATTAACAAAGTAACAGGATGTAGCAAAACAAAATCAAATGTGTAACGATCATGAGCCTTCAGAAATTCTAAGTAAATGTCACAATGTCTGACAAAAGAGCACCTAAAATTCTGAACAATAAGCATTAAGCAGGTTAAAAACTTCTGAAGGGAAAACAATTATAGAAACCAACTCCAATTGATTGATAAGTTTTAAGAATACAACCATCTAGTTGACACAATGTCAGCAGGAACGGCCGCTCATCTTGACACGAACGTCACATGGACTTTCACAATCTAACAGTGAAAGGAAACATGTCAAGGAATCGAGTAGAAGAGGAAAAAATGCATCGATACTGCCACTGACCTCCACATCCAGATCCATGGCCCTCTATCCTCATAACATAATACCAAGCATATCACATCTGCCTCCTCTATCTCTGTTTGCCGTCCTCGACAGAGAGAAACCACTTCCCTTCCCCTATGCCAAGTAATATCATTACAAATAGGATCAGAACGGGAGTTGAAACTACAGTGGTTGGAGAAGGTGAAGAGAAGGGGAATTATACCAGGCACCGACCTTCTGGGAGCTGGATCAGCAAAGGGTCTAAAGGGTCGCAGTTAAGGGACGATGCTAACGGCGACAACAACCATGGGTGCTTGTTCCCATGGAACCTCTCTTCAGCTGTTGCTAGGGAGTCTCGTGGAGTAGCAGGCTGAGCAGCTCATCCTGGACGGCAGCAACAACGCCGTGGACGACTCGACCAAACAGCGAACGTGTCACCACCCACCGATCCAGCTGCGAGACGAAGAAGGAATCAGGAACATGTAAGTGAAAATAATGTGGTTATCCCTGGAGCCCTATGAATAATGTAAGTGAAATAGGAGATAGTCTGTGATTAGCATATGCTTAAAGAAAACATCCTTGATAAAAACAACAAAGCAGCAGTAGTTTATGTTATAAGTTTAGGCACATTAGTTTTCTATCATGATTTGTCCAATGGAAGCAATGTGGCATTTAAACCTATTCATGGTAGCGGTCGTCGTCTCCTAATAAGGTGCCAGACAATCAGGAAAACCTACAATATTGAAGGTTAAACTTTCTATCATATTCCTCTAAATTTAATCCAATGTCATTATCAGTTTGATATATTCGGTTATTTTATAATTATCTTAAGACACAACATATTTTCCCACCAGCTTCGATAATACATTACTTAGGAGCTATAAAACATTTAGGACAATTTCAAAAAAGATGTAGTATTCAACCAGAGGAGAAAAAATGTTACGGTCAAATCGTCGGCCTCGCTACATAAATTGGATCATGGCTAAAAGAACATATCACATCATTTGGGCCACATATTATGCACAGATGGACATATACACACAATATTGAGTAGAAAGCAACAATTTAGATGCAAGGAGAATATACATAAGGTTCAATATGCAACATCAAGATTCAGTAAAGAGCGGAACATATAATGAAGAGTTAGAAAAGTTGTGAGTTATGATATAACGAAGACTAACTAAGTAACAAAGTGTAAGAAAGCAAATTGGTGTGCAAGAGACCATTATTTAATCTCATGATCACACTCGGGAGAAAATGGCTCTAAGGATCAGCGGATCACACTCAGGAGAAACGACTCTAATATTACCTTAAGGACAGGTCGAGCCATTTGTTGATCGACACTATAGCTAGGGGCACGGAATTAATAAGCGACCGGCAGCTCGTCTTTACCTTTCTCATTGGTGGCACCGTGGACTGGATTTTCCTTGTTGCTGCCGCCGGCGCGACAGAGAAGATCTCCCTCTACGCTATCTTTGTCCAGTTCACCAAATATAAAACAATACAGTATGCAGCCAGATGCTCAAAGCAGCGAACAATTTGATAGTGAAAGCAATGCATCAAATAACTTAACCTATGAGCATCTGGCCAAATAAGCATTGTCCAGTAGAACTTAAACATCAAGTTCAGAAAGGCAATTCTATAGATCAGGGTTAGGAATACATTCCACAACTCGAAAACCAACAACAAATAATAAAAGATCAAGAACAACTTATGTGCAATAAAGGTATGACTAAGAAGAAATCTTTACATAAGACGGCTATAAACACTGGAGCATAAATAAGCAACACCTTTAAATACAAATAAAAAGAGTTCAGGGTTCAATGCATAGTGGGCTCAGATTCGCCTTTCCTCGATCATATAACCTACCCCCGTCATCTCTTATCACCAGATCAATCTGTTTATACAGTTGAGCTGCCCTGGTTATCACTCAACAAGAATGACCATCCAAGGGTAGAACAATAAGTATCATAGGATGAAAAAAGGATTCTAGAGACAAGAGGGAGGATCCAACTTGATACCCACAGGTGCCTCGATTGCTCAAAGGTACACTTATTTCAGCCACGGCAATCATAATTGCCCTAGCAAGAATGGCTTCCGACTGATGGGGCACGTGAATTACAGGCGAGGCACGAGATTTTTCGAGGGGGGGTCCAACTTAATACCCACATGTGCCTCGATTGCTCAAGAGCATGCCTATATCAGCCATAACTGATCATCATAGCCCTGGCCATGTCCCATATAGTAGCCAAAGAAGAGGAGCAGGAGGAAGATGGAGCTCACCGAGGGAGGTTGTAGCCGAGGCAGTACTCAGTGGGTGTTGGGGTTGCGCTTGAACGCCGTCCAGCCAGTGAGGAACCACTTCCTACACTGCACATCCACGCCGCCGCATCGGAGTTGTGCCTTGCATCGTCCCACCGACGAGGACGAATGCCACGGGCACCGAAGCGGCCAAGGAGGCGAGGAAGTGATGTACATCTAGGAGCACCATCAGGGACAGAGATGACCGGGGCACCAATTTTGATGTTTCCAGTTCTGATGTCATGCAAATGAAAAGGTGAGATTGAATGAGAATAAGTCAAACATTCAGTCGAAGACAACAATGTTTGCTACATACTGTATAATCGACTACCTAGCTAATGATGATTGCCTACCTTAGGCTTTGCCTTTTACCTTGAGCTCACACCAGATTACCTGCAAAACAGTAGATATGCATTTCAGTGCTAAGGCAAAGACAAAGAAAAAAAAGGAAGGAACGCCTAACACCGCACCCAAAGCGAAATAAGAGGTAAAAAAGATGACAAAATCCGAGCTAAAACAATCCAGACCAGACCCATGGTGCACTCCCACGCACCAACCATTCACTCTTTTCTTTTGTAAGCCACACAAAATCCTGTTCTAAAGGCGAACAAGTTACATAAACAAACCTATAGTTAAATTTAATGGCTAAAACCTATAGCCAAAAAAGGAAATAATCCGCAATGCAAAGCTAATATCATTTATCTATTGCCAATCACCCTATCCATTTAAAAACATTAAATTGCATATGATTTATAATCTGAACATAAACAGTTTCTGGGCATATGGGATGATCTTTTGATCTGAACTGAACTTCCAAAGCTATGCCAACGATTAAATATGACATCATTGTAAAATATGGTAAAGGTGTGGTTTATTTGGGTCAAAAAAGGCAAACCAAAAATGTAGGAAGAGGTAACTAAGGATACATATTCTGTCTCCTAACACTAAAAATCGAGGAATGTAGAGAACTTCACTTATCACTGATGCAAAAGTCAAGTAGGATTACTGAGGTAGTCCTGGATTAGGGGGTGTTCGGATAGCCGAACTATACCTTCAGCCGGACTCCTGGGTTATGAAGATACAAGATTGAAGACTCCGTCCCGTGTCCGGAAGGGACTTTCCTTGGCGTGGAAGGCAAGCTTGGCGATACGGATGTTCAGATCTCCTACCATTGTAACCGACTCTATGTAACCCTAACCCTATCCGGTGTCTATATAAACCGGAGGGTTCTAGTCCGTAGGACAACATACACATCAACAATCATACCATAGGCTAGCTTCTAGGGTTTAGCCTCTCTGATCTCGTGGTAGATCAACTCTTGTACTACCCATATCATCAATATTAATCAAGCAGGACGTAGGGTTTTACCTCCATCGAGAGGGCCCGAACCTGGGTAAAACTTCGTGTCCCCTGCCTCCTGTTACCATCTGGCCTAGACGCATAGTTCGGGACCCCCTACCCGAGATCCGCCGGTTTTGACACCGATATTGGTGCTTTCATTGAGAGTTCCTCTGTGTCGTCGCCATCAGGAAGGATGCCTCGCCCCATCTTTAAAGACGGCACCATTGCTAAGGGAGCTTTGGCTGTCGGCCAAACCCTACGGCTAGGTGGTTTTCTTATGACCACCTGTTCGGCTTCTACGCCGACGATGACCTGTCGAGCCATCGAAAACAACCTTCATGTCAACTCGGAACTTGCCGAGCAGTTAGATCCAATAGAGCTTTCCTCCATAAACGAGCTCTTGGATCGCTTCGCCGCCCTGGGAGTCGCTACGGATTACGACCAGATTGGGCCTAAAACTGATCTGAGAGAGATTAACTCTCCCCAAGCCACCCACCACGTTGCCGTGGTAGAGGGACAGCGCGGTGACCCTTCATCTATCCTAAGGACTCGCTACGTCCGGATTCCCGATCCCTCCAAGCCGGATGTCCGCGGAGGGGAGGATATCACTCAAGACCTGAACCTAGAATAAGGCGACGGACTGGATTCATTGGACGACATCCAGGAATCCAAATTTTCGAGTTTGGAAATTCCTTGGCCTTTGAGCCTTAGAAGGGTTAAGGCTTCGGATTTAATTCCACCCACCCACCCGAACATTAGCGATCTATCCCAAATCAGGCAAGAGCCCAAATAAACAGTACATCATTACTGGGCCAGATTCCTCCTGGTTATGCACAGGATAAAGGGCTGCCGCGAGGAAGACGCAATTCTATCCTTCTGCAATAATTGCACGGACAAGGGAATAGTCAACGCCATAAGTCGCCGTGATATTACACGCTTCGTTGACTTAGCGTCCATAGTACGAAAGTACTGTGCGATGGAAAGCGTCCGGAAAACTGAAACAAAATTTTGGGACAATCCGGCCCTTAATGCAAGCCCAGTCCGAAACAAAAGGGTGCATCATCGCCAGACACCCGGGTCAAACACCAAAAAGCAAAAACCCTCTACAGGGCATGGAACCGTACTGGAAGGATGGTTTAATGAACCCTGTAAAATTCATAGCACAGAGGACGCCACACCAACTCACAGCCTTAGAGCATGTTGGATACTCGGCAGGTGGCCAAGATCGGCGAGAACCTCCTAATCCCAGAGACCACAGAAAGCCAACCCAGAGACAGCAATACGGTACTAACAGTCTTCGAGACCTTCGCATCAAATAATATGTGAAAAAGGACACTTCGTAGCCTTGCCGAAGTCTACCAAGTAGCAACAGTAAACCCGTGGAGTGACACGGCCATTACCTTCAATGCCAGTGATGAACCTAAATTCCAAACAGCCCGAGCACCAGCGCATTGGTCCTCAGTCCAATAGTGGACGACTTTCATCTCACCAAGGTACTCATGGACGGCGGCAGCGGATTGAACCTCATCTATGAGGAAACCCTCCAAAAAATGGATATAGACTGGAACCGCATCACGCGAAGCAGCACAACCTTTAGAGGAATAATCCCCAGTCGGGAAGCGCGTTGTACAGGAAAAATCACACTGGATGTGGTGTTCGGCATGCCAGACAATTACAGGTCCGAAGAAGTCACGTTCCATGTGGCCCCGTTCAGTAGTGGTTATCACGCTTTGCTAAGGCGGGAAGCATTCACAATCTTCCAAGCAATACCCCATTACGGGTACATGAAGCTCAAGATGCCCGGGCCTAACGGGATCATCACTCTCGCTAGTGATCCGGATGTAGAACTCTGTGCTGAAAACAAGACAGCCGCACTGGCCCTCGAGGCACTATCCGAAGCCCTAGCGGCCGAGGAACTGACTGCGCTGCGCTCTACCGTGAATAGGGACGACGTGGTACTCGACAAAAGATCCAAGTCCACCTCCTTTAAACCAGCGGACAAAATAGTCAAAGTCCAAGTCCATCCAATGGACCCCAACAAAACAGCTTCCATCGAGGCACAGTTAAACCCTGATGTCGACGCCACATTGCGAGAGTTCCTACGGGAGGACTGGGACATTTTCGCCTGGCATCCTTCGGACACGCCAGGAATCCAAACAGGATTCAAACCTATCAAACAGGCTCTTCGGCGTTTTTCCGAACCTAAGAGACAGGCTATGGGAGAGGAGCTAGCAAAGCTATTGGAGGCCGGATTCATCAGAGATATAAAACATCCGGACTGGCTAGCAAACCTAGTGATGGTACCAAAGAAGGACAAATCCTGGCGCCTATGTGTCGATTTTAAAGACCTCAACAAGGCTTGCCCAAAGGATCCCTTCCCTCTCCCCCGCATCGATCAAATTATCGATGCCACCGCAGGACACGATTCGTTGTGTTTACTCGACGCATATTCTAGCTACCATCAAATCAAGATGGCAGAATCAAACCAAGCCGCAACGGCATTTATCACACCATACGGGCCATTCTGCTTCAACACGATGCCCTTCGGGCTTAAAAACGCCGGCGCAACATATCAGCGCATGATTCAG
Organism: Triticum dicoccoides; assembly: GCF_002162155.2. Lineage (NCBI taxonomy): Eukaryota > Viridiplantae > Streptophyta > Magnoliopsida > Poales > Poaceae > Triticum > Triticum dicoccoides. Next base: position 651,061,513 of record NC_041392.1, read on the forward strand.
ACATGTTTGGAAAGCCAGATCAGTAAAACAATGGAGGCATATGTAGATGATGTGGTCGTCAAAACAAGACATGTTGAATCTCTAGTAGACGACTTGAGGCTCACATTTGATAATCTCCGAACATACGACATCAAGCTCAACCCGGAAAAATGTGTTTTCGGCGTCCCAGCCGGAAAGCTCTTGGGCTTCATTGTATCCAGGAGAGGAATTGAAGCAAATCCAGCCAAGATCGAAGCTCTGTCGCAATTGGATATCCCAAAGGACCTCAAACAAATACAAAAGTTAACCAGATGTGTGGCGGCTCTAAGCCGCTTTATCTCCCGCCTGGGAGAAAAGGCCCTCCCCCTTTACCGCCTCCTTCGGCGCACTGAACACTCCAAATGGACAGACGCAGCCATGGCCGGACTCGACGAAATAAAAGCCATACTGGCAACAAACCCAGTCCTGGCTGCGCCAAACACCGGCGAACCAATGCTATTGTACATCGCAGCAACACATCAGGTTGTAAGCGCAGTGCTCGTCGTTGAACGAGAAGCGGACAGACACAAATTCCCCCTTCAAAGGCCTGTCTATTATGTGTCCACTGTCCTCACTCCCTGCAAATCACGGTACCCGCATTATCAAAAGATTGCGTACGTGGTATTCATGGCATCCCGGAAGCTATGACACTACTTCCAAGAGTGTTCAATAACAATAGCCTCAGAAGTACCACTTAATGACATTATTAACAACCGTGACGCAATGGGCCGGATCGCGAAATGGGCCATCGAGCTCCTCCCATTCGACATAACTTATAAGCCACGACGAGCCATCAAGTCACAAGTTTTGGCCGATTTCGTCGCAGAATGGACGGAAGCCGAACTCCCTAAAGAGTACGACACATATTCAAATTGGATCATGCATTTCGACGGCTCCAAGATGTTGGCCGGACTGGGGGCTGGTGTCGTTTTGACGTCCCCCATAGGAGACACAGTTCAATACGTACTACAGATTATGTACACAGACTCCAACAATGCAGCCGAATATGAGGCCCTTTTACATGGTCTCCGGATGGCAGTATCCATGGGCATTCAACGCCTAGAGGTGCGCGGGGACTCGAACCTCGCAATATCCCAAATAAATGGAGACTTCGACGCTAAAGATCCAAAGATGGCAGCTTACCGTAACGCCGTCCTAAAAATGTCAGCTCGGTTCGAAGGGCTTGAATTTCACCACATAGCCCAGGAAAATAATCAGGCGGCAGATGTCCTGGCACGCATCGGCGCAAAACGCGATGTAGTCCCCCCCAACATCTTCTTGGAAAGGCTGTTCAAGCCATCCGTAGTATGGGAAGGGGAGCTGCACAACAACAGCCCGGACCCAACCGCACTGCCCGACATCAAACATTCTGACACAATCGGCGGCTCTGCCAATGAAATAACACCCTCACCCCACGTAATAATGGCCGTCATCGCCCCGTGGACAGAACCATTCCTCGCCTACCTTACTAGGCAGGAACTCCGCGAGGACCAAAATGAGGCACGCTGCATAGTGCGGCGATCCAAAGCCTACAAAGTCCATGAAGGAGAGCTTTATAAGAAAAGCACCACCGGAGTCCTTCAAAGGTGCATCTCCGAAGAGGAAGGGCGGAACCTCCTGGCTGAAATTCATGCCGGACTCGGTGGCCATCACGCTGCAGCTCAGTCCCTTGTAAGCAAGGCCTTTCGTACAGGCTTTTATTGGCCGACGGCTCGGGCAGACGCCCAGGACTTAGTCCAAAAATGCACCGGTTGCCAGCTCTTTGCAAACCAAAGCCATATGCCACCTACTGCCCTCCAAACCATCCCCATCACTTGGCCTTTCGCGGTCTGGGGGCTTGACATGGTTGGACCGCTTAAAGGCGGAACCCACAAGCACAAATACTTACTGGTCATGGTGGATAAGTTCACCAAATGGATAGAAGCCAAGCCTGTTAAGACGGTTGAATCCGGACCTGTGATAGAATTTATATCCGGGGTTGTACACCATTACGGCGTCCCCCACAGCATCATCACTGATAACGGCACAAACTTCACGCCGACGAGGTAAAACTCTGGTGCAAAAACATGGGCATCAAGCTCGATTATGCTTCCGTCTATCACCCACAAACTAACGGCCAGGTCGAACGTGCAAATGGTCTTATCATGAGCGGCATTAAACCTAGATTAGTGCGGTCCCTCACGGAATCCAACACGCACTAGGTAGAGGAGCTCGACTCCGTACTCTGGGGGCTGCGGACCACGCCGAATCGCACCACCGGATACACACCATTCTTTCTGGTGTACGGCGCAGAGGCAGTTTTGCCTTGCGACATAATTCATGACTCACCTCGAGTGCACATGTACGAAGAAAGAGAAGCCGAGCTCGATCGGCAGGACAGTTTGGACGCATTGGAGGAAGAGCGTGGTGTGGCAAAAGCCTATTCCGCATTCTATCAACAGCAGGCTCGACGATACCAAAGCAGAGAAGTACGGGCCAAAAATTACAACGTTGGCGAATTAGTTCTACGCCTGCCGGACAAGAAAAAGGACAAACTCAAGCCCAAGTGGGAAGGTCCCTTCATAATTGACCAAGTTCTAACTGGTGGAGCGTACCGCCTGCGAAATGCATCAGATAACTGACTCGAGCCGAACCCATGGAACGCAGCCCGTCTCCGAAGATTCTATGCCTAGCGCCGGACTCTGTGTTTGTCTCCTTCCTCTGCCCATTTTTTATATAGTTTCTGTCTTACATTCCTCTTCTTCTCTCTCAATATTTTATAGCCTTTAAAATCTCATAAAGTGACGCGCTATCCACACTCATCAGACCTGGGGGCTTCTTTAAACAGAAGCTTATTTATATGGGCTTCATGCCCAACACATGTGTCACACTTTCGCATGTACCTTTATTCACCATTATATGCATCGATATGACTTAAGTTTTGGCCAAGCTGGGTTGCCTGGCTCCTGTGCTTACCCCTACGTTCCCGACTGTTCGGCTAGGTGGTAAAGGGAGCACCTCTGCGATTGTTACTGCCGGGTCAGCCGGACGTGTACCTCAGACTGGGTGAAGCCGAAAGCTAGCGTTCTTAAGGGAATATTCAGTCGATGAACTAAAGATGATCTTTTTTATTTTATCTATATGCCCCTAGATTTTTTTCCCGCGTTTCTTTTCGCAGCATGGACATGCACTTCAGGGCATGCCTCCCAGGGAAAGGAACCCCTAACGGAACTATTCTCCCTGGAAGATGTTTCTTACTAACCATGTAATATAACATAACTAGTCGGGCACTTGTCTGTTCACGCCATAATGACCCCTACGCCTGGTCTCCACGCATTCCCCGGTTCCTATATAACCGCATGGGAATTCGGACACACTCCGGACCGTCAGGTCCCGAGGCTGAAGGAAAAAGGTCGGCCATGACAAATGATCTACAATCCGGCTAGAAGGCATTATAAATGTCAATTACATAGTCATTTTGACTGACTGTACTCCTCTTCAATACCATCTAACAGGCTGTCCAATTTACAGTCCTGCTGGGAATACTTTGCGGCCAACTCTACTTGGCCGTATACTAAGCTCACAGGGATCTCCTTCCCATCGGGCCCTATAGGACCAACCTCGGCCATATGGTTGGGGTTGGCCTGTGAATACCGCGTCTTCACCATGGCCCAGGCCTCCCTAGCGCCTTGACGGTAGGCTGATATCTTCCACAACTGGAAGCGCCGCTGTGCTCCCCTCAGCTTCTCCGCAAGCTCTCCAAGACCTTCGGGTGTGGAGACGGATGGCCACAGGACCTGGGCGACGCCTCGCATCGCCTGCCGAACTCGACCGAGCAATTGCAAGAGCTCGGGAAGAAGGTCACCCATAGAACCGGGCATCTCCTCTGCAGAACGACCTGTTAACATACCTACAGATATTGCTCTGTTAATCAACGGCACCGCTGAACTTTCTTTTAAAAGGTTCGTTCAAGCACTTACTAAATATGCCGCACCGAAGCCGCTGATTCTCCTTCACGGAGTCTGACAGCTAGGCACGAACATCTTTTAGCTCGACGCCCAGCCGGGTGTTGGCATCTTGGAGAACGTTCTTCTCCCCCATCACCTTTAACAGCACCCTCTCACCAGCCTTTAGTTGGCATTCGAGGTGTTGCCTTTTCGGATTCAATCCGGTGCCATCTGCAATTTTATTTGTCAGATTCGCACACAAGCCGTGCTTCGCCACATACTTATCTTTCAAAATGAATATTACCAGAGGGGGTCTCCTTAGGCTCCCCTGCCGCGGCTAGTGTGGCCTCCAGTTGGGCTTTGCACTCTTCCAGCTCCTGGGTCAGTAGGGAATTCTTTTCTGTAAGAACATGCATTTCAAATGATCCTTAAACCAGTTATTCTAACTGTTTTCAGTCCCGGGGGCTACTGATACATATATATTTATCAAAATTTTCTTACCTATATGTCTTTTACATATTGCTCCGTGGCTCTGGCTAGATCATTTTGAGCGGCACGGAGGTGCGCATCTCCCGAATTGAAGGCATCTAATGCCTCTTGGGAGAAGCAAGCGTTGCGAAGAATTGTCCGGCGACGCCTGTGGTTCATGGCACTTTCCACCTCTGAGTTGGTGGCAGATAACCCGTCCGCATCTTCCGTCGGAGGAACGTCTGGCACACGCCTTGCGTTCGCTTCCGCCCCCGGACTAGGCTTTGGAGCCTGGCTGGTGGAGGCGCGATTAGCAGCCTCTCCGGATATAGTCCGGCGAGGTCTCTTCATCCTGAAAAGGGCACGAGTGTCAAGTGTGCCTCAAAGGTATAACAACTGGGATAAAGGGGCGCGCCATACCTTCGCGCTGATGCCTCGGTCCGGACTGCACCTCTTTTCTGCCCATGGGGCCCTGCGACCCCTGGTTGGTTTGTCGCCGCAGGTTCGGCCTTCTGCCTCAAAAACCTCCCCTGCAAAGTTCGGTTGCAATCAGGAAATTAAACACGCGTGGACGGACCCCTATCCAGGGTACAGGGACTTCGGTCTCAGGTACCTGGGGTGTTTGGATTAGCCCTGGGTAATCGGCCGTAATGGACACCAAGGCGTTGTCCTCGCTCAATTGATGGAACACTCCATCAATCAACTCCATAGATATGTCCAGATCCTCTTGAGAGGCCGGGTCGAGAGACCGTCCTGAGTCCTCGGGTTGTGGAGGCGGGCTGCTTATGTCGTTAACAGCCCGGCGCAGTTCCTGTGTTGAAGTCATCAGACTAAGTATTTAACAATGGGAACACTAAACGGATGAGCAAGTAAATGCGACCACTTACCCAGCTTGGGGGATTGTGCATAGAGAATCCACCCTGTGGGTTGACGTGGAGAAATTCCTCCTCTTCTCCCTTGTACAATGTAGGCAAGATCTTTAATAGAGCGGCAACTGAATCTGGCCCTTTACGGCCGTAGCAGGTGGCGTCGTCCTCCCCGTTGAAATCCCACATGGGATGGCTTCTGTACTGAAGCGGCTGCACCCCCCGCATGATGCATTCGGCCATAACTCCAATCATGGTTAGTCCGGAATGGGCCAACAATCTTATTCGGCCCATGAGATAAACGATGTCCCTGTCGCTTTCCCTTTGAGGGCTCCGTGGATGCCAGCTTAGGCGCTTCTTTAAAGGGGCACTATCGAACTCTGGGAGGCCGATCCGGACAGGATCCGGCAGCGGGACGTCTTCTATATAGAACCATTCCGAGGGCCAGTCTTCGGACGCCTTCTTTGGGGTTCCGGACAGATATCCGGTCCCGGCGATGCGCCATACTTCGGCTCTGCCCACTTGATACATTGACCCTTTCTTGGAACGGGGCAAGAGGCAAAATAGCTCCTTCCACAATCCGAAATGAGCTTCAATACCCAAGAACAGCTCGTAGAGGGCTACAAAGCCCGCGATATGCAGTACTGAGGCAGGCGTGAGATGATGAAGCTGGAGGCCGTAGAACTCCAGCAGCCCCCGGAGAAACGGGTGGATGGGAAATCCAAGCCCCCTTATTCAGTAAGGAACAAGGCACACCCGCTCTCTTTGGGATGGATTAGGGGCATTCTCTGCTTGCTCTCCGCTGTTGTAGACGGCAAGACCGGCTCGGACCGGGACCATATAGGCCAGGGGGAGAAATCCTTTGGTCTGAAGCGTCACTAGCTCGCTGTGCGGAGTAGAACATCTCTCCCAATATCCAGGCTTAGGGCTAGAAGGGTGAGAGGAGGAGTTGCGACGGCTGGCCATGGTGGAATGGACTTTTGTCGGATGCGCTCTGATGAACACTCGTGGAGGGGAGAAGGTGTGGATTGGATCTAAATCCTTGTCCCCTTAAAAGGGCAACTCATTCACACGTCTAGGGGTGTGAACATAAAAACACTCAGACTTTTCATATTCGTTTGACACGTGGAAAACGGCCATTATTGGGCGTAGAAGCCAAGGAGCGCAACGTCTACAAGAAACCGGACTTTATTCAAACAGGTACACGGAATTTGGAGGAGAACCCGCCTTGCAATGCCGAAGACAATTTGCGCGCCGGACTCATCGTCATTGAAGCCTGGTTCGGGGGCTACTGAGGGAGTCCTAGATTAGGGGGTGTTCGGATAGCAGAACTATACCTTCAGCCGGACTCCTGGGCTATGAAGATACAAGATTGAAGACTCCGTCCCGTGTCCGGAAGGGACTTTCCTTGGCGTGGAAGGCAAGCTTGGCGATACGGATGTTCAGATCTCCTACCATTGTAACCGACTCTATGTAACACTAACCCTATTTGGTGTCTATATAAACCGGAGGGTTCTAGTCCGTAGGACAACATACACATCAATAATCATACCATAGGCTAGCTTCTAGCGTTTAGCCTCTCTGATCTCGTGGTAAATCAACTCTTGTACTACCCATATCATCAATATTAATCAAGCAGGACGTAGGGTTTTTGAAGGAAATATGCCCTAGAGGCAATAATAAAGTTATTATTTACTTCCTTATTTCATGATAAATGTTTATTATTCATGCTAGAATTGAATTAACCGGAAACATAATACATGTGTGAATACATAGACAAACAGAGTGTCACTAGTATGCCTCTACTTGACTAGCTCGTTGATCAAAGATGGTTATGTTTCCTAACCATAGACATGAGTTGTCATTTGATTAACGGGATCACATCATTAGGTGAATGATCTGATTGACATGACCCATTCCATTAGCTTAGCACCCGATCGTTTAGTATGTTGCTATTGCTTTCTTCATGACTTATACATGTTCCTATGACTATGAGATTATGCACCTCCCGTTTGTCGGAGGAACACTTTGTGTGCTACCAAACGTCACAACGTAACTGGGTGATTATAAAGGTGCTCTACAGGTGTCTCCAAAGGTACATGTTGGGTTGGCGTATTTCGAGATTAGGATTTGTCACTCCGATTGTCGGAGAGGTATCTCTGGGCCCTCTCGGTAATGCACATCACTTAAGCCTTGCAAGCATTGCAACTAATGAGTTAGTTGCGAGATGATGTATTACGGAACGAGTAAAGGGACTTGCCGGTAACGAGATTGAACTAGGTATTGGATACCGACGATCGAATCCCGGGCAAGTAACATACCGATGACAAAGGGAACAACGTATGTTGTTATGCGGTCTGACCGATAAACATCTTCGTAGAATATGTAGGAGCCAATATGAGCATCCAGGTTCCGCTATTGGTTATTGACCAGAGACATGTCTTGGTCATGTCTACATTGTTCTCGAACCGTAGGGTCCGCACGCTTAAGGTTTCGATGACAGTTATATTATGAGTTTATGAGTTTTGATGTACCGAAGGAGTTCGGAGTCCCGGAAGGGATCGGGGACATGACGAGGAGTCTCGAAATGGTCGAGACGTAAATATCGATATATCGGACGACTATATTCGAACATCGGAAAGGTTCCGAGTGATTCGGGTATTTTTCGGAGTACCGGAGAGTTACGGGAATTCGCCGGGGAGTATATGGGCCTTATTGGGCCATACGGGAATAGAGGAGAGAGGCCAAAAGGAAGGAGGCCTGCGCCCCCCCTCTGGTCCGAATTGGACAAGGGGCGCAGCCCCCTTTTCCTTCTTCCTCCCCCCTCTTTCCCCTTCTCCTACTCCAACAAGGGAGGAGGGAGTCCTACTTTCGGTGGTAGTAGGACTCCCCTTGGCGTCCCCCCTCCTAGGCCGGCCGCCCCTCCCTCTTGCTCCTTTATATATGGGGGCAGGGGGGCACCCCATGACACACAAGTTGATCTTCATGATCGTTCCTTAGCCGTGTGCGGTGCCCCCTCCACCATATTCCACCTCGGTCATATTGTAGTGGTTCTTAGGCGAAGCCCTGCGACAGTTGAACATCAAGATCGTCACCACGCCATCGTGCTGACGGAACTCCTCCCCGAAGCTTTGCTGGATCGGAGCCCGGGGAGTGTCGTCGAGCTGAACGTGTGCCAAGAACTCGGAGGTGCCGGAGTAACGGTGCTTGGATCAGTCGGATCATGAAGACGTACGACTACATCAACCGCGTTGTGCTAATGCTTCCACAGTCGGTCTACAAGGGTACGTAGATCACACTTTCCCCTCTCGTTGCTATGCATCACCATGATCTTGCGTGTGCGTAGGAATTTTTTTGAAATTACTACGAAACCCAACAGTGGCATCCGAGCCTAGGTTTTATGTGTTGATGTTATATGCACGAGTAGAACACAAGTGAGTTGTGGGCGATATAAGTCATACTGCTTACCAGCATGTCATACTTTGGTTCGGTGGTATTGTTGGACGAAGCGGCTCGGACCGACATTACGCGTACGCTTACGCGAGACCGGTTCTCCCGACGTGCTTTGCACAAAGGTGGCTAGCGGTGACAGTTTCTCCAACTTTAGTTGAACCGAGTGTGGCTACGCCCGGTCCTTGCGAAGGTTAAAACAGCACCAACTTGACAAACTATCGTTGTGGTTTTGATGCGTAGGTAAGATTGGTTCTTGCTTAAGCCCGTAGCAGCCACGTAAAACTTGCAACAACAAAGTAGAGGACGTCTAACTTGTTTTTGCAGGGCATGTTGTGATGTGATATGGTCAAGACATGAGGCTAAATTTTATTGTATGAGATGATCATGTTTTGTAACCGAGTTATCGGCAACTGGCAGGAGCCATATGGTTGTCGCTTTATTGTATGCAATGCAATCGCGCTGTAATGCTTTAATTTATCACTAAGCGGTAGCGATAGTCGTGGAAGCATGAGATTGGCGAGACGACAACGATGCTACGATGGAGATCAAGGTGTCGCACCGGTGACGATGGTGATCACGATGGTGCTTCAAGGATGGAGATCACAAGCACAAGATGATGATGGCCATATCATGTCACTTATATTGATTGCATGTGATGTTTATCTTTTATGCATCTTATCTTGCTTAGATTGACGGTAGCATTATAAGATGATCTCTCACTAATTATTAAGAAGTGTTCTCCCTGAGTATGCACCGTTGCGAAAGTTCTTCGTGCTGAGACACCACGTGATGATCGGGTGTGATAGGCTCTACGTTCAAATACAACGGGTGCAAAATAGTTGCACACGCGGAATACTCAGGTTATACTTGACGAGCCAAGCATATATAGATATGGCCTCGGAACACGGAGACCGAAAGGTCGAGCGTGAATCATATAGTAGATATGATCAACATAGTGATGTTCACCAATGAAACTACTCCATCTCACGTGATGATCGGACATGGTTTAGTTGATTTGGATCACGTAATCACTTAGAGGATTAGAGGAATGTCTATCTAAGTGGGAGTTCTTAAGTAATATGATTAATTGAACTTAAATTTATCATGAACTTAGTCCTGGTAGTATTTTGCAAATTATGTTGTAGATCAATAGCTCGCGTTGTTGCTTCCCTGTGTTTATTTTGATATGTTCCTAGAGAAAATTGTGTTGAAAGATGTTAGTAGCAATGATGCGGATTGGATCCGTGATCTGAGGTTTATCCTCATTGCTACACAGAATAATTATGTCCTTGATGCACCGCTAGGTGACGGACCTATTGCAGGAGCAGATGCAAACGTTATGAACGTTTGGCTAGCTCAATATGATGACTACTTGATAGTTTAGTGCACCATGCTTAATGGCTTAGAATCGGGACTTCAAAGACGTTTTGAACGTCATGGAGCATATGAGATGTTCCAGGAGTTGAAGTTAATATTTCAAGCAAATACCCGAGTTGAGAGATATGAAATCTCCAACAAGTTCTATAGCTAAAAGATGGAGCAGAATCGCTCAACTAGTGAGCATGTGCCCAGATTGTCTGAGTACTACAATCGCTTGAATCAAGTGGGAGTTAATCTTCCAGATAAGATAGTGATTGACAGAATTCTCTAGTCACCATCACCAAGTTAGTAGAACTTCGTGATGAACTATGATATGCAAGGGATAACGGAAATGATTCCCAAGCTCTTCGTAATGCGGAAATTGACGAAGGTAGAAATCGAGAAAAACATCAAGTGTTGATGGTAGACAAGACCACTAGTTTCAAGAAAAGGGCAGAGGGAAGAAGGGGAACTTCAAGAAGAACAGCAAGCAAGTTGCTGCTCAAGTGAAGAAGCCCAAGTCTGGTCCTAAGCCTGAGACTAAGTGTTTCTACTGCAAAGGGACTGGTCACTGGAAGCGGAACTACCCCAAGTGATTGGCAGATAAGAAGGATGGCAAAGTGAACATAAGTATATTTGATATACATGTTATTGATGTGTACTTTACTAGTGTTTATAGCAACCCCTCAGTATTTGATACTAGTTCAGTTGCTAAGACTAGTAACTCGAAACGGGAGTTGTAGAATAAACAGAGACTAGTTAAGGGTGAAGTGACGATGTGTGTTGGAAGTGGTTCCAAGATTGATATGATCATCATCGCACACTCTCTATACTTTCGGGATTAGTGGTGAACCTGAGTAAGTGTTATTTGGTGTTTGCGTTAAGCATGAATATGATTTCATCATGTTTATTGTAATACAGTTATTCATTTAAGTAAGAGAATAAATTGTTGTTCTGTTTACATGAATAAAACCTTATATGGTTACACACCCAATGAAAATAGTTTGTTGGATCTCGATCGTAGTGATACACATAATCATAATATTGAAACCGAAAGATGCAAAGTTAATAATGATAGTGCAACTTATTTGTAGCACTGCCGTCTAGGCCATATTGGTGTAAAGCGCATGAAGAAACTCCATGCTGATGGGATTTTGGAATCACTTGATTATGAATCACTTGATGCTTGCAAACCATGCCTCATGGGCAAGATGACTAAGACTCCGTTCTCCGGAGCGAGCAACTGACTTATTGGAAATAATACATACTGATGTTTGCGGTCCGATGAGTGTTAAGGCTCACGGCAAGTATCGTTATTTTCTGAACTTCACAGATGATTTGAGCAGATATGGGTATATCTACTTGATGAAACATAAGTCTGAAACATTTGAAAGGTTCAAAGAATTTCAGAGTGAAGTGGAAAATCATCGTAACAAGAAAATAAGGTTTCTACGATCTGATCGCAGAGACAAATATTTGAGTTACGAGTTTGGTCTTCAATTAAAACAATGTGGAATAGTTTCACAAACTCATGCCACCTGGAACACCACAGCATAATGGTGTGTCCAAACGTCATAACCGTACTTTATTGGATATAGTGCAATCTATGATGTTTCTTACTGATTTACCACTATCATTTTGGGGTCATGCATTAGAGACAGTTGCATTCACGTTAAATAGGGCACCATCAAAATCCATTGAGACGACGCCTTATGAACTATGGTTTGGCAAAAAACCAAAGTTGTCGTTTCTTAAAGTTTGGGGTTGCAATGCTTATATGAAAAAGTTTCATCCTGATAAGCTCAAACCCAAATCGGAGAAATGTGTCTTCATAGGATACCCAAAGGAGACAGTTGGGAACACCTTCTATCACAGATCCGAAGGCAAGTTATTCGTTGCTGAGAATGGATCCTTTCCAAAAAAGGAGTTTCTCTCGAAAGAAGTGAGTGGGAGGAAAGTAGATCTTGATAAGGTAATTGTACCATCTCCCCTATTGGAAAGTAGTTCATCACAGAAATCTGTTCTTGTGACTACTACACCAATTAGTGAGGAAGCTAATGATGATGATCATGTAACTTTATATCAAGTTACTACCGAATCTCGTAGGTAAACCAGAGTGAGATCCGCACCAGAGTGGTACGGTGATCCTGTTCTGGAAGTCATGTTACTAGACCATGACGAACTTGCGAACTATGAAGAAGCGATGGTGAGCCCAGATTCCGCAAAATGGCTTGAGGCCATGAAATCTGAGATGGGATCCATGTATGAGAACAAAGTATGGACTTTGGTTGACTTGCCCGATGATCGGCAAGCCATAGAAAATAAATGGATCTTCAAGAGGAAGATGGACGCTGATAGTAGTGTTACTATCAATAAAGCTGGAATTGTCGCAAAAGGTTTTCGACAAAGTTCAAGGTGTTGACTACGATGAGATTTTCTCACTCGTATCGATGCTTAAAAGTCTGTCCAAATCATGTTAGCAATTGCCGCATTTTATGAAATCTGGCAAATGGATAACAGAACTGCAATCCTTAATAGATTTCTTAAAGTAAGAGTTGTATATGATGCAACCAGAAGGTTTTGTCAATCCTAAAGGTGCTAACAAAATAAGCAAGCTCCAGCGATCCATCTATGGACTGGTGCAAGCATCTCGGAGTTGGAATATACGCTTTGATAAGTTGATCAAAGCATATAGTTTTATACAGACTTACGCTGAAGCCTGTATTTACAAGAAAGTGAGTGGGAGCACTACAGCATTTCTGATAAGTATATGTGAATGACATATTGTTGATCGAAAATAATGTAGAATTATTCTGCAAAGCATAAAGGAGTGTTTGAAAGGAATTTTTCAAAGAAAGACCTCGGTGAAGCTGCTTACATATTGAGCATCAAGATCTATAGAGATAGATCAAGACGCTTGATAAGTTTTTTTTCAATGAGTACATACCTTGACAAGATTTTGAAGTAGTTCAAAATGGAACAGTCAAAGAAAGAGTTCTTGCCTGTGTTACAAGGTGTGAAATTGAGTAAGACTCAAAGCCCGTCCACGGCAGAAGATAGAAAGAGAATGAAAGTCATTCCCTATGCCTCAGCCATAGGTTTTATAAAGTATGCCATGCTGTGTACCAGATCTATTGTATACCCTACCACTGAGTTTGGCAAGGGAGTACAATAGTGATCTAGGAGTAGATCACTGGACAACGGTCAAAATTATCCTTAGTGGAATAAGGATATGTTTCTCGATTATGGAAGTGACAAAAGGTTCGTCGTAAAGGGTTACGTCGATGCAAGTTTTGACACTAATCTAGATGAATCTAAGTCTCAATCTAGATACATATTGAAAGTGGGAGCAATTAGCTAGAGTAGCTCTGTGCAGAGCATTATTGACATAAATATTTGCAAAATACTTACGGATCTGAATATAACAGACCCGGTGACTAAAATTATCTCACAAGCAAAACATGATCACACCTTAGTACTCTTTGGGTGTTAATCACATAGCGAAGTGAACTAGATTACTGACTCTAGTAAACCCTTTGGGTGTTGGTCACATATCGATGTGGACTATGGGTGTTAATCACATGGTGATGTGAACTATTGCTGTTAAATCACATGACGATATGAACTAGATTATTGACTCTAGTGCAAGTGGGAGACTGAAGGAAATATGCCCTAGAGGCAATAATAAAGTTATTATTTATTTCCTTATTTCATGATAAATGTTTATTATTCATGCTAGAATTGTATTAACCGGAAACATAATACATGTGTGAATACATAGACAAACAGAGTGTCACTAGTATGCCTCTACTTGACTAGCTCGTTGATCAAAGATGGTTATGTTTCCTAACCATAGACATGAGTTGTCATTTGATTAACGGGATCACATCATTAGGTGAATGATCTGATTGACATGACCCATTCCATTAGCTTAGCACCTGATCGTTTAGTATGTTGCTATTGCTTTCTTCATGACTTATACATGTTCCTATGACTATGAGATTATGCAACTCCCGTTTGCCGGAGGAACACTTTGTGTGCTACCAAACGTCACAACGTAACTGGGTGATTATAAAGGTGCTCTACAGGTGTCTCCAAAGGTACATGTTGGGTTGGCGTATTTCGAGATTAGGATTTGTCACTCCGATTGTCGGAGAGGTATCTCTGGGCCCTCTCGGTAATGCACATCACTTAAGCCTTGCAAGCATTGCAACTAATGAGTTAGTTGCGAGATGATGTATTACGGAATGAGTAAAGAGACTTGCCGGTAACGAGATTGAACTAGGTATTGGATACCGATGATCGAATCCCGGGCAAGTAACATACCGATGACAAAGGGAACAACGTATGTTGTTATGCGGTCTGACCGATAAAGATCTTCGTAGAATATGTAGGAGCCAATATGAGCATCCAGATTTCGCTATTGGTTATTGACCAGAGACATGTCTCGGTCATGTCTACATTGTTCTTGAACCGTAGGGTCCGCACGCTTAAAGTTTCGATGACAGTTATATTATGAGTTTATGAGTTTTGATGTACCGAAGGAGTTCGGAGTCCCGGATGGGATCGGGGACATGACGAGGAGTCTCGAAATGGTCGAGACGTAAAGATCGATATATTGGACGACTATATTCGGACATCGGAAAGGTTCCGAGTGATTCGGGTATTTTTCGGAGTACCGGAGAGTTACGGGAATTCGCCGGGGAGTATATGGGCCTTATTGGGACATACGGGAATAGAGGAGAGAGGCCAAAAGGAAGGAGGCCTGCACCCCCCCTCTGGTCCGAATTTGACAAGGGGCGCAGCCCCCTTTTCCTTCTTCCTCTCCCCCTCTTTCCCCTTCTCCTACTCCAACAAGGAAGGAGGGAGTCCTACTCTCGGTGGGAGTAGGACTCCCCTTGGCGCGCCCCCTCCTAGGCCGGCCGCCCCTCCCTCTTGCTCCTTTATATACGGGGGCAGGGGGCACCCCATGACACACAAGTTGATCTTCATGATCGTTCCTTAGCCGTGTGCGGTGCCCCCTCCATCATATTCCACCTCGGTCATATTGTAGTGGTGCTTAGGCGAAGCCCTGCGACAGTTGAACATCAAGATCGTCACCACGCCATCGTGCTGACGGAACTCCTCCCCGAAGCTTTGCTGGATCGGAGCCTGGGGAGCGTCATCGAGCTGAACGTGTGCCAAGAACTCGGAGGTGCCGGAGTAACGGTGCTTGGATCGGTCGGATCGTGAAGACGTACGACTACATCAACCGCGTTGTGCTAACGCTTCCGCAGTCGGTCTACAAGGGTACGTAGATCACACTTTCCCCTCTCGTTGCTATGCATCACCATGATCTTGCGTGTGCGTAGGAAATTTTTTGAAATTACTATGAAACCCAACAGTTTTACCTCCATCGAGAAGGCCCGAACCTGGGTAAAACTTCGTGTCCCCTGCCTCCTGTTACCATCCGGCCTAGACGCACAGTTCGGGACCCCCTACCCGAGATCCGCCGGTTTTGACACCCACAATTACAATCTAGAAGTGAAGGCACAAAATTGAAAAGCCATCCATATCGGGCATAGGTGAGTTCAGGGCACTTGTCCACAGTCGGCATAACATTTTCCTCGGCGCAAGCATACAATTCTCCTGGTGTAGTAGCTACATGAAGTGAAACTCTCCTGGCAAAACAAAGTAAAATCTTATGACCAAATGTAATGGAAAATATAAACATTCATTCCAAAACTAGTCCGCCTTTTTAGATACTAAAAAAATTCGATAGCATGTCAGGCCACTATAAGACTAATAAATAGTACCCTTTTCATTCACATCCATATCGTTCTTTGGGTATCACTGCAGCAAGATTTATCAAAAAATCAGTGATAGAAAGGAACTGACATTGTGGTGTATCATGCATCATAATGGCTACCAGAACCATGTCAATGTCATTGCCAAGACTTACATAGAACTCAATTCATGGAAAGGGCATACAAGCTCAATATGTCAGTACTATAAATCATGGAAGTCAGAACAAATTATAACACTAAAACAATCTGTAATTACACATCACGATGGTATAGTTGCTATTGCAAAAGCCGAGATAATCACTACACAGAGCCTAATTGAAACTGAAAATAACTGGAGAATTTAGTAAACAAAACAACACTGCAGAGTATCCAAATAATGATACTCCCTCTTTCCATCTATATAGGGCCTAATGCGTTTTTTAAGACTGCCTTTGACTATTGACAAGATTAATAGTACATGACATGCACAATGTGAAAATTATATCATTGAAATCTCCTTTCACACACGAATTTAATTATGTGCTTTGTTTAAGTTGCATGTCATATATTATTACTCTAATATTTGGTCAAAGTTAGCCTCGAAAAACGCATTAGGCCCTATATAGATGGAAGGAGGGAGTAAATTTCAAGTGTAAGGATCTTAACCTAGTATTCATTTTGAACCAGAGGAATACCCCATATACATACTTTACAATATAACAAATAGCACATGAGTACCTTAACTTCCAAAAGATCCCAATATTTGGAACCTAGCCAAACCCTTCTCTCTCTCCCATCACGTCCAAGCAAGTCAGCACAAAAGGCCACAGAAAAGTGGCCATTTTTGGAACCTAGCCCAACCCTTATCTCTCTCCCATCGAGTCCAAGCAAGGCAAAACAAAAGGCCACAGAGAAGTGGCCAGCTTTGGAACCTAGCCAACCTAGCTAGACCATTGACCCAAAAAATCCAAATACATGGAATCTAGCCAAACCTGAGAGCACAAAAGACTCTGTGGACATCTTTGGAACCTAGCCAGACCTGAGAGAAATCTCAATACTTGGAATATAGCCAAACCCGAGAGCACAAAAGGCCCCCATCTTTCGACTATGGTCTGAATCCAACAACATCTACATACAGAGAAGACAAATAACCTACAAGCCCAGGCCTACAAACAACCAAGATCAGAGAGGGAGAGGTGGTGAGGAGTGGAGGCACCAAATCGAAACCAAAGTGTAAACGGCGGCTCAGATCTACAGCTTGGCGCCACCGGAAGCCGCGACGGCCCCCCTGCCAAGCGGTCCCCTGAGAGCCTGCCACCGCATCTGGCGACGCCGTGGCGGATGCCTGAACAAAAGGGCCTCCAAGCCAGCGGCATCGCGGTGCGGCGTGGCACCGGCGAGAGGGCTGGCTCCGCGATGAGGGATCTGCCACCGCCGCGCGGGGGCACGGGTCTGCGTCAAGGTCCAGGCCTCCTCATCGAGTGGCCGCGGTCCCTGGTGGCGCGGTCATCGGCCACGGCGAGCGGGGCAGGACGACGGGGCCGTGGTCAGCGGCCACGGCCACGGTGAGCGGGACGAGTGGGGCGGGCGAGACGGCGGGGCGG
>NC_041392.1:651079258-651079894 GCF_002162155.2 Triticum dicoccoides
CGGGGCATCCGCCACTGCGAGCGGGACGGGCGAGGCGGGACTGCGGGGCAGGATGGACGAGGCGGCGGGGCGGGGCTGGGCGGGCGAGCGGGACGGGGCGGGCGAGGGAGGGGGCGCGAGTGCGGGGAGAGGAGGAGGCTAGGGTTCACTAGGGAAGCCGGCCCTTTTATACCCCACCACGCGAAATGACCAAAATGCCCTGGTGGGGGCATGATATTTACATTATGTTGCCATTACTATTCATTCCAGCAGTGCCGAGCCCAGATCCAACGGCCCAGATTTCTCCAGATGTCGATCCAACGGATGAAAACGCATCAAGGGAACCGATCCAACGACCGAGAATCCCTAATCGCTGAGAGAGCCCAGGAGTGACTGGAACTCTTATTTCTCGATTTCCAAATTTCTCCGCTCCTCCTCCCACGAACAGTAGGCCGCCGCCGGCGGCGGCCTTTACGGCCACGCCGTAGACTCCGCCTTCGTCCGAGCAATCGAGCGGCTCTTTCTCTACCGGCGTCGAGCGCTTCCAATCGCCGCTGCTCTCCCCTGCATCAGCGATCGAGGCCCTCTTCCCCTTGGCCTTCGTCCTCCCCTGCATCGGCCGCCGTCGGATACCCCATCCCCGACTGTCGTCCTCAC
>NC_041392.1:651080086-651146030 GCF_002162155.2 Triticum dicoccoides
ATGCTTCTCTGTTATAAATACGATGGATGATGGCATGTCATAAGATGCAAATGCTTTGCTGGGAGGATAGCAAGTTTGTATTTTTTGGAGCTAACTTAATTGTAATTTCTATAGATCTGTTTGGAGCCTGTCTGTATTTGATGATCTTTTGCACTTAGCAACAAACAAGATCTACAACAAAAACAAATAAACTATGATCAATCAGGACTTTAACATCATGTTCAACATACAGGGAGCTTTGGGATTTCAACCACCAGCCTCCCCAAAAGCAAGTCCCAACCCAGAAAGAGAGGGCATTGTTGCTACGCAAGTCCCCATGGCAGCTGCAACTGGCTATGATGGCCCGAATGATGAGCAGTTGCATGCATATGCCGACCTAAGGTATGCTGACCTACCATTCTATGGGAGCAATCTGGCGGAGGTTTTTGCCGTGCGTGTCCCTGATGCAGCCGCCTCCTCCCAAGGAAAGAGACTCCCGCCCTGTGGCATGGTCTGTATTGCTGGCGCATATTCATCTCAGTCTTCTGTGGTCTTCGCAAGGAGCCGCCATGACGACCCCGTCGCCCCACAACCTTGTGATTGGCAGGTGCAGATTCTTACCAATTATCCACTGTACCGATCAACTCCATTTCAATCTTGATTCTTTTTTGTTTAGGGCTGAAGAAGAAATTGTATTATGCCACAAGAAAGATTTCTGCAACTCAAAATATGGAATGGCATAACTGAAATAATCCAACTGCATATATAAACTTGGGCTCTTCTTTTCTTTGGACGTTTGTAACTCTGCACCTTTGGTGCGCCTCATATGGTTCTTGTACTGGACCTTTTGGTCTTCAGGCTTATGCCTGTTTGAAATATGCAAGGTAGAGCTATCTCTACCTTTTTTTTTTAAATATTATTTTATTTTATTTTCTTGTGAAGAAACTAGCAATGAATGTACTAGAACGCAAAGTAGACCATATCTGAATGTTCATGTTTAAGTGAAATATCAGTAGCCGGCGAGTGGGGATTATTGTTATCCACTCTGTTTGCTTGTTACTTCCTTAGACAAATGTTCGAGACTAAAATTGCATGTTTAGAAACCATCAAAGGTGCACTATCATATCTGTTGGTGCAGGCTTTCTTTCATCCAGTGTGTCCAAAGTATCTCTAATCAGGAAACTATACTGCTGAAGTAAATATAGTGTCATGACGATAGCACATTGTTGAAAATGAATCATGATGTTAAAGGAAGGTACATCTCCTTCAAAACACTGTATGCTGTAATGTGCAAATTCTCGATTGACTGAGAGCTAGCCATCTCTTTCTCTATTTACTCACCATTAGATCGCCTTGAAACTCGCCAGCTCCAGTGCCGAGCTACTCCCTGTGCTCTGGCAACAGGGTGTAGTGGCATGGCCAGTGGCTTCCTGGAGGTGCAACAGGGCGGTGGGCAAAGTTGGCTGGTAGGCTGGTTAGGAGGATGATGTTAGCATGCGATGGGACATGATGGTGGATCTGGCTTCGAAGCTGGTGGTGGCGACGAGAGATGAGACAACAGTAGGCGAAGTGGAGGCGAGGTAGGGCCAGGGAAGTGCACGTTGCCACATGGCTTGGTGGGTTAGTAGCGGTGCATTTGGCCTGGAAGGAAGGGCGATGCGGGATGTATTGTGTGCGCTACACACTTCTCATGCAATCTTCATATCCACTAGCAAAGTTCACAAAATTTTCTGGGAAGAAGTACATAGATTTCAAAACAACCCCCTCTGTAAACTAATATAAGAGCGTTTAGATCACTATTTCAGTGATCTAAACGCTTTTATATTAGTTTACGGAGGGAGTACTATATATTTGTTTAATTTGCCAGCTCGAATACATATTTATTTTGAGATTAAGAATAAGAAAATTCTGACTATTTCAGTTCTGAAAATTAGTTACAAATTTCTACCCCTGACATTTGATCTTGCAACTGCCAGCACAAGTTTGGAATTACATTTCCCTAAAAAATAAATGACAAAATCGACGACTTTTGCTGCTGGATATTTGTTTGGAAGTAGTACATAGATTTCAAAACACTGCATGGAAGATATTAGAGGGCGCATTTAAGGTTCAATGCTGGTACTACGAAAATTTATGATTTTTAAATTTTTATTAGTAATTAGAAATCAATTCGGCCATCAAGTGCTAATTAGCCAACAGAATCTTGTAGTTTCATCCGAGATGTCAACATTCCTGAACCCACCGTACCTAAGTATTTCAAATTTCTGAACTTGACAATTTCAATGAAATTTGAATCCTGCATGTAATACCTCCCTGAAGATAAAGTTTGGATGAGTTCTAACACTAGATGAGGGGTGAATCTGGCCATTGTATTAAGAGCTTAACGGCTCTGGGTAGCTGACTGCTCATTAGGAGCCCCAATCTATATACAGTGGTAACCACCCATCGTACCAGGCACTGCTTCGTTCCTTAGTCTGCAAAGCTAGTTATTAAGAGGACATGCTGGCTCTAAGTATATTCCTTGATTTATCCTGTTAATATGTGCAGAGAGTATTACAAACTTATTACTACAGTCGTGTGTTATTAATAGAAGAAAGAAAGCCTTTTGCCCTCAGCAACTGCTTTGCCAAGGAGAGATGATAAAGTTTTTGCAAAACAGTTGAGAACTCGAACGTCCATCTGGACTGGCTTCACTAGTAAATGGAACTAGAGAATACCCCGCGCGTTGCTGCGGGAATCAATTGCAATATATTTCAGTGATTTGATTGTTGAAGTTTCCATAGTTGAATTAATAATGTATGAACTAAAGCTAAAAAATATTATATATTGTATCTGATTATTGTGTAGTCAGAAAATATTTTGAATGTGGCATAAGGTAAAGAAAAACATTTTTTCTTGCATGTTGAGTGGACCTTTGATGAGGTGACATGTGTGGTGAGGTGAAAGGTGTGCATGAGATCAACTAATAATGAAAAACTTTTTCCCATGCATGTAGTGGTGGGCCTTTGATGAGGTGGCATGTGTGCATGTTGAGATAAATATGATAGTGAGGATCAACTTATGTATATAGGATGGGCATAGTATATATTTGCTTAGTTAATCAGGTTTACATCTATTGAGACATAGTGTGGTACCTTTAATGAGGCAAATGTAAATCACTTCTATTTTCTATGGAACAGGGTAATCTTGTGCTAACTGGTCCTGGAAGAGCCATCTCAGCAGATGGACCTGTCGGTTCCGCATCCATCTTGATGACAACAGTCAAGATAGCTCTATTGAAGAAACCTGGAAGAAGAGTGTGCTTTTATACCGGGAGGACCCCACATTCGACAGGCCGTTATTAGATATTGCCAATACTCCTTATGGTCCCGTGGAGGTGACCTATGCCATCTTGAGCCAGGGAGTTGAATGCGAAGTTGCTGTGAGGCTTACCCATCGCGATGTAAAAGATCCTATCTGCCTTTTTGGGAGAATTGTCGCTCGCAGCGAGCTGTTTGATATTGGCTGCGTGCTTTTCTACAACGAAGATGTGAAGGGCATATGTGCACGATCAGGACAACTGATTCCTTTGGCTGGACATCTGCTTGCGGTGCCATTGTACAAGGTGCTGGTAATTGAATTGGATCTGCACTCTGATTGTGGTGACGAGATTATGAGGGGAACACTAGAGTTTCATCCCTTGCCCGAAGGCGATCAAACGGCGCGTCTGATCAGCAAGAGTGGTACTCAAATCGAAGTGAAAATCTTCATTTCACAGTACTTTAGGTAGTGTGTTTGTTGCTCAGCTGGGTCACTTTAACAACATATGATCAAGACTCTGGATGCCTGTGTGCCCAGTCCCTTGTGTTGTATACTTGTATTACTACACAAGCTTCTTCTACTCTCATATTAATTCCGGCCAAAGGTAAAATGTTTGCACAGTGACAGTATCCCGTGGTCGAATGTTAATATGATCTGATGAAATTCTAAGTTCATGTTGGTTTTTTAGGAGCTGTTCTAGTGTTTTTTACTACTACCGTTCCAACAAAGCAGTGACCTGACCTTTGTGCAGAATTTTGTTTGTTTGCTGGGCCAGATATTGGGTTCGAATTGTTGTTCTTGGTTAAACCTGGCAGAAATCGTGATGAATAAGAATTTCTACATGCCTTTTGGTTGGTAGAAGAACTGACCTCACAAAGGCTAAGCTCAACGTCGTTGCTCAAACTAGAAGCCAGGATGGCAGAGTAGGTGCGAGGGCTACTGGTGGCGAGGCACCGGGCGTGCGCCATGGTCCCATCAGCGATGGCTAGGCCAGAGCCGTTCTTCGCGTCTGCGCTGCAGCTGAGCAGCCAAGCCGACCAATTACCGGAACATGCATTGATTTGAGAGCAGAGTAGACACTAGAGCTTGAAATGTACATTGCGTATCACCGAACATATCATCGCCCATGTCTAAATATACGCAGAGATTGATCACGCATAAGACCGAAGTCAGTAAACAACCACCGAGATGCAGGTGACCTACCAACAGGCCTCCAAGGCACCATAGTTTAGTCAGACTAGTTACTAAATTGAACTGTAAAAATGTCTTATATTATGTTAGTGTACGGAGCTTAGTAGTGTGCCCATCTGGATTTTGGAGTGCTATAAATAGTATCAGCGTTCTCTTATCTCCCACCCATCATAGCAAGAAGTTGCCTCTGGCTGATCGATGCACACAGACAAGAAGCACACGGCATTGACCATGCTGGGCAAGAACACCATGTAGGGTGCCTGAACTCCCATCGCACCCTACTACTCCCTCCGTTCCAAAATAGATGACTCAACTTTGTACTAAAGTTAGTACAAAGTTGAGTCATCTATTTTGGAACGGAGGGAGTATGCCGAAGCGTGAACTGCCGCACCCTGCTGTGCCCCATGGTGCCAAAAGAGCCCAAAGTGCCACACGCCATAGTGCTAAAGTAGTCTGCAGTCCCGGACCCGTCGTGCCGGAGGTGTCAAAGCCCGAACTGCCGCCACACCCTACTATGCCCGAGCTACCGAAGCCTAAACTACCGCATCCTGCTGTGCCAATGGAGCCTCAAGTGCCGCACCCTGTCGTGCCGGAGGTACCAAAGGAGCACGTACTGCCGCACTCGGTCATACTGGAGACACCAAGCCTCAAGTGCCACACCCCGTTGTGTCAGAGCCTCAGAGGTGCCAAAGGAGCACGAGCAGCTGCCGCCCCCTGCCATGCCAGAGTTACCGAAGCCTGATATGCCACACCATTCCATGCCAAAGTAGCCCCATGTGCCTCACCCTGAGGTACCGGAGGTGCCTAAAGAGCCCAAGTTACCACAACCAGCTGTGCCAGAGGGCCTGAAGCTGGAAATGCCGCCGTTCCCCAAAGCTGAGCTGCCCCCGAAGCTTGAGCCATGATCGGACTACCGGCATCCGTGCATTGCACCCGTTATCTAAGTATTGAACTATCTACAATACATGTGGGTGAGTGTTTGATTTTTTTTTTTAGGGAGTGAAGTGGGTGATTGTTATAGATGCAGTGTGTGTTGTACATGTCGTTCGAGAGATTGCGTGGAAGTTCCTGATTGGAGCGTGTGTCTAGGTGGTGTTGGCGTGTTGCATATATTTGCACATGAATAAATATGTTTCATGTTGGGAGGTTTTATATCGGATTTGTTTTTTTTTTTGAAACGGAGGCAAAAGATTTGCCTCATCATTTAATTAAGAGGAGAATAGAGTTTGATTGTTTACAACCCACGATAACACGCCACATGGCAACTACTCACGTACTAGAATGTCCCCTAGTTTTTTAGCTCCTGCCGTCACCCATAGTCTAGCGTCGGTAAGAATGTTGTTGACTAGGATCGGCGGCGGCGCGCTCTTGTGACGGAAGATGCGTGCGTTCCTCTCATTCCAGACGGTCCATGAAACAAGCATTGTGAGGGAGGCCATGGCCTTCCTATTGGGAATACCCATGCCGGTCATGTTCGCCCATCATTCCTTGACGGAGGCTTCAAGGTGCCAACTGGAAGGGTCCATATGGTCCAGACTTAGCTTGTCGATGACCAGTCTCCACAACCTATTGGTGAAGCGGCACTTGAAGAAAAGGTGAGCCCCTGTTTCTTGCTCCCTCCCACAAAGAGGGCAATGACCACAGTTTTGCCACCCACGCTTGTCCAATCTATCCGCCGTCCAAATCCGGTCTTGTAAAGCAAGCCAAGCAAAAAACTTGACTTTTGGCGGTGCCCAAGCCTTCCACACCATTTGCTCCATGGGAGAATTAACCATGCCCAAGAATTGTGCTTTATAAGCGGAGGCGGCCGAGTATTGCCCGTTAGTTGTGTGCTTCCAGAAGATGTCGTCTTCGGAGTGCTCGTCAAGAATGACGTCAAGTAAAAGCATCCAAAGGGTAAAAAATTCCCTTATGTGGTCAATGGATACCACAGTGTCTGACCTTATCTTTAAAATCCAAGCATTGTCCTTAATAGCTTCCCGCACCTTCCAGTTTTTTCTTGAGGAGGCCTCGTAAATGAGCGGTGCAATCTCCTTAGGCTTGCACCCTAGCAACCATGGGGAGTCCCAGAATGGCGTTTTAGCCCCATTCCCCAAAATGATGGTGGTGGAAGCGTAGAAGAATTCAAGGTCGGCCTCGTCGCATGGGTTTTCTGTGCCCACCCACATCTTGCTTGGTTCCTTCCATTCAAACCAAGGCCAGCGCAATCTCAGAGTCCGAGCAAATTTGTCAGTGTTCAGCACCCCTAGTCCTCCATACTGGATTGGACGGCAAACCACCTCCCAGTTGACCTTACACTTAGCCCCGGTGGTCTTGTCTGAACCCGACCATAGAAATGCCCGCTCCAGCTTGTTGACATTGTGCAGTGTGCCCGGAGGGACGACAAGCGGTGTGATAAAGTATATCACCTGGGAGGTGGTCACAGACCTGACAAGGGCCGTGCGGCCAATGGTAGTGATGTTTTGACCCTCCCAAGTAACCAGTTTGTTGGCAACCTTGTCCTCTAGGAATTGTAGGTCCACCTTCTTGAGTTGCCAGATCGAGAGCGGGAGGCCCAGGTATCTCATCGGGAAGGAGGTCCTAGTTGCAGGCAAACTCTGTAGGACATGGCCCAATCGGACACGGGAGTAGCGGATGGGTACAACTGAGCTTTTCTGGAAGTTGGTGCAAAGACCACTCACCTCCACGAATCCCTTTAGAATTGCCGCCAGGTTGTCGACATCGCTCTTGATAGGGGCCATGAACACGGCTGCATCGTCCGTGTAGAGGGATGTTCTCGCCATGGCCCTCCTACCACGAATCTTGTGGAAGAGGCCCTTTCGTGTTGCGAGTTCTAGGATCTGTTGCAGGAGGTCGATTGCAATCACAAAAAGGAGAGGCGAAAGCGGGTCGCCTTGGCGGAGGCCCTGGCCATGTACAATCGTCGGCCCAGCCACCCCATTCAAAAGGATCCGTGAAGAGGAAGTGCAGAGAAGTGCGGCGATCCAATTCCGGACCTTGCTTGGGAACCCCTTTTTTTGGAGAAGCTCGAGAATAAACTCCCACTTGACCGAATCGAAGGCCTTCCGGATGTCCAACTTGAATAGGAGTGCGGGAGTTTTGCACCTGTGCAGTCGTCTCGCAAAATTCCGGACGTCACCGAAGAG
Source organism: Triticum dicoccoides (assembly GCF_002162155.2). NCBI lineage: Eukaryota > Viridiplantae > Streptophyta > Magnoliopsida > Poales > Poaceae > Triticum > Triticum dicoccoides. The sequence continues at coordinate 651,087,703 of NC_041392.1, forward strand.
TTTCTAAGTTTTCGCTACATTAATTATGCTCTTCGGACAATTAAGTTGTTCGTGTTTTGTATTGGTAGAGACGTCCTGAGAGCCCAAGTTTGGTAGGAAGCATAAGATAATGAAGTCTCTAACCAATTTCCTATGGCTTGCTCATCTCGACAGATGCTGGACAACGGAGCGTCTTGCTAACCGAGGTCTACTGCACCTGCCAGATGCGTGCTATGCGACCAAGATATCAAAACCATCCACCACCTGCTAGTTGGTTGTGTGTTCTCCTGGCAAGTTTGGCGCCAGGTTATGTCATGGTGCCGTTTCACCTCCATGCCATAGGATGGGACTTCGATCACCTCTCTATGAATGGTGGGCTGCAGCGACGGCGTCCTTCCATCCCAGCCTGCGTAAGGGCTTCACTTCCATTGTCCGTCTCTGCGCCTGGATGGCATGGAAGCATCGAAAAACATGCATCTTCGACGGCATGTAGTCCTCTCTCCCTGACCTCGTGCCATCTATCCAGGACGAAGCGTGGGCATGCTCTAATGCCGGTGCCAAAGGGCTACAAATATTCGATGTAAACTGAACTCTAGTCTTGGGGCTGAGCATCACCCCTCATGCTCCTAGGGTCCGCCTCCATGCCCTCCTGTATACGTGGTTTGGCAACCGCTAAACTTGTATTTTTCCTTCTATCAATGCAATGATACGTTCTGCGCGTATTCATGGAAAAATAATAACACCGGTTTATTACTTTTTATAATATTTTTAAAATACTTTTTGACTAATCTACGCATATGATTATTCAAGTTCTTTTCCTACTAAAAGTACTTAAAATAATATCGGCAGTCTAATCTGTAAAAGTTTTCTATAGATACGTCCCAAATATCGCCTTCATATTTTACTATGGGTGCTTTCTAAAATAAGTTATGCATGTTTGTCCATGATAGAACAGTATTTCAGAAGTTAATACAAAAACTCGAAGAGGGCATCTATCTTGACACAAAATCAATTGGTTATTTGTTTTCTTTCTTTTCTTAGTCAAGATGAATGTGAATGGTGGAGATATTTTTCATGCTCCAGATGATATTATTCAAGATGAGTGGAAAGCAATTTTTAATTTCACTTAACGAACAAAAGAATATGATTTGTATAACCTTGCATCAAATTTTTTAATAACCTTTGACGGAACAACTACGAAAATAGGCACACAAGTACATCATTATGCCAACATAATAAAAAAAATCTCTGTTACATATACTTGCCGAAAGTATATGTTCACCAAACTGGTATACACAAATACTACAGAAATGATTACAAAGGAAGGCAATCAGCGAATGCCAACTTTAGGAAACATAGAAAACTACAAATTATTACATATCCAGGTCTGGAGCTTCTGTGCCTTTGCTTGTTTTGCTCTAATAAGAGCGCCACTTCCAGTCCCTGATTCAGGTAGTAGAGCCACGGAGGGATGTGTGGGGCAGCTTGTCTGAAGATCTTATCATTTCTATTGGACCAAATACCCCAACAGCCCATAAGTACAATGTCCATAGCCATCTCAGCCAAGGAAAAACAAATTTCATCATAACTTTGAGATGCCTCTTTTCTTGGTAGGGATGATTGTATTCCAGCATGCTCTTGCAAACTAGTTGTCAAACTTTACATGTAAAACGATTGCAACTCACTCTGCCTAATTTCTTGGCTCCATCTGATGTTGCGGTTGGGGAGATTGAGTGTTCTTGGGTGGCTTCGAACATCATGATGATGGAGCACGCCATGTCCAACTTGGTGGCATGCAGGGGCGGACCCAGGACGAAAATGTCCCGGTGTCCCATGTAGTGATTGCTTTTATTCAAGGGGGGAAATCGGGGCAGACTCTCTCAGCAGCTATAGCATAGCGGGTAATTTTTCATCGGGAATAGATGATATTTGGATGTTTTTGCTGAATTTGAGAATTTCATAGCGGTTGCCACATTGTAGTGACCACGCCGGAGACTCCCCTACAGCAATTGCAGCGCTATCATGAAGATTTAGCAGACAGTTTACAATCATACTTGTAGTACATGGTTTGCATAAAAATAACACTCAACAATTTAAAACGGACGGTAGTAAAAATGCTTGCCAAAATAGCAAAATGAAGTGTTTAACTAGAAATACTAATTGATTATATATATAGAAAAATTCAAACTAAGGAAACAGAGATGATTGGTTTTCATGGAAAATCACCATGAAAACCTGAAAAAGCAGAGTGATCCAATTCTCAAATAGATGTGAATCAGAATAAAATTTTGGAATATCATAGTGATCCAAATCTGAAACAGATGGGAACCACTCCTCAAATTTGGATAAGTACCATAACCTAATTCTCAATTGTAAGACCTTTGAGGTTCAAAACCCTAGCCGAGGCTTGGACTTCAAAAAGATGAGGGAGTTACCTTGCCTTGATATTTTCTCCACTAATCCAGCCATCCAGGGAAAAAGTCGGCGTGCCGCCATGCGATGGTGAGCCACGGGTTGTCCCATAGGACGAGGACGAGGCCATGAGGATTCGCTGGAGGAGGGGAGAAACCAAAAGACAATATGCGCACATACACACAAAGCCGATCAATCGATCAGCTTTTCTTTGGGTCGATCGATCAGATGGGCTGCATATGGGCCAGTAGATGGGTTGCGCGAGCGCTCAGTCGCTGGTGGCCTCTCGCCGGTGTCCAACAACAGATTTTACCGGTGTCACATGCCTACATGGGCTATAAATATAACGTAATTGGAACGATTACCCGGTGTCCTGTGACACAGGTTGCTTGTACGTAGGTCACTGGCATGTTCAGCCGCACCTACAGTTTTTAACCTGCAGAACACCATGATGGACCTACATGATTCCATGTGCGCTGCTGCGGTATCTTGATTGTGTTAGTTGCATACAAAAAATACATGCAAGAGAGTTGATGAGGCGGCATGTTTTGCATTTTTTTTTTAGAAAAGGGGTATTACCCTAGCCTCTGCATCAGAAAGATGCATACGGCTCATAATTAAAAAACAAAAGCAGTCACAAAAATCTCCAACATCTGAAGGTACGAAAAGAAAACAAGCTGCTCAAGCGAGCCTAATCAAGAAGCCACAACCGGCTGGCAAAAAAAATAGGAGCACTACATGCCTATCCTATTACATGACCGCCATCCAAACCGGTTGAAAATACCCCGAGCTACCATCTCCCATCGGGTAGACGCAGTAGGCAAACGCCCCTTGGCCTCTGTCGGAGTGAGTAATGACCACATACGGATCAATGTTGTGGCCCTGAAGATAACCTGCAAAAAGTGAAAGTTCGTTTTTCTGTTAAATACCAAATCATTTCTGCAGTTCCATACTGCCCATAACAAGGCACACACTCCGACACGAATGTGTCTTGCTACATCCAAGTTAACCCCAACAAGCCATGTTCCAAATAACATATTGATAGAGGTAGGTGGAGTAATATTAAAAGCAATATGAATCGAACGCCAAAGAATCTTAGCCAGCGGACAATCTAGAAAGAGGTGCCTTATAGTTTCGTTACAATCACAAAAGCTACACCTAGCAGAACCCATCCAATTGCGTTTTGCCAGGTTGTCTTTTGTCAAAATGACTTGTTTATGCACAAACCACATAAACACTTTGATACGCAAAGGTACCTTAACTTTCCAGACGTGCTTCGAGCAAGGAATGACACTAGTGTTTATGGCATCCAGATACATGGATTTGACCGAGAACCTGCCGTCCTTAGTCAGTTTCCAAAACAATCTATCTGGCTGCTGAGACAGCTGGACATCCATCAACCTTCGTACAAGATGAAGCCATGCCTCCCAACGATGGCCTACTAGCGTCCTCCGGAAGCTAATATTGAGAGGCGTGGACTGTAAGACAGTTGCAACATAGGCTTCTCGACGTTGAACAATGTTATACAGAGTAGGATATTGAAGTGCCAGAGGCGTCTCCCCAAGCCAAGTATCCTCCCAGAACCTCGTGTTAGCCCCATCACCGACTAAGATTTTTGCCCTGATAAAGAAGAGGGGCTTGACTCTCATCAACCCTTTCCAAAACGGAGAATCAGTCGGGCGCACAGTCACCTGAGCCAAAGTTTTAGCCTGAAGATACTTATTTCACAGAATCTGAGCCCATGTGGCCTCTGTCTCGGACGAGAGTTTAAATAGCCACTTGCTAAGGAGACATCTATTCTTGATCTCTAGATCTTCAATGCCTAGACCGCCTTGGTCCTTCGGCCTACAGATGATATCCCATTTTGCAAGCCTATACTTTTGTTTCAACTCATCATTCTGCCAAAAGAAACGAGATCGATAAAAGTCTAACCTCTTCCTGACCCCCACCGGGACCTCAAAAAAGGATAAAAGAAACATGGGCATACTGGTTAAGACCGAATTAATCAGAATTAATCGACCTCCATATGGCATGAGCTTCCCTTTCCAACAGCTCAGTTTCTTTTCAAAACGATCCTCGATGCACTTCCACTCCTTGTTCGTCAGCTTACGATGGTGAATGGGTATACCTAGGTATGTAAACGGTAGCGAACCCAACTCACATCCGAACAATTGCTTATACGCCTCCTGGTCCTCATTAGCTCTTCCAAAGCAAAACAGTTCGCTCTTATGGAAGTTAATCTTGAGTCCAGACAATTGTTCAAATAAGCACAACACAAGCTTCATGTTCCTTGCTTTCGCCAAGTCATGCTCCATAAAGATGATAGTATCATCGGCATACTGTAGAATGGATATACCACCATCAACTAGGTGCGGAACCAAGCCCGAAACCTGCCCCGCATCCTTAGCCCGACCTATTAAAATGGATAACATATCAACCACTATGTTAAATAGAATCAGTGACATGGGATCTCCTTGCCTTAGTCCTTTGTGTGTCTGGAAATAGTGACCTATATCATCATTCACTTTAATCCCTACACTCCCTTTTTACGTAAAGGACTCAATCTGGTCTCGTCAGGCCTTGTCAAATCCTTTCATACGCAACGCCTGTTGAAGGAAAGGCCATTTAACTTTATCGTATGCTTTTTCAAAATCCACTTTAAAAACCACACCATCTAGTTTTTTTGAGTGAATCTCATGGAGTGTTTCATGCAAGACGACCACCCCTTCAAGGATATTTCTGTCTGGCATGAAAGTGGTCTGGGACGGTTGCACAACTGAATGCGCAATCTGCGTGAGTCTGTTCGTCCCAACCTTGGTGAAAATTTTGAAACTGACATTAAGCAAACAGATAGGCCTGAACTGCTCAATGCGAATAGCCTCTGTCTTCTTAGGAAGAAGAGTTATCGTTCCAAAATTGAGCTTGAACAAATGAAGCTGACCATTGAACAAATCATGAAACATCGGCAACAGGTCACCCTTAATAAAATGCTAGCACTTTTTGTAGAACTCCGCCGGAAACCCATCTGGTCCTGGCGCTTTATTGTTCTTCATTTGTGAAATGGCCTCAAACACCTCTTTCTCCGTAAAAGGAGCAGTCAAAAACTCATTCTCTTCCGTCTCAAGTTGGGGAACATCCTCAACTCTTGATTCATCCAGGGACACAAAACTCTCTTCCGGAGATCCAAACAACTGCTTATAATAGTTGGTAATGTAAACTTTCAGGTTTTCCTGACCAACTATCGTCCCTTCATCTTGTTCTAATTGAAAAATTCTCTTCTTACGATGCTTTCCATTAGCAATCATATGAAAGAATTGAGTGTTGTCCTCTCCTTGGACAACCTTACGAACCTTAGCTCTCAAAGCCCATTTCAATTCCTCCTCGCGGAGAAGCTCTTTCAACCTTAACTCGGCCTCCACTTTAGACTCCAGCTCGGAAGTATCTAAAATAGAGGTTTCAGCTTTTAACTCAAGGGAATGAATAATCATAAGGAGTCTTTCCTTCTCAGCCTTATATATACCATTCGTGTGCTTAGCCCATCCACGAAGGAACCTTCGAAGATGACGAATCTTGCACTGCCACCGCTCAATGGGTGACCTTCCCCCCGAGTCTTTAGCCCACTCTCTAGCTAACAACTCAATAAACCCTTCTCTTTCAAACCAGGCAAGTTCGAAGGAGAAAATATTCTTATTACCCATATGAGTTTGAGCTCCAGAGTCGACTAGTAATGGTGTGTGATCCGAGATACCTCGTGTCAATGCCTGCACCGCTACCAGAGGAAACTTCTGTTCCCAATCGACGCTCGCCAAAACACGATCGAGCTTCTCAAAAGTCGGAACCGGTATCGAGTTTTCCCAAGTGAATTTCCTACCCGAAAGCTCTATCTCTCTGAGATCCAAGCTTTCTATGATAGTATTGAACATAAACGACCATCTGCCGTCAAAGTTGTCATTATTCTTTTCCTCCTTTCTTCGAATAATGTTAAAATCCCCACCCACTAAGACGGGTAGTTGCTCGTTACCGCAAACACGGAGCAAATCAGCCAAGAAACCTGGCTTGAGTTCTGGTTGCGCAGCCCCATAGACTGCCACCAAAGCCCAATCAAAACCATCCGCTTTAGTTCTGACCCGAAACTTTACAGCAAACTCATCCAACACTACACTCCGAACCTCCAACGTTTCACACTTAACCCCAAGTAAAACCCCACCGGATCTTCCTCGAGGTGGGAGGCAGTGCCAGTCAAAATCAACCCCCCAGATAAGGTACTAAGAAATTGTGGAGAAAAAATACATCGTCCAGTCTCGGACAAAGCAATAAAGTCTAAATGATGTTCAAGAGAAGCCTCTGCTAGAAACCGTCTTTTAGCCAAGTCTTTAAGACCCCTGCTGTTCCAAAAGATGCCTCTCATATTTCATCATGAAATTTTTTAGAGGTACGGATCCTAGCACTTCTACGCACAGCCGACGCCGGATAAACCTTCCGTTTCCAGGTCCGTTTAGGCTTAACGCGAACATCAGAAGGTTCGGCACGTTCGGATTGAGCCTCTACCACCAAAGACTCATCCTCAAGGTTAGATGTTTCAGGGAGGCCATACTCATCCTCCTCCTCCGCCTCCTATACCGCAGGATCAAGATCAGCACACAAACCATCTAGAACTCTAACCCCAAGCGCATCAATCTCCGATTCATTCATCGGCCTAACCGCCGCCATGTTACGAATCAATTCTAACGCTCGTTCAGCTTCCAAATCTAGCATATCATTAACAGACTTAGAAATCTCTAGATCATTATTACCAAGAGATACTCCTAATTGGTTAGCATTTTGCACAATCTCATCATTGGTAAAATGCATAATAGAATTAGACTTGTTAACAGACATACCAGTAGAAAGCTCGACGTCACGCAACTTGGCTGCCCTCAACGCGCACCTGAGCTGCATGTCATCAACATCCGGCTGCTCCTGCAGTCTCCCGCTGACCCATCTCCCTGCAGAGACAGGATCCGGGATCCCACCGAAAGCGATGACCTCCTGCGAGAAGCTGCGCTGGGGAAAGAGCCTCCTGCCCGTCCCCCAACAGCGGTGACCAGCGTCGGGGCCACCGGAGCAACATCCAACAGCGACGAGAGCTCCCAGGGCCCATCAACGGCCACCCCGCCGACGCCCGCGACCGGTGATCTCGGCCCGCCCTCCAGAGCAACAGAAGAGGAAAAGATGGCCTCCTGCGCGCCCGCTCCCCCGCAAATCGGCGACCTCACCAAGGGGGCCGCGCCGACCCTTGGGACCGCCAGCGTCAAAGGCCCAGAGGGCTGAGCCTCCTGCTTGCCATCTCCTCCCATGACCACCGGCTCGGCCGCCTCAGCCTGCGCCAAAGGAGAGGAAACAACCGAGGGCGAGACATCCTGCCCCGAAGCACCTCCGCCCTCAGCAGACCTCGACACCCGCAAACTGAGCACCGGAGTCGCAGAACGGACCCTGTCACACGACACCCTCGGCGGAGCCGAGAACCCAAGCTGAAGAGTGGTAGTCGGAACTGTGCTGGAAGTCCCAACAGGGGCGGAGTCACCATTATCAGACTGCCCCGAAGGCCCCTTAGCCTTGTCATCATCACTCTTAGCTATATCATCCTGGTTCCCCGAACTCCCTCCTCCCTCAGAAGTATCCATGGGGTTATCATCCTCAAACTCATTGAAAAGATCAGGATCCTCATACTCAACATCCAACTGATATAGAACACCCGCGTAAGTCCAAGGCACCACGTCTGGCAAGAACTGAATATTGGCTACACTGACAAGCAGCCGTGCCACCCCATGAGCCCGAGTGAACTGCATATCCACCTGCTCAGTCCTGCCAATCAAAGAACCCAGGCTCCAAGTGACCAAGAAGCTGTCCAGAGGGTCAGAGGGAGCACCAGAGAAACGAACCCAAATCTGAGTTAAAGGCGTGCCTTGTGGCTCTTTCTTGTTCCACTTATCAAACTCAAGCACATAACTAGTCCATGTGACCCTGCTCATACCGAACTTGAGAATCCTCACCTGATCCTCCTTAGACGGAAAATCCACTTTGTAAGAGTTATCGGTGAGCTTAAGTAAGGACCACTGAAAATTACCCGGGGCGAGCTCTCTTAACTGCTGAATGATCTGAGCTTCGGTCAACGGCCCGTGAACCACCTTCACCACACCGGGGAAGGACGTTTCCACTATGGGCGCAGAAGGCTCCGCAGAAGGAGACTCAAAAAACATCAACTCCGAGCAACACACTCCGTAGATCTGAACGGATGGTTTAGGCCCCAACATAAGAGGACAGTCGGCCGCTGTGTGTTTAGGTTTCCGGCATAGGTCACATAACTCCGCAGTACAGTGAACCAAAAAGTGACCCGGTTCCCCACAACGGAAACAATTGAGCTTCTTGTTCTTAGCCGCCCACTTAGACAACTTGTCACTCTCAGCTTTGTCCGAACCTTGCTAAGAAGTAGAATCGCCAGTCTGCATGGGCTCTGGCACAGAAACTGCAGCCAAGGCCTGCACCGTCTCCACCGCCACCTGCGGTAAATCCACTGCACCCTCTGCCACCTCCGTCACTGTAGCGGCCTGAGTACGCCGAGGCTGATAGTGCCTCCGGTTCCCGCCCCGACCTCCACGAAAGCGTCCTCGGAAAGCGGCATGTTTTGCATGAATAGATCAATAATGCAAAAAATAACTTATGACTATATGCATGACTTGCTAATGTGACATTGCTGCATATAGAGAAGAAAATTAGGTAGTAGGTTGCAACTATTTAGTACATACGTATCCAACAGAGTCTAGAGAGATAACCAACTCGAGGGAAATAAATATCAGGTATTTTTTTATTACTTCCCACATAATTATTAGGTGCAAATTCACAAATCGAGCTTATGCCTCTCGTTTTGTAATTTGTATACATTTCACACATTCTTTGAATGCAGGAGGCAAATTGGGCATATGTGTATATATTTGTGCATACAAGGAAAACAAATCTTTTGTACCTATAACTTTATCTGAGTTTGAATAAAGTTACAGACCATTCTTAAAAAAATGAGACAACGTCTCAAAAGTAGGAGATCGATCAGAGGGACTATCTTCTATCTCCACCACTCGAAATTCACACTTCTTGCCAAGAAGGAGCTTCATTTGGTCGAGAAGCGAAGCGACACTCTGCACCATTGCTCACTCACTCATCGAGCATAGAAAAGTTTCCTCTGTTCACACCAACAATACGACGAACGCCAAGCGGATGCGGTAGATCAATACAAGCGTCCTGGAATCATAAATCCGTGTAACCCAGCCTGGCCGTTCCCATCCCTGACCTACATGGTAGTAGGAAAAGATGATTCTTTCGTCATCTAACCCCATCAGGAGCGTTGTGCCTCTGTGTATACACATCTGCTTAGACGGCAGTAGCAATTCTTGAGGCACACTGTGTTTCTTAACCCACAGACTTCTCTCCAAGTCTATAGCGAACCATAGGTGCACGACAGGGCGAACATGATCGAAATGCATCATCACTAAGGTGTTGCTTAGCTTTGCCAGTTTAAGCCGATGTTTGCTGGTTCTCGGGGGGATCCCCGGCGGGCCTCGGAGCGCCGGCCTCCACTCTTCCGTCTCGAGGTTGAACGGCGCGACAGAATTCACCAGGTCCATCGCGTCACGGGAAGCACCTATGTTGAAGTCGGCAAAGGTTTTGCCCGACATGAAGTAGAGGCAACCTTGGATGATGACGCCTTGTGATCCCAGGTAGGACGCGATACGGATTGGGGAGCTTGGCCTCCGCCTCCAGCAGCACCCGTGGTCGTCGCCGAGAGTAAGCACGTCGCACAGCTGCTCGACGCCCGCAGGTCCTGTTGGGCGTAATAAACCGCGGCGTTGCTCCTGGCGCGGCTGGTGCGTGTATGGGCGCGCACCTGACGTGTCGGGCGCGTCGGGTCCATGATGTGTGGGTGCGTAGGTGTGCGTGTGTGCGTGCGTGAGCCAGCGCGTGTGTGCGCGGGGCCACGCCGGGCTGTTAGCGAGCGATCAGGAGGGGTAGATCGCGTCGGGCGCGCTGGGAGGCCGTGGCGATCGCGTTCGGGCGCGGTGCGTGGACGCGGCCAGAGCGCGGAGGACGTGGGGGAGTGGGTGAGCGAGTGGGTGCAGGGCGAGGCCGTGCAGGCCGGTGCTCGCGGGTATAAAACCCTGGTTCCCCTCTGTAGCTTGTTGACATGATCGAGTTCGTGCTCGAGGAAAGGAAAAAGCGTACGTGCGCTGGAAAAATTCCCATGTCCACTGTTCTCTGAACTTCTCTGAATCCCTTCTTCTTCGTTGAGCTCGAGCGACGGCGACAGAGAGAGCGAGGAGGAGCGCCGCGAGGGACTGGCGGTTCCAACAATTGGCATCAGAGCCAGTTTCAGCTCAGGGCGCGCCGGCGATGTCGATCGCCCCGTACGCCGGCGGAGCGGGCGGATCGCTACCGCAGTCGGTGCCACTGCTCACCGGCGACAACTACATGGTGTGGTCGATCAAGGTCGAGGCGAATCTTGACGCGGCCGGGCTGTGGGAGGCGGTGGTCGTGCCGGAGGACGCGGCGGCGGCCGTGATCGCGAAAAGGACAAGCCGGCGCAGGCGTATCTGCTTGGCGCGCTCGCAGAGGACCTGCTGCTGCAGGTGGCGGCGAAGAAGACTGCCGCGGAGGTGTGGGCTGCTCTGAAGGCGCGGTTCGTTGGCGCGGACCGCGTGCGAGCGGCGCGGCTGGGCACCTTGCGCGGGGAGTTCGAGCTCCTGCGCATGGCAAGCGGCGACACGCTGGACGAGTTCGCCGGCAAGCTTGGTGGCATGGCGGCTCGCTACGCGGCGCTCGGCTCGACGCTGGAGGACGCCGCGTTAGTGAAGAAGCTGCTCGACTCCGTGCCGGACCGCTTGTACGCAGCGGTGGCCGGGATCGAGCAGTTTTGCGACGTGTCGACGATGCCGTTCGAGGAAGCACTCGGGTGGCTGAAGGCGTTCGACGAACGGCTCCGACCGCGTGGACAGGCAGACGGCGAGCAAGCGGACGGCGCTCTCATGTTCAGGCGGCACAGAGGCGGGCACGGGAGCGACAGCGCGGCGGAGCTCGGGACGACGACGACGACGAGGCGCGCAGCGAGGCGTCGGGCTTCGGCAGCAACAGGAAGGGCTGGTGCTACAAGTGCGGCGAGCGGGGTCACTTCAAGCATGACTGCCCGCAGTGGAAGAAGGCGCCGGCGCCGGAGTGTGCACTGCTGGTCGACGGCGACGTCGAGGACGGCGGGCTGCTCTGAGCCGCGGCTTAGGGCGCGAGTGTTGGGCGTAATAAACCGCGGCGTCGCTCCTGGCGTAGCTGGTGCGTGTATGGGCGCGCACCGGACGTGTCGGGCGCGTCGGGTCCGCGATGTGTGGGTGCGTAGGTGTGCGTGTGTGCATGCGTGAGCCAGCGCGCGTGTGCGCGGGGCCACGCCGGGCTGTTAGCGAGCGATCAGGAGGGGTAGATCGCGTTGGGCGCGCTGGGAGGCCGTGGCGATCGCGTTCGGGCACGGTGCGTGGACGCGGCCAGAGCGCGGAGGACGTGGAGGAGTGGGTGAGCGAGTGGGTGCAGGGAGAGGCCGTGCAGGCCGATGCTCGCGGGTATAAAACCCTAGTTCCCTTCTGTAGCTTGTTGACATGATCAAGTTCGTGCTCGAGGAAAGGAAAAAGCGTACGTGTGCTGGAAAAATTCCCGTGTCCACTGTTCTCTGAACTTCTCTAAATCCCTTCTTCTTCGGTGAGCTTGAGCGATGGCGATAGAGAGAGCGAGGAGGAGCGCCGCGAGGGACTAGCGGTTCCAACAGGTCCTGTAAAACAAAGGGTTTAGGGTTTGTGGCACTCCTCCAACGTAGGGTGGCTTTGTATTATATAGGGGGTACAACATCGTGTACAAATACAATTACAATTATAATACATGCAGGCCCAGTATATACAGAGTCTAACACCCTCCTGGCGTCGCTTCTGAGCCGTGCTCAGAAGAATTTACTAGGTTGAGATTGCGCCTACAACCTTCAAACTAAGGAAGCGGCAGTGGCTGGGTGAAGATGTCAGCAAGTTGATCCTTTGAAGGGATGAACTTGATAAGAAGCAGCTTCTGGGCAACACGTTCTCTGAAAATGTGGTAATCAACTTCGATGTGTTTTGTTCGGGCATGGAATACAAGATTTGAAGACAAATAAGTAGCACCGATGTTATCACACCAAAGAACAGGAGGTTGCTCCCGAGAGATCCTCAACTCTCGAAGCAAAGATTGTATCCAAATCAGCTCAGCTGTAGCATTTGCAACGGCCTTGTACTCAGCCTCAGTGCTACTGGCGGACACTGTTGCTTGTTTCCGAGCACTCCAGGCGATCAAGTTAGCACCAAGGAACACTGCATAGCCCCCCGTTGATCGCCTGTCATCCGGGTTCCCAGCCCAGTCTGCATCAGAGAACGCGGAAAGAGCTCCAGAGGTTGCTGGTTGCAAATGCAGGCCATAAGTAGATGTCAACCGAATATAGCGTAATATACGCTTAACAGCAGTCCAACGAGAATCTCGAGGTGCATGCAGAAATTGACAGACACGGTTGACAGCATAAGAGATATCCGGACGAGTAATAGTCAAGTACTGCAGACCACCAACAATACTGCGATACTCAGTGGCCTCATCAGCACAAAGAAGAGAACCATCGAGAGCGGATAGTTTGTCAGTAGAGGACATAGGTGTAGTAGCAGTCTTGCACTTGAGCATACCAGCACGTCGAAGAACATCAAGAGAATACTTCTGCTGAGTGAGCGTCAAACCAGAATCAGAGTACGAGACCTCCAGACCGAGAAAACAGTGCAGTTTTCCAAGATCCTTAACCGCAAAATCAGCACGCAAGGAAGATACCAGGCGATCCGCAGCGAACACTGAAGAGCTGACAAGAATGATATCATCAACGTAGACTAGCAGGTACATAGTAACCGTAGGACGCTGAAGAAGAAACAGCGAGGTGTCAGTCGTAGAGGGAACAAAACCATGAGCCTGAAGAGTGGTGCCAAGACGTGCATGCCAAGCACGCGGAGCCTGCTTCATACCATAGAGCGCCTTAACAAGGTGACACAGATGCTGTGGCCGAGCGGGATCAACAAAGCCAGGAGGCTGACACATATAGACTTCCTCCTCTAATACCCCATGAAGAAAGGCATTCTGAACATCAAGTTGACGAAGAGACCATCCACGAGTAACAACCAGTGAGAGCAAAAGGCGAATGGTAGTGGGTTTAACCACCAGACTGAAGGTATCCTCATAATCAAGACCCTGACACTGTTTGAATCCTTTAGCAACAAGACGAGCCTTGTATCTCTCAATAGAACCATCAGCATGTCACTTGACCTTAAACACCCACTTGGAATCAATAACATTGACACCCGTCCTGGGAGGAACTAAACGACACGTACCATTCTAAAGAAGAGCTTGGTATTCTTGTTCCATCGCAAGACGCCAGTGAGGAATGCTCATAGCTGCCTGAAAATGCCTTGGTTTAGCAGTAGGATCCGCCTGTGCCTACGCCATGCAAGTCGCGAGCCAAGCAACAGTCCCATCCGTGCGCTTCTTTGGTTGAACTACGCCACTCTTGCTGAGTGTATGAGGATGCAGAATAGTAGCGGGGGCCGGTGGTGGTGAAGGCACCGGTGACAGCGGCAAGGAAACCACAGCCTCAGAAGAGGCCAACGACGAGGAAGCCGATGGAGACGTGGAAGATGGCGACGCAGCAGGAGTCGACAATCCACCGGAGGACAAAACCGGCCCAGGTGACATGAACGGCCCAGGCGAGCTCAGCGTGAGAGACCCGACAAGCGAGGCCGGTCTAGGCGAGTGCGGCGTAGCGGGCCGAATAGGTGAGGCCGGCCCAGGCGAGGCCAGCGCAGGCGAGGCCGGACCGGGCAAGGCAGGCCCAGGCGAGGCCGGCGTGGATGCAGCCGATGGAGGAGTCCCAGGCCTAGGCGGGCCAGGGCGCGACCAGCTGGCGGGCAGGCTGCATGGGGCATGCAGGTGGCCGGCTGAGCGTCGTGCGGGGTCGTGGAGGAGGGAGCCGCCGGTTCCTCCTCGTCCAAAAGCTGCAAGCGGGTACCCCTTCCAATACCTGCGCCATGGTTAGACAACAAAAGGGGCGAATGTGCAGCATCTAAAAATTGATCAGGCAAGGTACTGGATGGGTGCACAGGCGGTGTGGAGGCGGCAGCAATAGATGTGGGTAGAGCAGAAAAGGGAAAAACATGTTCATTAAAGACAACATCGCAGGAAATATACACACGATTAGACGGAACATGAAGACGTTTATACCCTTTATGAACAGAACTATACCCAAGGAAGACACATTGTTTGGATCTAAACTGAAGCTTGCGATTATTATAAGGACGAAGGTGTGGCCAGCATGCACACCCAAACACCTTAAGAAATGTGTAATCAGGAGTTTGACCAAGCAAGAGTTCAAGTGGAGTTTTCATATGAAGTAGTCGCGAAGGGAGCCTATTTATAAGAAAATGGGCTGTAGTGAAAGCATCACTCCAAAAACGAAATGGAACAGATGCATGTGCTAGCAGAGTTAACCTAGTTTCAACAATATGACGATGCTTACGTTCAATCGAACCATTCTGCTCATGTATGTGTGGGCAGGACACACGATGAGCAATTCCAAGTTTTTCAAAGAAAGTGCTAAGACTGCGGTACTCACCGCCCCAATCCGACTGCACATGAATGATTTTATGATTGAGAAGACGCTCAACATGTGCTTGAAACTTAAGAAACACATCAAAAACATCAGACTTGCGTTTAAGAAGATATAACCAAGTAAACCGACTATAAGCATCAATGAAATTGATATAATATTCATGACCACTAACAGATAGTTGGGCAGGGCCCCATACATCTGAAAACACAAGCTCAAGTGGAGTTTTGACTATATGGTTGGAAACAGAAAAAGGTAACTGATGACTCTTGCCTTGCTGACAGGCATCACAGATAGCAGCATCATTATTTCTAGACTCTGACAGTAGTTCATGATGGTGGAGAACATGGCGAACAATGGGTAATGCATGGTGACCAAGGCGCGAATGCCACAATGCAGGAGACACGCGAATCCCGCTGAAGAACTGAAGATCAGCAGCGGTGGGCGCATCCAGAGCATACAAGCCTCGGCGAAAACGACCTCTAAGAAGTATGTCCCTCATAGATTGGTCCTTAACAAGAAGATGAAACGGGTGAAACTCACAAAAGACATTATTATCCTGAGTAAGTCTAGGAACAGAGAGTAAGTTACGAGTAATAGAGGGAACACGAAGAATATTTCTAAGATGCAAGTTCCTAGAGGTGTTCGTGAGCAGTGATGCCAGAGCAATATGAGAGATGCGCATACCTGCCCCATCTGCTGTGTGAACCTTGTCGTGGCCATGGTAGGGGTGCTGAACGTTGAGCTTGCCCAGTTCATTCATCACGTGGGCTGTCGCGCCAGTATCCATGTACCAGGAAGGATCAACAGGATATGAAGGTGTATGTCCCTGCTGCGCCATAAGAACTTGGCGATCATTGCCCTTGCCGTTGTTGCCGAGGCCGAGGAAGTCGGTCTTGAAGCAAAGATGACAGCGAGAGGCAACGTGACCTAGCAGGCCACATGACATGGCTGGGCCGCTCCACACGCAGCACAACATGCACGTGGATGGCCATCAATAGTGACCACAGAGGAGCCAGGGCACGACGGTAATTGCTGACCCGAGGACGTACTACCACCGGGTTTGCCCCCCCCCCAGCCGAGGAAGCAGAAGGGCCACGGCCACCTCCTTTGCCACGGTACGCGGCGTTAACAGAGGGGTCCACGGGAGTATCCAGGCGGCGTGCATTGAGCCGTTGCTCCATCGAGAGGAGATAGCTGTAGAGATCCTGAGGACGGATAGGAACCTTGCGTTCATTGATCACCTCTGCCAGCGAGTCGTAGTCACTATGCAAGCCCGCGAGGATGTAGGATGTGAACTCAGTGTCACGAAGAGGCTCTCCAATGGAAGCAAGAGTGTCGGCTAGCTTTTTGATTTTTTTGTAGAAGATGGTCACCGAACCATTGTCCTTGCGAGTGTCAGCAAGTTTCGGGCGTATGGACATGCTCCGCGCAGTAGACTGGGATGAAAAACTCGATTCCAGTATGTCCCACACCTCATGAGATGTCGCGGCAAAGAGAACCAGCTCGGCAACACCCTCGCCCAGGGAGGATTGGATCGCCGAGAGGATGGCTTGGTCTTGAGCAATCCACGCGTGAAACATCGGATGATGCAGTGGCGGACGCGACAGGGTACCGTCGACGAAGCGCTCCAAGTAATGACTGCGAAGCAGGGGAAGCACTTGCACACGCCAGTAGAGATAGTTATCCATCTTGAGCTTGACCGGGAGGACGTGCGAGAACAGGAACGATGGCAAGGAGATCGCAGCCAAAGCAGCTTCAAGGTCCATGTAGGGCGGCAGCACAGACGGAGGTTGATGTGGAGCGCCATACGCAGCAAGGCCGTAGGACGGCGGTGCATCGTACGTTACCGGAGGACCATACGGCGAAGGGGTCGCGGGGGCGCCGAACCGAGGGTAGGCTTTGTGTGGAGGGCGCGGCGCGGGCGAAGAACCATACGTGGCACCGTATAGAGGAAGACCACCATAGCCGACGTAGGCCGCGTGAGGGGCGTCGGCGACAGAAGAGCCCGCTGCGGTGTAGATGGCAGCAGCAGGGTCAGACACAGTCGGGCGCATCATCGGACGCGGGGCGGCTGAGGGCGGCGGCGCAGGTACCAGAGGGTACGTGGCGGCCGGAAGCAGGGTAGATGCAGAGGGCGACGAGGAATGGCCGGCGTACTGGTAGACGACGGGGCCGGCGTACTGATGGCCTACAGATTGCGTCGACAGGGGGCCGAGCGAACCCTCCGTCGTGTATGGCGCAGCCCCTCCATAGAAGAGAGCCACGAGCGACGGCGGTAGGAACACATGGTCCGTGGCAACGGGGCGGGGAACCGCACCAGCGGCGGCAGCAGTCGATACGGCGGCGAGGGACGCTGCGAGGGCAGCGGCGGTGTCGGCGGCCGGATGCGACATGATGGCGGCGGTTGGCGGCCGGGTTGGAGCGGAAGACTTAGGTTAGATCGGTAGGCATGATACCATGTAAAACAAAGGGTTTAGAGTTTGTGGCACTCCTCCAATGTGGGGGTGGCCTTTGTATTATATAGGGGGTACATCATCGTGTACAAATACAATTACAATTATAATACATGTAGGCCTAGTATATACAGAATCTAACAGGTCTGAAGTGGGTTGCGATGCGGAGCACCTTGCGGTGCCCCGTGGACAAGTCGCACCCGAGTGTGTAACAACAATATTCAGGGGCGCACCAGCTTGCCCCCTTCAGTGGCGGCATGTCGACGTCGTCGAACGGCAAGGTGGCGACAACGCCGATGTCCGGGTCGAGCACGCGGGTACGCTTGCCGGCTTGGAAAAGATAGAACGGGCCGGGATGCGCCGGCACCCCTTCCTCCTTGGCCGCCGGTATGTTTATCTGCCTGACGACGTGACCGGAAAAGTCCACGACGTCGATGCGGTCGTCGGCCCCGGCCAGGGCGAGGATGAAGCCTGGGCGCGAGGCGGCGTGTTCCTTGGTGAAGGATGGGTCGGAGAGGAGGGAGCGCCACGACCGGCAGACGGCGCAGAAGCGCCACAACGACCAGGCCGGGAGGCGCAGCAAGATCTCCCACACCACGTCCAGAGGCAGCACACGTACGGCGCCGGGTTCGGCGGCGGAGGCCTTTGATCGCTTGTTCGCCGTCTCCATCAGTCGATCGGTATCTTGAGCTCCCGACCAGTCGTTGTTGTTAGGGTTGGTTGGTTGGTTGATCCATTCGCCTCAAGTACTCTCTTACGTTCTGAGTGAAGTCTGAAATAAACTCTGAGGTTGTAGAGGCCGACACAAATGAACCCTCACTTTCAAATCCCTGAAATTGATACCCTGTACTTACATATCCCGGTTAATCCCGACCATGCATGTGTAAATTCTTGTTTGGTGTAATTGAAACGGTCTGATCCCAGTCAGGATTGATTTCTACAGTTACTTACTACACAGGCCCACCTATCATATGCATCTCCCCACCAGTTCGCTCCCCAACTAATTACGTGTAGAGTTTAAAAAAACTAATTAGGTGCAAAACGGAGGTGAGCGGCAGCTGTGCCCGACCCAATGGCAACCCTGGGCGAGGACATGAGCGATGGGCCGGGCCCATAGTTGTACAAACTGTGCGGCCCGCACGGGGCCCATAAATTTCAGGGGCTCCAAATTTTTAAATAAGCCTAGTATGTATTTCTGAAAAAAAAACTACTCCTGCACGATGGGCCTCTCATGGCGTTGGGCCGATCCCGCTAGCGAGTCCGCAAATCTCCTAATCCATCGACCGGAAACATGATCGTAGGTACCCTAAAAAGAGGAAACAGGATCATCGGGAGTAACCGGATCGATCTCAAAAGGCAAAATAACAAAACCACTTGCGTCTGCGTCGCTAGTCACTACTGCCTATAGGAAGCGAGATTGTCACGTCGCCAGCGACGCTCCTCAGGCCACCGCTGGATTGAAAATGGGATCGTCGGATCGATCAGCGACCGTGGCAGTTCCAACAAGAGGAGGAGATCACGATTTGCTCATTCCCAACAAATTTCTCCTCAAGTTTCAATGATAGGCAAAATCCTCTTTCTATAATCCCTGGGTTAATCTATTTTTCTTTAGTCAATTTGACTCCATAGTCTTCTTATAACCCTATTCTCCATAAACTTGAAGGGAAAAGGAAGATCTAGGGGTCCAAAGACAAGGGGATTACCTAGCAGCAGAGTGGTGCAATTTTGTTTCACGGCGACCCCGGATACCTGTGAGACCTTTGGCGCTGGCGTCTCGTCGGGGCCAGGGATGATAGCTTGCCTTCCGGCTGCCACCCTCGCCTCCGACGTCGACGTCGGTCGGGGTTCGGTGCTCCGGCCGGGCTTCCTTGCCGCCTCAACCCCGGACATGCTGCGGCGCACCTCCTGCGCTGGAGATGGGCCGTTCCTCCCTACACCGGGCGACGCTCTCCTCCAGTACTCCTTGCTCTTCTTCTCATTGCCGGTTTGTGCACCTCTATGCCGTGCATCCAAGCTTTCTGCGCCGACCGTCGTCTGGCTGGAGGTGCTCCTGCCGGCGCCGCCGCCGCCGCCGGCTGCCATCGTCGACTTGGTTAATGGGTGGATTGGCTCCTCGCATGCCACTCTGTTAATCCATCAGGTTAGTGACCGCTTATTCTCGTTTACTGTTGCCAATAGCCAGTTAGCTCAGTTCGTGATCTCCCTTGAGGGTGTCAACTATGCTGGTATCATTGTCTCCTTCCAAGCTAAACCACCGACTTCTCATGCGCCCCCGCCTTCTTACTTCGTTACTCCAATTCAAATTTCGCCTAGTAGATATGGCACCGCTGACTTGGGCACTTCAAAGCCTTCTCGCGTGCCTGCCATCTCTGATGTGGCTGTGCTGCCTGCTCCCATGGGGCCCTCGTCTGCTTCTCCCGTTCCCCTCGCTACCGACAAGACGGCTTACCCTGGTCATCTTTCGTCCGCTCCGCACCCATACCGAACCTCGCTGCGGTATGCGGTGAGCACTCTCGTCACCAGTCGCCTCCCTATCTCCTGTAGTAACCCCCGTGACGGATACTCGATCCCTACTCACTTAATGCCGGTGCCGCCTCGTCTGCCGCCCCCGCCATACGACAAGACTGCATCTCGACGCGCCCGCCTGTTGGACCTTTGTGCTGCTGGAATTCTTCCTACTCCGATTGGGCCACGTCAACAGCTGCAATCTACTTGGTCTCCAGCCACGTATCCCTTGGACGCTTCTGGCATGCATGCACCCCTGCTCCCTGCGCTGTCGCATGCATCTGGCCCGCCATCAATTCTACCTGGCCCACGTCGTATCTTCAGGAAGCGGCCTCTATTGGATGCCGCTGGACCTGGCATCCTACCCACGCCGGAGGGTCCACTTCCAGGGTCAACTTTCTTTTCCCCCATGCTAATAGCTAACGACAATGGTCTGGCCGCTGCGGTTGTGGACGACCGGGATTTCGTGGGAATCTTATCACCTGCGTCTCGGCTGCCGGGCTTGCACGCCGGTAGCTCGACCGCGGAGAAACGGCTCTCTTATGCCCATGCCCTCCTCTCTCCCTCAAATAGCATGCAAGCCTCCTGCCCTGCTCGTCCAAACGTTGCCTCCCCTCCCAAAAAGCTCAATCCCATGGAACGCTGCTTCCGCTGCCTAGCGCGTGATCACTATGTGAGGGACTGCCGTGACCCTTTGCGGTGCCTGCGGTGCTGGCAGGTGGGCCACCTCCAGCGTGATTGCTCTGCTATATTACCTCCCCCTCTCCATAGCTCTCCATCCACCCCAAGCTTTCAAGCCTCCTCTAGTCAAGCCATCCTCCCTTTGCCAGCTCCAACCATAGCCTTGCCCACTCCGCCCCCTCCCATGGCCGACTTCATCTCGCTGCCGCTGGCGAGCTCTGACTCGGAGGGTGATCAATCACCTATCCCCGCTGAACCCCACCTCATCTTCTCGTTCCCGGAACAAACGGAGGCTGCCGAGACCGTGGAGGAGGAGGAGGACCCGGAAGAGGTCGAGTTTGAATCAGGGGAGGAATCCACTGATTCCGACGCGATCCCGTCCGTCTTCCCCCCTCCCCACCTAGGCACCGCCGGGACTACGCCAATGTTTTCATGCCATACACACCCATAGAACACTTCCAGAACCTTGCCTATGCTTTCGTCAACCCTCCACACCCTTCCCCCCAAGCTTGCATCCGCCGTGCCCTTCAAGGTGGGGCCGGTGACCCTCAAGTGTCGATTAGGGCTTCCTCGTATGGTGCTGGTCTGGTAGTGTTTGGGTCAACCTACGAAAGAGGAATCTCTATCCTTTCTAGTCCTTTCAACTGCCCCCTCAACTCCGTAGATCTATTGCGCCACGAAGACACGGAAAATAGGTTCCTCTTTCGCCTTGGCACTGTACCAGCCCTAAATATCGAGGACTTTCCTATTGAGTACTGGTTCACCCCCACCATAATGAACTCTGTTGTTCCTTTTGCCTGTCCCATCGAAATCGACCCGGTCTGCCTATCTGGAGTCGATTACTCTGCTGTCCTAGTCTCTGTCAAAAGCCGCAGTCTCACTGATGTCCCACACTCTATCCCTGTCCACGGCTTCTCCGGCCTTGGCGCCATCGCCACTGTCCTTGTCGTCCGGTCGCAGGAGCTGCCTCCGGACCCTGCTTTCGCGGTCCCCGACTCTGAGGACGGGCCGCACGGTGGCGGCGGGAGCGATGATGGTGGAGACGGGGCCGACTTCCCTGCGGGCATGGACCCTGAACTCGCTGTCCCCCCTCCACCACCAACCGACGAGGGGCACGATGACAGGGTGGTCCAGCTGCCAGGTGGCCTCACCATGATGGCCAATCATAAGCCTCTGGTGTGCGCTGTGCCTCTCACCGCGCGCCCTAAGTCTGTAGAAGTCAAGCTCTACCGCGGGTTCTACGACGTTCGCGTCCAGGGTGCCAACGGCGAGCGGGGCTTCTACGGCATTCCAATGCGGCCCGCCGGCTCCCCCAAGCTCATCGTCGCCAATCCCGCCTCCTGCTCCATCGGCTACCTCGACAGGGTGGCCACGGTGGGGCCTTCTCATGCCCCAATGGTCGACGCCGACGTCTTCTGCCATGACTTCCATGGGAGGGCCTTCGTCCCTGGGGTCGAGGGTGAGGAGAGGGTCATGGAGGCCATTGCTCGCTTCGATGATGGCCTCCCTCCTTTCCCTGCCCCTCCGCTCCTGGAATATGGCGCCGCTCAGCCAACGACGCACGCAAGCATTGTTCCTGCTGCCGTCCTGTCGCCCCGCGCTGCCTCGCCAACAATCGTCTACACCCGCAGGAGTGCACGCATCAAGAAGGCCGAGGTGCCTAATCGCATGACTATGCTTGAAAAGGCCTCCCTGCGCAAGAAGATGAAGATGGAAGGGAAGAAGCCTGCGCCTTCTGATGACGCCCTCCTCCCCTCGGTCGAGCTCCTGGAGCTGGCCTCCGGCGCGGTGACTCCACTGCCTCGCAAGGACGTCGTCCAGTTTGTGGCTGCCTGTGGGGTTTCCGAGATCGACCTCAACAAGGTGGCTCATGAAACTGATGTGTGATCTTCTCAAGCCTTGTCATCGGTGGCGCCGTCTCTCGCCCTGCTCTCCTCGCAACAGTGGCTCCTGATCCAATTTTAGCCTCTGTTCTTTAGGCTCTAGGCGCCTCCTCCTGTCTGCCACCCTCTATGTACCCGGTGTTTTAGTTTTCACTTTGCATCTCACGTTACCTAGAGATCACCGTGCTGTCCGGTCCAGGCGGTTATCTCTCTGTATTCTTGTTGCCTCGCTTAGCAACCATGTAACCGACTGTAACTCCATCGGCTTGTTTCAGGCTGCTCTAACTTCGCCATCTATTGTAGACTCTACTTTATCCAATGATTAATGAGCTTATTGTTTCCTCCTGGAATGTCAGAGGCCTTGGCCGCCATAAGAAGTGTACAGACATTAAGGCTGGGATCACTGCGTCCAAGTGTTCCATTTTTTGTGGCCAAGAAACTAAGCTACAAGAGATTACCAACTTCAAAGCGATTTCCATCTTTCCACCCAACCTTAGAAACTACCATTTCATCCGCTCCATTGGTGCATCCGGAGGTATCATAACCTCTTGGGATTCCAGCTTGTGGGGATGCACCAACGTCTTGCTCGAACCTCATGCGAGTTGGTTTGAATCCAATTCGGACAACCTATCTTTTGCTGTCACAAACGTTTACGGTCCTTGCGACCCAAACACGAAATCTGTCTTCGTACAATCTCTTATTGATATTTCTAAATCTATTAGTTGCCCCTGGACAATCATTGGGGATTTCAACCTAATTCTTAAACCCACGGACAAGTCCACAAATTCCTTTAACATGCATGAGGCATTAATGTTCTCCTCTGCCATTCATAGCATGCAGCTCCAGGACCTCCCACTCCTCGACAGGCATTTCACGTGGTCTAATCAGCAGGACGCTCCCATTCTTGTAAGATTAGATCGGGCACTTGTCAACATTTATTGGGTCACTAAATTCCCGGACAGCTCCCTCACCTCCACCACCCGATCTACCTCTAACCATGTCCCGATCCAGCTATCTGCCGCAACTACAATTCCAAAAAACACCATCTTTAGGCTGAACAACTCGCTTCTTGCCAATCCTCAGTTCATGGACTTGGTTGCATCCAATTGGAACAGTGTGGGCCAGCAGCACCTTCGGTTGTGCTCTGCAGGCAAGCTTTCTCTCAAGATCAAACGCACTAGGGGCATGGCTAAGAAGTGGACCATCAATGCTCGATCTCCAAGTATTCTGGCGCAGAACTGCAACACCACCATCAACCTTTTGGATAAAATAGAAGAGTCTAGACACTTGTCCCCTCTCGAACTCAGCCTTCGGATTGCCGTTAAGCTAGCTCTGCACCGTCATCACGCAGCGATCGCCGCTTACTGGCGACAAAGGGCTAAACTTAAGGATTGTGTTCTTGGGGATGAAAACTCCGGATACATGCATGTCCGCGCCTCGGTCGGGCACCGGAAAAATCAAATCAAGTCTCATGGAGGACGGCACCCTGTTCACAGCCCACAAGGACAAATAACTCATTCTTCTCAACTTCTTCAAAAACCTAGTCGGCACTCCCTCTCCCTCTTCAATATCTTTCGACCTACAAAATCTGCTGCTAAGCTCGTCGCTTTCCTCCCACCAAGCTGTTGATCTCATAAAGCCTTTCTCATTAGATGAGATTAAACTAGCGCTTTGGGGTATGAATCAAAATGCGAGCGTTGGACCTGATGGGTTCGGGCCGGCCTTCTTCAAAGCTAATTGGGAGCTGGTCAAACTTGATCTGCTCAACCTGCTCTCTGATTTCCATAACTGCATGGCGGATATGATTCGTATCAGTAGAGCTTTCATCGTGCTTCTCCCCAAGAAAAACGGTGCTAACCATCCGCACGACTACCGACCGGTTTCCCTTCAAAACTACGCGGTTAAAATTACTTCGAAATGCTTAGCGAATAGGGCTCTTCCGCTTATGCCTACGCTAATCCATTATGTGCAATCTGGGTTTATCAAGGGTCGTGGAATTGCGGACAACTTCCTCCTAGCTGCTGACATTGTGCAAGCTTGCTATAAACGTAAAATTCCAACGATCGTTCTAAAATTAGACTTTCAAAAAGCCTTCAACTCCGTGTCTTGGGACGCCCTATCTCGTATCCTACAGGCTAAAGGATTCCCTGCACTTTGGTGTAGGTGGATCGAATCCCTAAATTGCTTGAGCAGTTCTGCAGTAGTTCTTAATGGGAAGCCCGGGCCTTGGTTTCCTTGTCGGCGAGGCTTCCGTCAGGGCGACTCCCTCTCTCCTTACCTGTTCATTATAGTGGCTGACGTTCTACAACGTTTGATTCTGCAAGCTTCTGCCTCGGGGTATCTCTCCCACCCTTTAGACCCATCCCTTCCTTGCCCGGTTCTCCAGTACGCCGACGATACCTTAATCATCTTGCCAGCCGTCCCTGAACAGCTACACCACCTTAAAAGGCTGCTCATCTTGTTCTCACAAGCCACTGGGCTCTCGATTAATTTTCACAAAAGTACGTTTGCCCCAATTCACATCGACCATGAGAACTCAGTCAGTCTTGCGGCGATCCTAGGATGCCCTGTTGCATCCTTCCCGCAATCGTACCTAGGTCTTCCTCTCACAACGACAAAACTCAATCTATCTGCCTTCTTCTTCATCATTGACAAGGTGGACCGGCGGCTTGCAGGGTGGAAGGGTTTGATGCTCTCCTTAGCCGGAAGGGCGATCCTCGTTCGTGCAGTTCTGCATGCCCTTCCAATATATGCGATGAGTGTTCTGCTGCTGCCTGCCGGTACCCTTCAGGAAATAGACAAACGTTGTCGTGCTTTCTTCTGGTCTGGGCAGGAAACGACAACGGGCGGACAGTGTAAAGTGGCTTGGGATCTGGAGTGTGCATCGTTCACTCATGGGGGTCTAGGATTCTACAACCTCAAACACATGAACCTCTGCCTTCTTCTAAAACACCTCTCCAAACTTCATGACTCTGGAACCACCGAACCTACTAGCTACTTCATCTCAAACTATGGGTGGACTCCTGCGCGGGACTTGGGTAATTGCAGCCCCATGATTACTCCAGTATGGCGTTGATATTTTCAAAGGTTTGGACTTCTTCCGCTCGATCACCAGAGTCTCTGTTGGAAACGGCACTACCACATCCTTCTGGTATGACCTGTGGCTCCCCAATGACAACATTCCCCTCTCACAACAATTCACGGCTCTGTTCGCCTACACCAATAGGCCGACGGCCTCGGTCGCGTGGGTGCTGGATTCTCCGCAGCTGAACCTTGACCTTACACCCAGGCTATCTTATGCAGCAGAGAACGATCTAGCTAATCTACGCGCTATTTTGGCAACGATAAACTTGAATATGCAGGTGACCGACATGAGGACTGACAGGTGGGATGGTAAGCCGCTAACCAACCGCAGGGCCTACATGGCACTCTGGTCGGCAGCCCCGGCTGACCCTCTTGCAACCCCTCTCTGGAAGAACTATTCACCAAACAAATGTAGGATGTTGGTCTGGCTTGCACATAAAGATCGTGTGTTTACCAACGAGAGACGGTTCAAACACTCCATTGCAACCTCGGATCAGTGCCCTCTCTGTGATGGCCGAGAGAGCATTGATCACCTGCTGTTCCAGTGTCATCTGCTCCGACCACTCTGGGACGAACTTCAGAGTCTTCACTTCGGGAGCCCACACTCTTTGCTGGATATTTGGAATGCTGACGGGGCTAATAAAGTTCGGTCCACCGTCATTATAGCTCTTCTTTGGAACATTTGGAAACGGCGGAACGCGAAAGTATTCCGCAATGACACTCTGGGGGTTTACCACATTGCTCGCTCGGCTGCGGATGATTTGATGCTGTGGTCTCACAGATGTAAAAATGTTCAGAAGCAAAACCTGCTCCGAGACTGGAGCTCTATGTTGTTTCATTTAGCTGGGAGAATATAGCCTTCTACCCGATTTTGTTTCCCCTCTAGTTTGCTCCTTCATCTCCTTCCACCTTGTACCTCTGCTCTCTATGTAATTGCTACTTTTGGTAATATAAATGTTCAGGCAGGCGTAAGCCCGCCGTTGACGCGTTAAAAAAAAGTGTGATTCTTGATATATTATATTTCTATGTAACACATTATAGCCAATATATTACTATTATAGGTCTATTTTCTAGTGCGGTAGGCCTTGTTTTAGAGTTTGGCACAGAGCCTCATATTTTGTCGCCCTGGCCCTGAGCGATGGCTATGAAAATCTTTTCACCAAGCTCAAGACTGCGCTGCAGGGGGGCTCATGCATCCGACCTGATGAGTGTGCCGGACGGGTCGGCTCGGCCGTCGACGCCGTTCCGGACGAGCTGGAGGCGGCTGTCGTGGACGCCAATCAAGCCTTGGCGTGCCAAGCCGACGTCTTGCAGGCTGCACTCACGTATGTTTTTTGGACTAACTGGACTCGCGTATGTTTGCACACACGCACGCTGCATGCACGTACACATCCATGCGTCCGTCCCGCTATGGCCGCCGCGTTGCTCGCTAACCACGCCGCCGTTTGCATCGGCTCGCTGGCAGCCACGGGCCGTGCTTCGGCTTCGTGCCCGACGCCACCTACTTCCTGCGGTTGCTCACAGCTACGCGCAGCCCGCCGCTGCCAGACTTGCCTGCGCGC
The DNA here is from genome assembly GCF_002162155.2 of Triticum dicoccoides. Taxonomy (NCBI): domain Eukaryota; kingdom Viridiplantae; phylum Streptophyta; class Magnoliopsida; order Poales; family Poaceae; genus Triticum; species Triticum dicoccoides. The sequence goes on from NC_041392.1 coordinate 651,114,989, forward strand.
CGCCGCTATAAGCGGTCATCAATTTGACGCCGCCACCACCACCCCGTGTGGTCGAGCTGTGTCAGTACGTCCTCCCCGCCGCGCAAGGCCCGGCTACCTACCGGCGGCCACAGCGTGCCTCGGCCCCACTGGTCGCGCATGTCATCGGACGGCTCACCCGCGCGTGGCCGTGCTTCCTGTAGTCGAACCGTGTGCAGGATAGAGGTAGAAGAAAATAAGAGAAGAGAGATGAATCTGACTTGTGGACGACTTGTGGACCCATATTGTCAGCGTGAGTAGTTGATGAACCGGGCTGGGATCATCTCTTTTCCTAGTGCGTCAAACGTGTCTAGAGTTTGAAAAGACCGGGATCAGAGAGGTTAGGATATCAATTTTAGGGATTTGGAGGTGAGGGTTTATTTACGTCGGCCTCTACAAAGTCAGGGTTTATTTCAGACTTTACTCCCTATGTTCCCTACTCACAGAGCCGATTGAGTAGAGTCATTACCGAGATGCGCCCAACCCATGCGTTCCTTCGAATTGGATGTACCAATTTTTTTTAATAATAATTAGTAATGACGTAATTACGATAGTGGGAAAGGATTAGCCGAAATCTGAAAATAGGAAGGACGCGAGGGAAAACAGCGTCCACAGCTGGACCCTATTGTGCAGAACGTCCAGGTTTGGACGCCAATACAAACAACATCCAGCAAATGGTTTGGCCTACACCCTAAATAGATTAAACCGAGTCGTTTTCCTCTAGTAGACGGATGTTATGTCGCTAGTAAACCCTAGTACGCATGGATTCGTCGCTCCTCAACGTCGCCATGTGCTAACCAGCCTCCAACACTCACATCTCTAATCATCACGGCATCCCTATCTCTCTTGTTCCCCGCTTACGGTTAAGATCCTCCAATCTATCTCGTGGTTGGCACATGTGATTTGGGGTAAGGTCGTCTTGCATCTCCGTTGGTTTCAGTCTTTGTCCAATTGATTCAATGACTTGTAAGTAAACAATGTGTCGACGACTTGGTTTCTATTCATGTGGTGGTACGGTTGCAAATTGGTTTGTTCTAACTTGTAGGTTGCAAAAAATCAACTTTACTTAGTCGGTAGTAGATCAATGTAAGGTTGTGATATTTACTCCTTACATGTTCGTGTTAGCAGGTGAAGATAACATGTTAATCGTACTGGTATATGTGGATGGTGAAGTGCGACATGGATCCACGGGTGTGTCTTATAGTGTTCCTCCCAAAGTCACTTTTCTAGCATCCGAAGAAACCACTTTTGAAGATGTCAAGAGTGAGATATGTCGAGGACTTGGACATGGCGATGATCAGTACGACATGAATATGCAAGCTCGCTTGGATATTGGAACTCCTGGTCCACATTATTTCCAATTAGTTCCAATATATGAGGAAAGAGGATGGACCATGATTTTTGAGAAGACCAAGTCTCGTACAACAGGGCAAGTGATAGAGCTATATGTTAACATCATGCCAAATTGAGACATGTTGAGGCAAGTCAATGCTGCAAGCAATATCCCAAGAACTAAAAGTCAAAAACGAAGGTTTGAAAGTGCAATGCATTCCTCATTACAGCAAACCTCTGCCAGTGCTTTTCTAGAATCTAGTATGCGTGCTGCTGATCTCGACATGTCACATGCTACATCTTCAAGTCATGTTAATGTAACAAATGATTTGCGAACAAGTATTGCCGATGACCCATATTATGCGAAACCAATCACATTTTCCCAAGTTTTGGATATTTTGTGCTGGCTATGAGGCACCCATAGCAAATCACTGAAACATCCATTTCTATCCATTTCAAAACCCTGTTACAGCATAAAAGAAGTGGTTAAAATGTTGAGGTGAAATATCAAAGCAATCATTTGAATTCATTCTTCACAATCTACACTGATAAATAAAGGTCAAACAATCTAATGTTTTCAGCTATGCCTAGGCAGTCAGTGAAATTAGTAAAGCTACAACAAGATGCAATCAATGGTTGGGGCGATGTATAGAGAAGCAGTGGAGAGAAGAGAGTGGGACGACCACCTCTGACCGACTTGCTGATGTAGCCGCTGTCGGTGTCAAAACCGGCGGATCTACGGTAGGGGGTCCCGAACTGTGCGTCTAAGGCGAATGGTAACAGGAGGCGGGGGACACGGTGTTTACCCACGTTCGGGCCCTCTCGATGGAGGTAATACCCTACTTCCCGCTTGATTGATCTTGATGATATGAGTATTACTAGAGTTGATCTATCACGAGATCGTAGAGGCTAAACCCTAGAAGCTAGCCTATGATTATGATTGTTGTTGTCCTACGGACTAAACCCTCCGGTTTATATAGACACCGGAGGGGGCTAGGGTTACACATAGTCGGTTACAAGGGAGGAGATCTACATATCCGAATTGCCAAGCTTGCCTTCCACGCAAAGGAGAGTCCCATTCGGACACGGGACGAAGTCTTCAATCTTGTATCTTCATAATCCAATAGTCCGGCCGAAGGATATAGTCCGACTGTCCGAGGACCCCCTAATCCAGGACTCCCTGAGTAGCCCCTGAAACAGGCTTCAATGACGATGAGTCCGGCACGCAGATTGTCTTCGGCATTGCAAGGCGGGTTCTTCTCCAAATTCCAAATACCCGTCGAGTAGTGTTCGGCTTCCCATGAATGTTGCACTCCTTGGCTTCTGCGCCTAATAATGGCTATCCTCCACGTGTTGAGCGAATGCGAGAAGTCGGGGCACTTTTACACTTGCCACCCTAACCATGTGAGTAAATTGTCTATTTAAAGAGATGGGGATCCTCAGATCCAGATCACACCATCCTCCCACAGCGAGTGTCCATCGGAGCGCGCCCGGAAAAAGTCCATCCTATCCTAGCTGGCCAACGTAGCTCCTCCTCTCGCTCCTGTAGCCCTAAGCCAAGCGATTGGAAGAAGTGTTCCGTCCCCCACAGCCAATTAGTAGAGTTACAGACCAGGGGTTTCTCCCTCCAGCGTATATGGTCCCCGTTCGAGCCGGACTTGCCACTTACAACGGCGGGGAGCAAGCGGAGAGCTTTCCCAACCCATCCATGGGGGAGCGGATATACCTTGTCCCTTACTTATTGAGGGGGCTTGGATTTCCAATCCATCCGTCCCTCCGCGGGCTCCTGGAGTTCTACGGCCTCCAGCTGCATAACTTTACTCCCGCCTCCATATTACACATCGCTGGCTACGTTGCCCTTTGCGAGCTGTTTTTGGGCTGTGAAGCTCATTTCGAGCTATGGAAGAGGCTATTCTGCCTCGTACCCCGTACACAGGAGGGGTCAATATATCAAGTGGGCGGAGCCGAGATATGGCGCATCGCCGGGACCGGATACCTGTCCGGTACTCCGAAGAAGACATCCGAAGACTGGCCTTCAGAGTGGTTTTATATGGAGGATGTCCCCCTTCCGGACCCTATTCGGATGGGCCTTCCTGAGTTCGATAACGCCCCTTTGAAGAAACTCCGCAACTGGCGCCCTCGGAGCCCCCAGGAGGAAGATAACAGAGAGGTCCTTTACCTGATGGGCCGGATCAAAACGCTGGCCAAATCAGGATTGACGATGATCGAGGTTATGTCAATATGTATAATGCGGGGGGTGCAACCACTTCAATATCGGGGGCAACCCATGTGGCACTTTAATGGAGAAGACGATGCCACCCGTTGTGGTCGTAAGGGACCGGACTCCGTCGCCGCTCTAGCGAAAATACTGTCCGATTTATATAAATGAGAGGAAGAGGAGTTCATCCGCATTAAGCCACGGGATGGATTCTCCATGTACAACCCCCAAACTGGGTGAGCTGCTACTTTCTACTCCAGACCTTCCCGCATTCTTCGACATAAGTATTTACCTTGCTATTTCATAGCAGGAACTTCGAAAAGCTGTGAGGGAGGTCCACAGCCTGTCTCCACAACCAGAGGACCCAGATCGGGCCCTCGACCCCGGACTCGAAGAAGATCCGGACACATTTGTGGAGCTTATCGACAGGACGTTCTATCAGTTAAGCTGTAACGGTGCCTTGGTGGCCATCATAGCCGATTATCCTGTACTGCTCCCTGCATCACAGGTAAGTAAAACCGGAGTCCCAACTTCCGAGAAGGATCCCTATTTTTCGCACTTCACCTACCGCACACATATGGTGTCTTACAGGGAAGGCCCTCGGGACGCCATGCCGGACCCGCAGTGACTCACCAACAAAGGGCACCGAAGCCGGGTAGGCTTAAAAGGAAGGCGGTTAGGACTGAGATGCCGTCGCAGAGGTATGAAAAAGAACCCCGCTCCGTGGTTGTCGTCTTTTAAAATATAATAACGTCCATGGTTCCTGGCAGGAAAAACGCTCGCCGGACCATATCCGGAGAGCCTGCTGGCCAAGCCTCCACCAGCCGGGCTCCAGAGCCGGACTTGGAGGCAGATGCTAACATGGGGCCAACACCGGATGTTCCTCCTACAGAGGATGCGGATAGGTTGTCCGCTACGAATTCCAAAGTGGAGAGTGCCATGAATCACAGGCGTCGCCAGGCCGTACTCCGCGACGCTTGTTTCTCTCAAGAGGCATTCGATGCCTTCAACTCAGGAGACGCGTACATCCGAGCTACTCAAAATGGTCTTGCCCGAGCCATGGACCAGTATGTGAAGGATATACGGGTAAGAAAGTCTAATAATTATGTATATCAGTAGCCCCTGAGACTTGAAATAGTTGGCACAACTGATTTAAGGATCATTGTTTGCATAGGTTCTTATGGAGAAGAATACCTAGTTGTCTCAAGAGCTGGAGGAGTGCAAAGCCCAGCTACGGGCCGCAGTTGCCGCAATGAAGGAGTCCGAGAAAGCCCCATCTGGTAACACTTATTTCTATCTAAAAGAATGACATGTACCAGTTAGTATTCGGCATGCATGCAAATCTAACAATAGATTCTGCAGATGATCCCGGAGTGAATCCGGAGGTCGTGCGAGGGGATGAGCAACATGCTCAACGATAGCTAAAGGCTGGCGAGCGCGTGCTTACGCAGGTTAGGCGGGAGAAAATTGATCCTCAAGATGCCAATACCTGCCTGGGTGTTGAACTGAAAGATGTTCGGGCCCGGCTTGCTGACTCCGTAAAGGAGAATAAGAGGCTTCGATGTAGCATTTTTAGTAAGTGCTCGAATGAACTTTTATAGAGTTCGGCGAAGAAACCGGCTAACAGAGTTATTTCTGTAGGTATGCTGACGGGTCATCCTGATGTCTACTAGACAACCTTCTTCTTGTAGACGTTGTTGGGCCTCCAAGTGCAGAGGTTTGTAGGACAGTAGCAAATTTCCCTCAAGTGGATGACCTAAGGTTTATCAATCCGTAGGAGGCGTAGGATGAAGATGGTCTCTCTCAAGCAACCCTGCAACCAAATAACAAAGAGTCTCTTGTGTCCCCAACACACCCAATACAATGGTAAATTATATAGGTGCACTAGTTCGGTGAAGAGATGGTGATACAAGTGGTATATGGATGGTAGATAAAGGTTTTTGTAATCTGAAAATATAAAAACAACAAGGTAACTAATGGTAAAAGTGAGCACAAACAGTATTGCAATGCGTTGAAACAAGGCCTAGGGTTCATACTTTCACTAGTGCAAATTCTCTCAACAATAATAACATAATTGGATCATATAACTATCCCTCAACATGCAACAAAGAGTCACTCCAAAGTCACTAATAGCGGAGAACATACGAAGAGATTATGGTAGGGTACGAAACCACCTCAAAGTTATTCTTTCTGATCAATCCTTTGAGCTATTCCTATAAGTGTCACAAACAGCCCTAGAGTTCGTAGTAAAATAACACCTTAATACTCAAATCAACCAAAACCCTAATGTCACCTAGATACTCCAATGTCACCATAAGTATCCGTGGGTATGATTATACGATATGCATCACACAATCTCAGATTCATCTATTCAACCAACACATAGAACCTCAAAGAGTGCCCCAAAGTTTCTACCGGAGAGTCAAGACAAAAACATGTGCCAACCCCTATGCATAGGTTCATGGGCGGAACCCGCAAGTTGATCACCAAAAAATAGATCAAGTGGATCAATAGAATACCCCATTGTCACCATGGGTATCCCACGCAAGACATACATCAAGTGTTCTCAAATCCTTAAAGACTCAATCCAATAAGATAACTTCAAAGGGAAAACTCAATTCATTACAAGAGAGTAGAGGGGGAAGAAACATCATAAGATCCAACTATAATAGAAAAGCTCGCGATACATCAAGATCATATCACCTCAAGAACACGAGAGAGAGAGAGAGATCAAACACATAACTACTGGTACATACCCTCAGCCCCGAAGGAAAACTACTCCCTCCTCGTCATGGAGAGCACCGGGAAGCTGAAGATGGCCACCGGAGAAGGATTGCCCCCTCCGGTAGGGTGCCGGAACGGGTCTAGATTGGTTTTCGGTGGCTACGGAGGCTTCTGGCGGCGGAACTCCGATCTATTGTGTTCTCCGAAGTTTTTAGGGTATATGGATATATATGTGAGGAAGAAGTACGTCCGTGGACCTCCGGGCTGTCGACGAGGCAGGGGGCGCGCCCAGGGGGTGGGCGCGCCCCCACCCTCATGGGCAGCCCGGGACTCTCCTGGTCCAACTCCGATACTCCGTGGGCTTCTTCTGGTCCAAAAATAAGTTCCGTGAAGTTTCAGGTCAATTGGACTCCGTTTGATTTTCCTTTTCTGCGATACTCTAAAACAAGAAAAAAAATAGAAACTAGAACTAGGCTCTAGGTTAATAGGTTAGTCCCAAAAATCATATAAATATCATATAAATGCATATAAAACATCAAAGGTTGATAATATAATAGCATGGAATAATGAAAAATTATAGATACACTGGAGACGTATCAGCATCCCCGAGCTTAATTCCTGCTCGTCCTCGAGTAGGTAAATGATAAAAACAGAATTTTTGATGTGGAATGCTACCTAACATATTTATCCATATAGTTCTTCTTTATTGTGGCAAGAATATTCAGATCCATAAGATTCAAGACAAAAGTTTAATATTGACATAAAAATAATAATACTTCAAGCATACTAACAAAGTAATCATGTCTTCTCAAAATAACATGGCCAAAGAAAGCTATCCCTACAAAATCATATAGTCTGGCTATGCTCCATCTTCACCACACAAATTATTTAAATCATGCACAACCCCAATGACAAGCCAAGCAATTGTTTCATACTTTTGATGTTCTCAAACTTTTTCAATCTTCACGCAATACATGAGCGTGGGCCGTGGACATAGCACTACGGTGGAATAGAATGGTGGTTGTGGAGAAGACAAAAAGGAGAAGATAGTCTCACATCAACTAGGCGTATCAACGGCCTATGGAGATGCCCATTAATAGATATCAATGTGAGTGAGTAGGGATTGCCATGAAACAGATGCACTAGAGCTATAAGTGTCTGAAAGCTCAAGAAAAGAAACTAGTGGGTGTGCATCCAACTTGCTTGCTCACAAAGACCTAGGACATTTTGAGGAAGCCCATCATTGGAATATACAAGCCAAGTTCTATAATGAAAGATTCCCACTAGTATATGAAAGTGACAACATAGGAGACTCTATCATGAAGATCATGGTGATACTTTGAAGCACAAGTGTGGTAAAAGGATAGTAGCATTGCCCCTTCTCTCTTTTTCTCTCATTTTTTTATTTTTTATTTGGGCCTTCTCTTTTTATGGCCTCTTTTCTCTTCTACTTTTTTTATTTGGGCTTCTTTGGCCTCTTTTATTTATTTATTTTCGTCTGGAGTCTCATCCCGACTTGTGGGGGAATCATAGTCTCCATCATCCTTTCCTCACCGGGACAATGCTCTAATAATGATGATGATCACACTTTTATTTACTTACAACTCAAGAATTACAACTCGATTTTTAGAACAAAATATGACTCTATATGAATGCCTCCGGCGGTGTACCGGGATGTGCAATGACTCAAGAGTGGCATGTATGGAAGAATTATGAACAGTGGCTTTGCCACAAATACGATGTCAACTGCATGATCATGCAAAGCAATATGACAATGATGGAGCGTGTCATAATAAATGGAACAGTGGAAAGTTGTTTGGCAATATATCTCGGAATGGCTATGGAAATGCCATGATAGGTAGGTATGGTGGCTGTTTTGAGGAATGTATATGGTGGGTGTATGATACCGGCGAAAGGTGCGCGGTACTAGAGAGGCTAGCAATGGTGGAAGGGTGAGAGTGCGTATAATCCATGGACTCAACATTAGTCATAAAGAACTCATATACTTATTGCAAAAATCTATTAGTTATCAAAACAAAGTACTACGCGCATGCTCCTAGGGGGATAGATTGGTAGGAAAAGACCATCGCTCATCCCCGACCGCCACTCATAAGGAAGGCAATCAATAAATAAATCATGCTCCGACTTCATCACATAACGGTTCACCATACGTGCATGCTACGGGAATCACAAACTTCAATGCACTTTATATGATAGTTTTTATTATATCCCTCTTGGATGCCCATCATATTAGGACTAAATTCATAACCAAAGAAGATTACCATGCTGTTTAAGACTCTCAAAGTAATATAAGTGAAGCACGAGAGTTCATCTATTTCTTCAAAATAAAACCACCACCGTGCTCTAAAAAGATATAAGTGGAGCGCTAGAGCAACAACAAACTACTCCAAAAGATATAAGTGAAGATTAATGAGTGGTCGAATAGTTATGCAACTATATGAAGACTCTCTAACATTTAAGAATTTCATATCTTGGTATTTTATTCAAGCAGCAAGAAAAACTAAATAAAATAAAATGACGCTCCAAGCAAAACACATATCATGTGGTAAATAAAAATATAGCTCCAAGTAAAGTTACCGATAGAAGTAGACGAAAGAGGGGATGCCTTCCGGGGCATACCCAAGCTTTTGATTTTAGGTGTCCTTAGATTATCTTGGGGGTGTCATGGTCATCCCCAAGCTTAGGATCTTGCCACTCCTTATTCCATAGTCCATCGAATCTTCACCCAAAACTTGAAAACTTCACAACACAAAACATAACAGAAAACTCGCAAGCTCCGTTAGTATAAGAATATAAATCGCCACTTAGGTACTGTTGTGAAATCATTTTAAATTCATATTTATGTAATATCTACTGTATTCCAACTTCTTTATGGTTCATACCCTCCGATATTACTCATAGATTCATCAAAATAAGCAAACAACACATAGAAAACAGAATCTGTCAAAAACAGAACGGTCTGTAGTAATCTGTATCAAACGTATACTTATGGAACTTATAAAATTATAAAATAAATTGGTGGACCTGAGTAATTTGTCTATTAATCATCTGCAAAAATAATTAACTCAATATCACTGTCGAATAAAAACTGGCAGCAATTCTCGTGAGGGCTAAAGTTTCTGTTTTTTACAGCATGATCGCAAAGACTTTCCCCAAGTCTTCCGAAAGGTTATACTTGGCACAAACACTAATTAAACACAAAAAACACAACCATAACAGAGTCTATATAAATTATTTATTACTAAACAGGAAAAAAATCAAGGAACAGAAATAAAGTTGAGTTGCCTCCCAACAAGCGCTTTCGTTTAACGCCCCTAGCTAGGCATGATGATTTCAATGATGCTCACATAAAAGATTAGAATTGAAACATAAAGAGAGCATCAAGAAGAATATGACTAGCACATTTAAGTATAACCCACTTCCTATGCATAGGGATTTTCTGAGCAAACAACTTGTGGGAGCAATAATCAACTAGCATAGGAAGGCATAACAAGCATAACTTTAAAACTTTAAGCACATAGAGAGGAAACTTGATATTATTGCAATTCCTACAAGCATATATTCCCCCCTCATAATAATTTTAAGTAGCATCATGAATGAATTCAACAATATAACCAGCACCTAAATTATTATTTTCGTGATCTACAAGCATAGAGAATTTATTATTCTCTACATAAGCAAAATTCTTCGCAATCAGAATAGTGGGAGTATCATAAGAGACTCGAATACTATAAATTGTTTACACATTAAAAGAGTAATGTTCAGAAAGGGGGTAATCATAATCATGACAAGTTCTATAAATATAATCATCACTACTATTAATATCATAAGTGTCATCACAATAATTATCATAAGTAGCAACTTTGTTCTCATCATAATCGATTGAAACCTCTTCCAAGATAGTGGAATCATCACTAAATAAAGTCATGACCTCTCCAAATCTACTTTCATAATTATCACAATAAGATTCAACATCCTCCAAAATAGTGGGATCATTACTTCCTAAAGTTGACACTCTTCCAAACCCACTTTCATCAATATAATCATCATAAGTAGGAAGCATGCTATCATCATAATAAATTTGCATATCAAAACTTGGGAGACTACAAATATCATCTTCATTAAACATAGCTTCCCCAAGCTTGGGACTAACATTAATTGCAGCAAATATATTCTCAAAAACATCATCTTCATCAAACATAGCACCCCCAAGCTTGGGCCTTTTCATATCATAAGCATAATCACTTTCATCATTAATAGTATGGATAACACCAATAGTATAGCAATTATCATATTCTTCCAAGCAAGTGCCAAAAAGATTTTCAAGATCATAAGAAGTATCATTATCTTCCCAATCATAATCATCACAACAAGCAATAGGCATAACGAGATCATCAAGTGCATCATCTTACACAATTATATTTTCATGAGGCACAACAGTAATAGGAGCAACATTATTTGAGAGAGATATCTTTTTACCTCTCTTCCTTTTTATTTTCTTCTTCTTCTTCACCACATCATGTGTGGGTGCAATCCTATTTTTGGAGCTCCTTATTAATGAGATTGGTTGAATAGAAGGCTCCTCCTCGTTACCTGATTCATCATAAGAAATATTAGGAGGATATTGGGAAGTCTCTGCCCTTTCATTAGTATTCTCTTCATCCTCTATTTGTTTTCTTTTCTTTATGTAATTGGCAATATAAGGGTTTTCAATGCAATTCACCGCACAATACATATAAATTTCCTCTAGATCAAAATCAAGAAATTTATCGAGATTAAATTTTGGAATACCCTTAGTTATACGTTTCATTTCTCCATAACCCAAAAGAAGACTAAGCTCTTTATGATGCTCAAGGGTAATCAAGTTATCACAATTTTGGACACGACTTGATCATGAAACAAATAGCATTGGAGCTTTAAATGACCATGTTCATTGCAAAGTTCACAAGGCTGGCGATAAATATTGAGTCTTTCAGCACAAACACCTAGCCTTTCTTGCAGCAATTTAGTTTCTAAATGCTTATGCCTCTTGCAATATCTATCTTCCCTATTTGGTGCGTACTTGCAAACCCAATGCACTCCACAAAAATTGACATGTTTATAGGAGACATTTTCATCATAACTAGTGCAATCATCATTAGCACTATGGATATTCAAGGAGTTCATACTAACAACATTGCAATCATGCTCATCATTCAAAGATTTAGTGCCAAATTTTTTAATGCATTCTTCTTCTAACACTTTGGCACAATTTTCCTTTCCATCATACTTAATTCCATTTTTTTGTAATTTTCTTTTATAAACTAAACTAGTGATAAAACAAGAAACTAAAAGACTCGATTGCAAGATCTAAAGATATACCTTCAAGCACTCACCTCCCCGACAATGGAGCCAAAAAATAGCTTGACGTCTACTACACAACCTTCTTCTTGTAGACGTTGTTGGGCCTCCAAGTGCAGAGATTTGTAGGACAGTAGCAAATTTCTCTCAAGTGGATGACCTAAGGTTTATCAATCCGTAGGAGGCGTAGGATGAAGATGGTCTCTCTCAAGCAACCCTGCAACCAAATAACAAAGAGTCTCTTGTGTCCCCAAGACACCCAATACAATGGTAAATTGTATAGGTGCACTAGTTCGGCGAAGAGATGGTGATACAAGTGGTATATGGATGGTAGATAAAGGTTTTTGTGATCTGAAAATATAAAAACAGCAAGTTAACTAATGATAAAAGTGAGCACAAACGGTATTGCAATGCATTGAAACAAGGCCTAGGGTTCATACTTTCACTAGTGCAAGTTCTCTCAACAATAATAACATAATTGGATCACATAACTATCCCTCAACATGCAACAAAGAGTCACTCCAAAGTCACTAATAGCGGAGAACAAACGAAGAGATTATGGTAGGGTACGAAACCACCTCAAAGTTATTCTTTCCGATCAATCCGTTGGGCTATTCCTATAAGTGTCACAAACAGTTCTAGAGTTCGTAGTAAATTAACACCTTAAGACGCAAATCAACCAAAACCCTAATGTCACCTAGATACTCCAATGTCACCATAAGTATCCGTGGGTATGATTATACGATGTGCATCACACAATCTCAGATTCATCTATTCAACCAACAGATAGAACCTCAAAGAGTGCCCCAAAGTTTCTACCGGAGAGTCAAGACGAAAACGTGTGCCAACCCCTATGCATAGGTTCATGGGCGAAACCCGCAAGTTGATCACCAAAAAATACATCAAGTAGATCAATAGAATACCCCATTGTCACCACGGGTATCCCACGCAAGACATACATCAAGTGTTCTCAAATCCTTAAAGACTCAATCCGATAAGATAACTTCAAAGGGAAAACTCAATTCATTACAAGAGACTAGAGGGGGAAGAAACATCATAAGATCCAACTATAATAGCAAAGCTCGCGATACATCAAGATCATATCACCTCAGGAACAAGAGAGAGAGAGAGAGAGAGAGAGAGAGAGAGAGAGATCAAACACATAGCTACTGGTACATACCCTCAGCCCCGAGGGAAAACTACTCCTCCTTGTCATGGAGAGCACCGAGATGATGAAGATGGCCACCGGAGAAGGATTACCCCCTCCGGCAGGGTGCCGAAACGGGTCTAGATTGGTTTTCGGTGGCTACAGAGGCTTCTTGCGGCGGAACTCCCGATCTATTGTGTTCTCCGAAGTTTTTAGGGTATATGGATATATATGGGAGGAAAAAGCACGTCGGTGGACCTCCGGGCTGTCCATGAGGCAGGGGGCACGCCCAGGGGGTGGGCGTGCCCCCCACCCTCGTGGGCAGCCCGGGACACAACTGGTCCAACTCCGATACTCCGTGGGCTTCTTCTGGTCCAAAAATAAGTTCCGTGAAATTTCAGGTCAATTGGACTCCGTTTAATTTTCCTTTTCTGCGATACTCTAAAACAAGGAAAAAAACAGAAACTAGCACTGGGCTCTAGGTTAATAGGTTAGTCCCAAAATCATATAAAATAGCATATAAATGCATATAAAACATCCATGGTTGATAATATAATAGCATGGAACAATCAAAAATTATAGATACGTTGGAGATGTATCACGTCCCGCAGAGGAGATGCCCTGGTCTGCGGGTGATCTTCTGCCAGAGCTCTCACAACTGCACGAACAAGTTCGGCAGGTGATGCAGGGCATTACCCAAGCCTTGTGGCCATCCGCCTCCCTGCCAGGAGGCATGGGGGAGCTTGTAGAGATGCTTAAGGGAGCGCGGCGACGCTTCCAATTATGGAAGATATCAGCCTGCCGACAAGGTGCAAGGGAAGCCTGGGCCATGGTGAAGACGCGATATACCAAGACTGACCCAAACCACATGGTCGAGGTCGGACCTGTGGGGTCTGATGGGAAAGAGATCCCCGTCAGTTTGGTGTCTGACCAGGTGAAATTAGCCGCAAAGTATTCCCAAAGTATTCCCCGTCAGTTGGATGGTATAGAAGAAGGATTTAGTCAGTCCAAGTGACTGTGTACTTCAAGTGACATATATTGTCCCTAGCCGGATTGTAAATCATTTGTCATGGCGGACCTTTTCGCTTCAACCTCCGGACCCGACAATCCGGAGTGTATCTGAATATCTGCTCAGTTATGTAAAAACCGGGGTACGTGTGTGAGGGAGTCCTGGATTAGGGGGTATCCAGACAGCCGGACTGTTGGACGATGAAGATACAAGATTGAAGACTTCGTCCCGTGTCTGGATGGGACTCTCCTTGGCGTGGAAGGCAAGCTTGGAAATACGGATATGTAGATCTCCTTCCTTGTAATCGACTCTGTGTAACCCTAGCCCCCTCCAGTGTCTATATAAACCAGAGGGTTTTAGTCCGTAGGACAACATACAATCATACCATAGGCTAGCTTCTAGGGTTTAGCATCTCTGATCTCATGGTAGATCAACTCTTGTACTACTCATATTATCAAGAACAATCAAGCAGGACGTAGGGTATTACCTCCATCAAGAGGGCCCGAACCTGGGTAAAACATCGTGTCCCCTGCCTCCTGTTACCATCCGCCTTAGACGCACAGTTCGGGACCCCCTACCCGAGATCCGCCGGTTTTGACACCGACATTGGTGCTTTCATTGAGAGTTCCTCTGTGTCGTCATTGTTAGGCTTGATGGCTACTTCAATCCTTGATAGGGATGCAGTCCAGGGTGAGACTTTTCTCCCCAGATAGATCTTCATATTCGGCGGCTTCGCACTGCGGGCCAACTCGCTTGGCCATCTGGAGCAGATCGAGAGTTACGCCCCTGGCCACCAGGTCAGGTTTGGAAGCTTAAACTACACAGCCGACATCCGCGGAGACTTGATCTTCGACGGATTTGAGCCCCTGCCGAGTGCACCACACGGTCATGATGAGCATGATTTAGCTCTACCATCGGACAGTGTTCAGGAGACCGCACCGGCAACTGCTCCGACCCTCAATTCGGAGCCAATTGTGCCATCCATGGACGGGTGGATAGACCCCGCCACAGTGGCCGCATTCTCAGCAGCGATCGAGCCAAGTATCGACCTTACCCTTCACGAGGGCCGTGACGCCAAACTGCCGGATTCTTCCCCGACCATGGACTCCGAACCGCCTGCGCCCGTGCCTATTGAATACGACTGGGCGCCGATCATGGAGTTCACCTCCGTGGATATCTTTCAGCACTCGCCCTTCGGCGACATACTCAACTCATTAGCGTCTCTCTCCTTGTCAGGAGAGTCCTGGCCGAACTATGTCCGACAGGATTGGGATGCGGATGATGAAGAAATTCGCCGCCCACCCACCACCCACTTAGTAGCCACTATCGACAATTTGACCGACATGCTCAACTTCGACTTCGAAGACATCGACGGTATGGACGACGATGCAGGAGACAAACAAGAACCACTATCCACAGGGCTGTAACGCCCCGAGACCAATGTGCCAGGTGTCTTCCAGTTATTCGCTGTTGTTGCCTTGTCATTGCTTGCGTGTCATGCATTTCATATCATGTCATCATGTGCATTTCATTTGCAGGCATGTTCGTCTCATGCATCCGAGCATTTTCCCCGTTGCCCGTTTTGCTATCCGGCGCTCCTATGTCACCCGGTGTCCCTTTCTACCTCTTTTCGTGTGCGGGTGTTAAACGTTTTTAGATTGGATCGAGACTTGTCATGCAGCCTTGGTTTACTACCGGTAGACCGCCTATCAAGTTTCGTGCCATTTGGACTTCATTTGACACTCCAACGGTTAAACGAGGAACCGAAAAGGCCTCGTGTGTGTTGCAGCCCAACACCCTTCCAAAGTGGCCCAAAACCCACCTAAACCTCCATCCACTCGGTCGTTCGATCACGACTGCGTGGTCGAAAACCGCACCTCATTTGGACTCTCCTAGCTCCCTCTACCTTTATATAAAGGTCACTCCCCGAAAAATTCGGGTGAAACCCTAGCAATCTTCATCCTTCCGCCGCCGGACGCTTTTCCCGCGCCGACGGACATGTCCGCCCGTCCCCGCGCCGCCACTCCCAACCTCTCCTGGGCCGCCACATGGCAAGCGCCGCCGCGGGCCCGCGAGCCCACGACCGGCCCTCCCGGCCCGCACTTCGCGCGCCTGCCCTGAGCGTAGGTCCGCGCCTCCCCGCGCCCTACGCCCGCCGGCGCCGCCTCCAGCTGCCCCAGGCACCATCGCCGGCCGCCGCTCCGCCGCGCGGGCTCCTCGCCGGCGCCGCCATCCGTGCCCCGCCGCCTGCAGCCCGACCCCGCTCCGGCGCACCTCCGCTGCCTCGCCCTTCGCCGGTGCCGTCCCCCGTCCTCCTCACCGGCGAGTTCTCCCACGAGCAACTCAGGCCGTCCTCGGTTTCCGCGCCCTAGATTCAGATCCATTTTTGAGGTTGACCTTGAGATATTTCCAAGTCCCAGTAATTTTTGGCATTCTTCTTCATGTTATAACTCTTCAACCGTTGCTCCGATTTGTGCGTGTAGCATATCAAAATGTTCGTCTCGATGAGTAAATCATTTCATCACATTGCATCATTTCCATTTGAGCTCATCTTGATGCCCGAAATGCTGTTGGAAGAGAGCTATGTGATGATAGTTTCAGATCTGTTTCAGCAAATGCACTTTTGTCATTTTTGCCATGATTAATGTGTGCATGCTATGATCTTGAGCTCTACATATGTTTTGTAGAATGCCATGTTATCTTTACAGGGGTGTATGCCATGTATTTTTGTGATCTTTGTGGTGACTAGCACAAGCATGCAAAGTAGCTTACTCAGTGATGCTGATTTCAGGGACTTAGAATTTCACTAAGTCCTTGCCCTGTCATTAATTTTATGCCATATGTTCATGTTATTTCCTAGTGATCCGTTCCTCTTTTGAGCATGATCAGTAAGGATGTTTTGTAGATAATGTTGTGCTATATCCATCCATGTCTTTGTTTGCAATTATGGAGCACCCTAGCTTGAGCCAATCGAGCTCTACTTTTTCTATAAAATGTTCCTGGCAGATTGTTAACATGTTTAGCGATTTTGTCGAGCTTATTGTTGTTGATCCGTGCACGCTATGTTGTTGTTATTGCCATGTCTAGCTTCTATGCCATGTCTATTTGCTGGGTGTATGCTTAGTTTTTATGCAATGCCTAGTAGTGAGAGCATCGAGCTCGTAAACATGCCTACTTGATGTCTGTTTTGCCATGCTCCAGTTTTTCACTAAGTCTGAATCTGTTTATGTTTTTGCCATGTTCACATGCTTGCAATTGTATTCTCTTATCCCTTTTGGCTCATGGTCAGTAAGGGACTTTTGTTATATGCTTAGAGTAGCTTCATGCCATTCCTTGCTTTGCCATGATATGTTCCTTTAGCATGTAGTTATCATGCTCTAAACTTTGCTTCCTGATGATAAATCCTTACTTGTTGCTTATTTCACTAAGTCTGAAACCTGTTATCATTTGCACTTTTGCCATGCTAGTTTGAACCTGTTAATGAGTGATTTAGCCGTAGCTCAATGTTCATCTTTTGTTAAGCTTCTTGAGTGGATCCCTACCATGTATTTTGTTGTCATGTTGGAGTGCTGTAGTATGTTATTCTTGATGCATTTAGAAGGCTACTTGCTGTTTATCGCAGACCGGTGTCATATTTGTTTTGCTTGCCATTTCCAAACCGTGCATCCGATTCCGGAGATCTTTATATCGATTTCGACCGAAATCAACTCACCTTTCCAGTGGCATTCTTGGTTTTCCAAGTTGAGGCCAGGTTCAATCATTCCTTTCGAAATCATGCATATGCATCACATACCGCATCCCGCATATTATGCCATGTTCATGTGTTGGTTGTTTACTATGTTGTGTGCTTCTTTCTGGTGTTGCTTCTTCGGGTTGGTCCCGATAACGTTGCGTTTGTGAGGAACCGTTCGACTTCGTCCGTTTGTCTTCTTCATGTACTCGTTCTTCTTCCTTGCGGGATTTCAGGCAAGATGACCATACCCTCGAAATCACTTCTATCTTTGCTTGCTAGTTGCTCGCTCTTTTGCTATGTCTATGCTGCGATACCTACCACTTGCTTATCACGCCTCCCATATTGTTAAGCCAAGCCTCTAACCCACCTTGTCCTAGCAAACCGTTGTTTGGCTATGTTACCGCTTTGCTCAGCCCCTCTTATAGCGTTGTTAGTTGCAGGCGAAGATTGGAGTTTGTTCCTTGTTGGAACATGGATATTTTGTTGGGACATCACAATATCTCTTATTTAACTAATGCATCTATATACTTGGTAAAGGGTGGAAGGCTCGGCCTTATGCCTGGTGTTTTGTTCCACTCTTGCCGCCCTAGTTTCCGTCATATCAGTGTTATGTTCCCGGATTTTGCGTTCCTTACACGGTTGGGTT
This sequence comes from Triticum dicoccoides, assembly GCF_002162155.2. NCBI lineage: Eukaryota > Viridiplantae > Streptophyta > Magnoliopsida > Poales > Poaceae > Triticum > Triticum dicoccoides. The sequence continues at coordinate 651,133,177 of NC_041392.1, forward strand.
ATAATGGGAACCCCTTGACAGTTCGCCTTGAATAAAACTCCTCCAGCAAGGCCCAACCTTGGTTTTACCATTTGCACTAACAACCTACCACCTTCCCTTGGGTTCTGCAGACTCAAGGGTCATCTTTATTTTAACCCCCCCGCGCCAGTGCTTCTCTAAGTGTTGGTCCGAACCGAGGTGCCTGCGGGGCCACCTCGAGGAAACTTGAGGGTTGGTTTTACTCGTAGCTAGTCTCATGTGAGTGTGCCCTGAGAACGAGATATGTGCAGCTCCTATCGGGATTTGTCGGCACATTCGTGCGGCTTTGCTGGACTTGTTTTACCATTGTCGAGGATGTCTTGTAACCGGGATTCCGAGTCTGATCAGATTGTCTTGGGAGAAGGAATATCCTTCGTTGACCGTGAGAGCTTGTGATGGGCTAAGTTGGGACACCCCTGCAGGGATTGAAATTTCGAAAGCCGTGCCCGCGGTTATGGGCAGATGAGAATTTGTTAATGTCCGGTTGTAGAAAACCTGAAGCTTACCTTAATTAAAATGCACCAACCGCGTGTGTAACCGTGATGGTCTCTTCTCGGCGGAGTCTGGAAAGTGAACACGATGTTGGAGTTATGTTTGATGTAGGTTGTTCTAGGATCACTTCTTGATCATAGTTGTTTGACCGCGCTTTTTCCTTCTCTTCTCGCTCTCTTTTGCGTATGTTAGCCACCATATATGCTAGTCGCTTGCTGCCGCTCCACATCATACCTTTACCCTTCCTATAAGCTTAAATAATCTTGATCGCGAGGGTGTGAGATTGCCGAGTCCCCGTGATTCATAGATACTTCCAAAACCAGCTTGCAGGTGCCGATGAAACCGTGCAGGTGACGCAACCAAGCTCAAGGAGGAGCTCGATGGAGTTCGTGTTCATTTTGTTGTTCCGTTTCTAGTTGATCAGTAGTGGAGCCCAGTTGGGTCGATCGGGGATCTGTGTAGCTTTTGGGGTAGTCTTCTTTTATTTTGGTTCCATAGTCGGACCTTGAGTGTATCTGGATGATGTAATGCTTTATTCATGTAATTGTGTGAAGTGGTGAGTGTAAGCCAACTATGTATCTCTTTCCCTTATTTATTACATGGGTTGTTGTGAAGATTACCTCACTTGCAACATTGCTTTCAATGCGGTTATGCCTCTAAGTCGTGCTTCGACACGTGGGAGATATAGCCGCATCGAGGGCGTTACAAGTTGGTAATCAGAGCCTTCTCCGACTTAGGAGCCCCCTGCTTGATCGAATTGTTGGTGTTGTTGAGACTAGAAATTTTTTTTGAGTCATTTAGGATTATATATATCAGAGAGTTAGGAATTCTTTTTACTCCTCAGTCCCTTCGTTGCTCTGGTGAGGCATCCTGACCTAGAGTTTTGACTCTTCTCTTCTAAAATTTCACTAATTTTTTTTTTAGGATCACGCGGGTATCTTGGAATCGTTCCGATGGTTTTGTGACGAGAACATTGTTCTTGGTGCCTCCTGACATTTAGGGGTTGTGGCAGTGTCCCAGGGAGTTAAGCTCTGAGGTGTTGTCATCACAATTTTATCATTGCAGTTCTGGAATACCTGAGTTCGCCGACATCGAAAATCTCTTTTATGCAGTTGTTGGTGAGATAACCTTGACGCCACCCAGTACTGGGGCGGGAGTTCAGGAGTATTGCCATAACTCGTATAACGGATGCTTTTCGAAGGTTGAGGTAAACAATTTTTGAAGGTTTCTTGGTTATGTGTTGAAGGATGGATACAGCTGGATGTAGGATTTGTTAGTTTTGGGTGAGATATTATGCTTCCCCTGTATCCCCAACACCTGATTGCATAACCGGAGAATTTCGGGAGTTTATAAGTGGGAATTCAAGTAGTTCTTAGGATATCTTTGCGACAGATGTATGATATGAAATTGGGGTTCGATGTCTAGTGGTCCGCCTATCCACAGTTGGTTTTACAGTGGTCTCGTTGTGTCTTAAAGAGTCCTTGGCTATGTTGACCCGGGGACGCTTCGTATGTCATGTGCACTGCCTTGTACATGATGGTGTTGTACGATCGAGCCCGTGTAGGCCCCACCACGAAAACTTCGGACGAAATCTCTATCATATGTTTGTTCCGGCTTATTTTGCAAGCCAATCCTTTGTTTTGCTTTTGAGTTGTGGCATTCGAGTTGCTTCAATGTCAAGTGTTGATTCCATACCTTTTTCCTAAGTGGTGTTCTCATACCTCTATGTGAATACTAAGCCCTCTCGATCTTCGAGATTGTCATGTCAATCCTTTTCAACAGGTGTGTCTCCCTTCAAGTGGATCCGATCACTTCAACATTAGCAAGATCAATTATCAGTTTTTGTCAATGGTGTTTGCTTCATTCGTCCCAAGTTGCCTTTGTTTTCCTACCCACCCACCCCTTTTTCTTCAAGGACTCAGATTTCTTAATCAAGTATCCTTTTATTGATGGGAAGTCTCTCCATTCAGTTCCGTCAATGTTCTTATCCGGTGATTCTCAGGAAGGTTCTAACGGAGCTTCAAATTATCATTCTCCATTACTTTTCTTTTCCAGTGGATTCAAATCAAGCTTTTGGTGTTGATCATATCCCTTTTCCTCTTTTCTAATGCCTTCTCATGCCGGTGCTCCTCATAATCTTTCACCTCTCGCTATTCTTTTGTTCCGTTGTGTTGAAGATATCTTGAAAGATTCACGTTGCCATTCTCAATCGTTCAAGCTATTTCGAGATTGTTATCTCATTCAAGCCATTTAATTCAACCGGTGCAATCTATCTTTTAAATCATTTCAACGGTGTTTCTTTGAGTGGGCCCTAACCCACAGGTTTTTTTCCTCGGGATCTTACCTGACTCTTCTAATTTTCCCGGAGCTATCTTAAATTTCTTTTCAAAGTTTGACGTAAGAATGATTCATCATCAGTCAGGATGGTTTCTCCAAGATCTTTCAAATTCTTTTCTTCGTTGGTTCAACTTTTCTATTTTTCATTCCGGAGTGCCTCAACAATTCTTGGTGGTGTTTCTCGTCGTAATTCTCGGATTTTGAAGATCGAAGAAAAGTTTTACCTCCATATCTTATCCGTTCTCTCAAAGATTTGTGATTCTAGTTCAAGCCCATCCTCTCATAATTGTTTTTTTCGATTGTCAGAATTCTTTTCACCCATCCGGAGCAATTCAAGATTCTTTTCAGTTTGATTCTCCGAAGCCCATCATTTCAGAAGACTTATTCATTCTCAGCTGTCAGTTATCATTCTCCAATCTTACCGGTGCATCATTCAAATATTCTCTAATCAGTTCATGATCTCTTCGTTCTCTTATATCTAAACTCTCTCATATATCTTCGTTCATTTTCTAATTCTTACCAATGATTCACCCCTACTTCGTTCATTTTCAATTCTTATGGTGGTTCGTTCAAGATCCCTCTTTATACGTTATCATATCAATTCACTCGTTCTTTTCAATCCTACTGGTGGTTGGTTGAAGACCTTCCCAAGTTTATGCTATATCTATTTTAAATCCTTTCTACGAGAATAAGTAGTATGCCAAGTCCATTGCTTGTCATCAATTTGAATTGGTGAAGGATAAGCATAATGTAATTCTTATTCTTGTTTCATCGTGTTTATTCAATTTCTTTTTCCGTAGTGGTTCATCATATCACATTCTCAGTTCGAGATGCTTTATCTTTTCTTTTCTGGAGTTCCAAGTCTCCACTTTATCTCATCGCAAAGTCTCATCCAAATCATTGCAAGGATTCACCTTGTGTTTTCAACTTCTCTTTCCTTTCGTTTGATAATTCTTTTATTACCGGAGTTCTTCGAGAGTTTCTTCATGATGGCTCATCAAGGATTTAATTCCTTCTCGAAGTGTTCATCGAGATTCTTTTCTAAGGAGCTCAAGTTTCTTCATCTTGCAATCCAGAGTGCAATTCTTTCTTCCATATCATTGGAGGTGGTATTATGTCATTCTCGATAATTTGAGTTCATGTATCATGATTCACATGTTGTTAAGAATGAGTTATTTTAAATCCATCAATCTCATCATTGGAGTTATCTTGGGTTGTATTTCACCTAAAACCTCCCCTAAGGATTGTTGCTATTGATGGTGCTCATAAATGACCCAAGTTCTTGTTTTATCCTTCCGGTGAATAAGCTTTCTCGTCTCCTTGTTCATATCAATCCAATTCTTCTTCCCGTGAATGGCAGGTTGTCACCTCATAATTTTGAGATGTATTCCATAAGACCATATCAAGCGTATTCTTGTCGTTGTTGGTTTTCCAACAACTCCGTTCTAGCATTTGTTGTAAGCATGCTCTCTCAAGATCTTGTTTCCCTTCGTTCATTCCATTCCATTCTTACTTTTTTCCGGAGGCATTGTGATGTTGCTCTCTTCAACCCATCTTCTTGTTTTGTCAGGATCGTGTTCTTTTCTTGGTTTATCCAGTTAACCAGAGTGTTGTGTCCCTTTGCTCAAGCTCTTTCTTTTTGTCAAGTCTTTCATCTCTTTTCAACCGGAGTGCTACCCGAATCGGTTCTTTCTTTTTCCTCTTAACGGAGTGCTTTCAACTTCATTTATCACCGTTGCGTTCTTTCTTTCAATTTGTTCAATATTTCAAGGTTCTTTGGTTTCACTAGTTTGTCAAAGGAGCAAATTAGTTTTACCTCTTCTCTTTCTTTTCCGTTTTCCCTCCGGTGCCATTCTAGATCTCGGGACGAGATCCTCTCGTAGTGGTGGAGTGTTGTAACACCCCGAGACCGATGTGCCAGGTGTCTTCCAGTTATTCGCTGTTGTTGCCTTGTCATTGCTTGCGTGTCATGCATTTCATATCATGTCATCATGTGCATTTCATTTGCATACATGTTCGTCTCATGCATCCGAGCATTTTCCCCGTTGCCCGTTTTTCTATCCGGCGATCCTATGTCACCCGGTGTCCCTTTCTACCTCTTTTCGTGTGCGGGTGTTAAACATTTTCGGATTGGACCGAGACTTGTCATGCAGCCTTGGTTTACTACCGGTAGACCGCCTGTCAAGTTTCGTGCCATTTGGACTTCGTTTGATACTCCAACGGTTAACCGAGGAACCGAAAAGGCCTCGTGTGTGTTGCAGCCCAACACCCTTCCAAAGTGTCCCAAAACCCACCTAAACCTCCTCCATCCTCTCGGTCGTTCGATCACAATCGCGTGGCCGAAAACTGCACCTCATTTGGAGTCTCCTAGCTCCCTCTACCTCTATATAAAGGCCACTCCCCGAAAAATTCGGGTGAAACCCTAGCAATCTTCATCCTTCCACCGCCGGACACTTTTCCCGCGCCGATGGACATGTCCGCCCGTCCCCGCGCTGCCGCTCCCATCCTCTCCTGGGCCGCCACATGGCAAGCGCCGCCACGGGCCCGCGAGCCCACGGCCGGCCCTCCCGGCCCGCATTCCGCGTGCCTGCCCCGAGCGCAGGTCCGCGCCTCCCCGCGCCCTCCGCCCGCCAGCGCCGCCGCCAGCTGCCCCGGGCGCCATCGCCGGCCGCCGCTCCGCCGCGCGGGCTCCTCGCCGGCGCTGCCACTACTAGGAAAAGGCCTACTAATGGCGCACCAGTTTTGCCTACTAATGGCGCATCACTGGTGCGCCATTAGTATCACGCCACTAGTATTTTTTACTAATGGCGCACCACTGGTGCGCCATTAGTATCTGGTATACTAATGGCGCACCATCCAGTGCGCCATTAGTATATAACGCCATGCGCCATTAGTATGCCTCCCAGGGGCCATATTTAACCATGTGCTTTGGCACACTAATGGCGCACTGCGGATAGATGCGCCATTAGTATACTTGGCATACTAATGGCGCACTCTGTCTTGATGCACCATTAGTATCCTTTGGCATACTAATGGCGCATCTTGTGGTGATGCGCCATTAGTATGAATATTTGGTTTTTTTACTTTTTTGATTTTTGCACAGGTTACAAAATATATTATTTGACAGAATATAGACAGTAGCACACTGCAACAGCAGATTCATCGAATAAAATAGAAGATTAGACTCCGAATACAATTCATCATATTAGTCTCTGAATTCAAAAGACCGAACAAAGATAAAACATTACAAGTCTCGAGACCACGAGTATCGAGTTTGTCTTCACATTACAAGTCGATATCAATCATCTAAACTACCATCACATAGAAGAGAGCTGCGGTCATCACGATGAGCATCATCACGATCAAATTGGTCTTCATACGGTTCCTCCAACGCTCCCTCCTCTCTCCCGCTAGATAGTGGGCGTATCTAGATTCGGCCTCCGCCCTAGTGGTGTACCCTTTGTAACGGTTACCGCTGAAATGGTGAACCTGTCTCCAACACTCCTCCCAGTCATCGTAGACTCCGGGAACCTTACCCTTGTACACGACATACGACGGCATCTCTATGCACAAGCCAAACAATAGACAATACATACATAAGCAATATATAAGTATGCAACAAAAGGATCGGAAGAGAAAAGCAAGACATTAATAGCACGATTCATGGTCCTACTAATAAATAGCATCGATTACATCTAAGTTGAATGACTGTCCAAACCAAAGAGACATACAATTCATTAAAGTTTAATTACAACATGAGTCAATCAATGTTTCTGAACTACATATCACTACTTTCGATTCGACTCATGGACAGGAGCGTGGATGAAGCCGCCGTCTGTCGTGATGGTCATGAAATCGCGGGCGTTGTCAGCCTGCATTTGTAGCATTCCGTCTATCTCAATGTTGGACGGTTGATATCTGAGGAAGAACTGCCCCGAGGTATGAAGGACATCTTGATGGATGATGTCCGCAAACTCCGACTGGATGCGAAAGAATTCTTGTCTGATGTCCGTGTCCTGGATTGCTGACAAGCTCGCGGCCCAATCTTTGATATTATTTGGTAGCAGAAGGTGATGATGGTCCCGTACGATCGCCCGCATGTGATGGAGGGTGTAGTAGGCATCCTTCTGACCGCCAGGCGGCTGCTTGACGCAGCAGAACGTCGTATTGTGGGCGAACACGTGCTTGCCGTACTTAGGAACTGCCCTGATGAAGGTGCCTCCAGATTTGGCGTAGCCAGGGCGAACATCATCAAGAACCTTCTTGATATTTGTGTAGTCTATCTTGGAGTTACGGTTCGGGTCGAAATACGTGGCCATGGAATATTTAGGGCTTAAGAGGATGAGTGTGCAATGTGTGTCACTGCACAGAACATGGAATGTTAGAAAAAAAAGAACGATCGAAATCTAAGAAATCATATGTTACGGGGCGGTTAAGGGATGACTTACTCGGGAAAGTAAGGCACAAGGAAGTTATCCTTATCTGGGTTTGCCAGAATGACGTCTTCGAGGTGTGAACTCGCGACTTGGCGGTCCCCAGCGCTGCTCAATAGCTTGGCACACATGTAGAAGGGGTCGACGATCATGATGTACGGGGTCTTGTCTCCAATGATCCACATCTCCATACTCAGCGAAAATAGCCGAACGAAGGTGTAGTGCAGCGGATGAAGGTTGAACATAGCAAAGATGTCATCAAACCGCAGGACGATCGTACCCCCGATGGCGCCATCCACAAAACACTTGCCCTCTGGCACCTTGGCCACGAAAACTGGGTATGCCACATCATTCTCTCTGAGACGCCGCTTCTCCAAAGAAAGAACACTGTCGTGCAGACTCCGCATAGCACCGGTTGCAGCATAGAGCATATTTGTCGGTAGCATCGCACTACCCGCCACATGCACCCTCCTCGAGATATCCTTAGGTGAAGGTGGCCCGTCCTGAGCACGGATCATACTCGGTGCCGGCTGGCTCGCACCGGCGGCCTTTTTAGTCGGCCGTTCCCGGCCCTTCTTCTTGATCTGCTGTAATGGGACCGAGTTCTGCTCACAGACCGCCTTCTTGAGCGTGTTGGGGCTGATAATATTTTGCACCTCCGCTATCTGAGGCTCGGTAAAGGCGGCAGCTGGAGGCGTCTCCTGAGAACTGAACGCCAGACGATGCCTATTGCAATTGGGTTTCTCCGCCGTACCAGCTAGATCGCGGTCGTCTTGTTTGGGTTCTTGAGAAGGAGGCCCGCAGAACTCGTCACCGTACCCATGTTCGGCAAAGTACTTATCGACGTTGGTAAATGTACCATCGTCGTTGTCGTCGTCGTCCGGATCCTGTGCCACATGCATGTCCGGATCCTGTGCCATAGGGATGTCCGGCATGTCCGGTAGCGTTGCAGTGTTTTTGCCATGGCTTGGCGCCGGCACGACTGGCGGTCTTGTCTGTGGGGTGGTGTCCCCCGCCCCCAAACAAATCTGGCTCTTCGGCCAAAGCAGGGGCCAGCTTACGCAGGCACTGAGGGTCATCTCATCTTCTTCGTCGGCCCCAGCAGGTCGAATCAGAGGTAACAGCTCGTCGGAGCCTGGCAGCACCCGAACCACTTCAACCCTATACATTGTGGGTGGCATCGGATTACCGTGGAACACGGGGTTGCCCGGTTGAACGATTCTGCCCTTGGCGACATCGACCAACTCGCCGCCCACGAAGTGCAGGAGAGTGCAAGGAACGTTGGTGGCGCCCTGCGAAAACATGTAGGGCGTCAGGGATGCCCAGTCAAAGGCAAGGAGATGAAGTCCTCGGCCGAGAGGCTTAGTTACCGTGATGCCGTCGAGCTCGGCTAATGTCGAGGCACCGCCAATGGCAGGCGTGCAACTGACGGAGGGGCCGCTTGCTGGCGAGGTGCCGGCCGGCGTACACCCGGGTGCATTAAGCTCCAATGACGGCGTCGGAGACACCAATACCGCCGCCGCCGGAGACACCAATGGCGCCGCCGCCGTAGACACCAATACCACCGCCGCCGGAGACACCAATGGCGCCGCCTGCGCGTTGTGTGAGTTGCTGGCCGTGAAGCTGGGAATCGAGGGCGGCCCCTGTTGGCCACCCGCAATCCACGTCGTTATCGCATGAATCAAGGGAGGCATAATTCCGGTAAGCGTCGATCCCACTTGTTGTTGCACTTGCTCTTGGACCATCTCCGGAATCCGCGCCACTTGCGCCTTGAGTGCTTCAACCTCGCGCGACTGGCTTTCTGAGCTGGTCTTTTTCTCCTTTCGCCCACCAGCGCCATAGTATGACAACCATTTTGTGGACAAGCCTTTGCCGGCCACACGACCAGCTGACATCGGCTTATTGAGCTTATCCCTGTTTTTCATTACGTTCAATGCCCTATTCAAAGGGGTGTCGAAAGGGGAGCTCTGAGACGACCCCGCGCTACTGCTTTCTTTGTCCTGCGGAAGGAACGTGAACCATTTAGAAATATTGGGGATTAATTAGAATGCAACCATATGGAGCTAATTACGCAGGGGTGTATTCCTTACCAGAACAAGCTCAAGCTCCTTGGTCTTCGGATCCGTGGTAAGCTCCTTTGTTACCGGGTCCTCCTTGTACCGGGCCCTGAGAAAGTTCCTGGTCTGCTTGTCACTGTATTTCTCGAAGCGGGGCGGTAGGCCTTGCTCGGCATGCTCCGCGTCCTCCTTGTCCCATACAGGCTCCGCCACTCTGTAACCGTCGGGACCGAGTTGGTGGACCCCTATGTTCAACTGCCGCATTTCTTTCCCCCACTGACTTGATTCAGAGGTTGCGGGACTCTCGCACTTGATCTCGAACTCCTTGTAGTCATCTTCGCTCATCAAAGGATATTTCGCCTTGATCTTCTCATAACTATCACCTTTGTCAATCATTGCCTTCACCGTGCTTTTCCAAGTAGACATGGCCGTTCTCATCATCGTGAGGGCGGCATCGTTCACTCTATTACCCGAGAGGCGTGTGTTTGTGAACTCAGCGGGGAACTTGTATCGTTCGTGCAGCTTCGTGAAGAGGAGGCTGCGCAAATTCCCTCGATCCTTATGCCTTAGGTTCTCGGTGTTGATCGAGGCGGTGCTCCGGAGAATGCACCCGAGCTGAATCGAGTACCCCTTGACTACGTGTTTGGGCGCCGTTGGATGCCCGTCGGAGTTCACTTCAGTAAATTCCTCCCTGACGGTGCCGAGCACGTTTGGACGCCGGTCCTTCCGTTGCCTCTTCGATTGGCTGCCATCTGTGCGTGCGCCGCCATCATCAGTGGTGGCATCCGCGGCGCCATCATCAGTGGTGGCATCCGCAGCGCCATCATCAGTGGTGTCATCCCCGGAGCCACTAGGGGTTGTGTAGTCAGGATCGGTGTCTTCCGCGGCGTCCTCATAGCGGTGAGGTTCTTCCTCCAACTCCTGGGACAGCTCCCAGAATTGCTTGCCGCCCGAACCGCCGGCCTCATTGTTGTGGGCCATGTTTCGCTCTAAATAGGAAAAAAGTTTGGTCAAAAAGTTGGTTATTATCAAGGAACAAGATCATGGTCTCATCATTTAGGGTTTGTCGAGACGAGGCATCCTAAAAGCTAAGCTTTTATCATTTAGGGTTTGTCGTCGCCGAGGCACCCTAAAAGCCTAAGCGTACATCACTTAGGTTCTCATCGACACCGAGGCACCCTATAGAAGCCAAGTTAAGTTTTCATCATTTAGGGTTTATCGATGCCGAGGCACCTTAGGTTGGGCCTAATCACTTGGCACTAATCACTTGGCTCTATTGCCACCTATGTTGGGTTTATCATCTAGGGTTTATCGATGCTAAGGAGAATTCTAAGTTGGGCCTAATCACTTGGCTCTATTGCCACCTATGGTTTAATGCAGCAAGAATGGCGGGGCAGTTGATCCTACTTAACTAAGTACTAAGATACCCCGGCCCATGCATTAGTCGCAAGTACCCCATATGTCCTATTTTTAGCAAAGTCATGCTAAAATTCACGGAAAATTTCAGCATGACCTTTGCTGAAAATAGGACATATGGAGTACCCGAATTTGCCGGAACGGAAGTTAATCGACATTCCGGCAAACTCAAGGGCCTCTCGGGGTACCTGAAAATTCATCACGACACAATGGTCAGAGACAAAACCCAGCAAACTAGCACCACAATGTGCCTCTACTTTCATATGGATGAAAAGGCCACAGACCATATGGTCCTCTGCTTGCATATGGACAAAAATCAGCTCAACTTATGTGAGCTTCCATTCCATATCTAATAGGTCACCCAACAAAAATTATAAGTCCTCACACCATATATACTTTATCACATTATAAGTCCTCACACCATCAACTATGAAAAAATCTGAGAGTATAAGTCTGGTTACATTCACCCAAGTCCAAACGTAAAATTCTGTCCAACATAGTACAACCCACTTTGATAATTTCATAGGATTTAATATACCGAACGAAACCTGACAAGTGATATGTGTTTTAAGTATCTACAGAACTAACTAGCAGCAGGTCTGCAATGACAAAATTCTGGAGTTATGCTATGCAATCTAGAATGTAGTCTAAGGGGAACTAACTAGCAGCAGCTCATGTAGAACACATGTGAGTACTTCAATGGAAATAGCAACATCAGGAAGAAAAGAAGGAACATTGTCCCACATTAGCAACAGCAGGTGTTCAATTAGTCAAGCAGCAGGAACACACAAGCAAAGCATGTGTTCAATTAGTGAAGCAGTTGGTGTGACTGTACAAATTACTCTACTGATACATGATACATGTGTCATGTGCATTGATCACTATAGCCTTGTTCTCTGACCAAACATCTTCATCTCACTACATGGACAGCGCAGTGTACTGTTATGTCCACTCACAGACCAAAAAATTGCAACCAATAACGAACAAATGCCTAACAGTTCCATGGAGCTACTGGGATTAAGTGAGAGCTATATGCGGTTTTTTCTAAACAAGTGAGAACTCCTACATGCTTGCCAGGCCATGAAAAAAATGAGTGATGTTTCCATAATTATTTCTTAGAGTGAATACAGTATGTTCTCCAAAACTCAGCAAACAATATGCAGATCGTTCTTAGTGTCTCTTGCTTTTCTGATAGCCAAATAGCCACTAATAATATGCCATTGGGATCATCATCGCTTCAAATCATTTGTCTGGATACAAAGGAATGTATAAACTGAATTTGCAGAATAATAAAGACAGATATGAGTTGCTAGCTGTTATGAGGCACCAGATATGTCTTTGCTTGCTGCAGTTGTGGTTCTGTGTCATTGATGTCCTAGGAGTTTTCTCAAATTTTACTAGCTCAAGTGTGATGCTATTTCCTGTTTACCTATGTGTGCCACAGTTACTTTGTTACATAATTACCCATTCATAAACTAAGCAATTAACATGAGCACATAGTTACATACTAGTATGTTTCACACAAAAGCAAACAAATCTCCTGGAATGTGTCATGAAATTGAGTTTTAACCAACTGCCATATATAATTTTGCTATTAAGCACAGATCATTTTTTTTCAGGTTTCTTTTCCAGAAGAAGTATAAATCTGCTCCTAAACAAACAAGGTCGGCCCTGTGGCTAGTTGGATAACAGCTAGCTACACTGACAGAGAGGAAGACAAAATCAAAGGGGGGAGGGGAACCGGTGTAGCTCACCGAGAGGAAGATGATGGCGAGCTCGTGCGGGGCTGGGGTTGACGAGGTGACACGGATCGACGTGAGGCCGCGATGGCCAGAGGTGGAAGAAGACCTCAATCCACACGATGCAGAGTCGTCGAGCTCGAACGGCTGGCCGTAGATGACATAGAATAACACTGCAGAGATCCTGGACTCCTTGGTGGGGTGCGGGGACAACGATGGTCACGGGGACGATGCGGTGACGGGGACGACCTAGTCGGGTGAACCAGCGCGAGGGGAGGGGAAGTGGGAGGTGCTAGGGTGTGGAGCAGGCGCGGGGGTCGTCGGAATGGGTGCGGCGGAGCCGGAGCGGGTGTGGAGCGGGC
>NC_041392.1:651146813-651157888 GCF_002162155.2 Triticum dicoccoides
TCGAGTGTCCTCATGAATATTCAATATATTCTCATATTGAATATGAAAAAATATAATCAAATTTGAAAAAATATTCATGAATTCAAAAAGTTCCCATGAAATTTAAAAATATTCATGATATCAAAAAGTGCCCATGAAATACAACCCAGAAATCAAGACTACGATTTAAATAGAGTCGATCTTAGCTAGCTATCTGTTCATAATCTTCTTGCCCTTCTTTTTCGCAAATGGAGTTCTTCTGTGGAACGGACGTCCTTTAGGTAGGGTGGTCCTGCTTCTTCTTGTGGTGTATGCTGCTACTTCATCATCGTCGTCATGTTCGATCTTCGGGTCGCCGTACTTGTCGAAGTCTTGCTCATTGGCTACTCCACCCATTCCGATGATCTTCCTTTTGCCTCTCCACACGACAACACGACTGGGCTTTGACGGGTCGGTAATGAAGAAGCATTGGTCCACTTGGGAAGCCAGTACCCATGGCTCATTTTTCACGGTGACGTTTGCGCCCACGGTCTTGGATTTGGCTTCGGGTATAACCATGGTGGTGAAATACCGGTCTTCTTTTAGGACGCTCTTGGCCCATCTGACATGGAACATCGGGATCTTCTCTCCAGCATAGCTCAGCTCCCAGATCTCCTCGATCCTTTCGTAGTATCTGTCCTTGTCGTTACCAGTGTAGGATTCCATCGTTACCCCGGAGTTCTGATAACCATCGCTCTTCATGTCCTTGTTCTCGGTGTAGAATGTGTAGCCGTTGATATCGTACGCCTCATAGGTCATCAGGTTGTGCTCGGCGCCCCGTGACAAGGCGAATATGAATTGTTCTTCCGCGGAAGATTCCTCATGTAAAGGGTACGGCAAAAGCTTCTGCTTGAACCAACGCGTGAAACATGAGTTGTGCTCTTTGATTATATCTCCATCCGTCCTCTATTGGCCTCGGTCATTGTACGTCTTCTCAATAAAGGTTTTGTGCTCTACCACCCAAGGATCGACCACGTCTATGTGTTGTAGCGCGACTAGGTTTGCTCTTTCAAAGTCGGCGAGTCGACCCTCGAAGTCGACATGCATTTTGCGGCGACCCTCACGGTGATCCCATCCAGCGAGCCTGCCGAGGTGCCTGTTGACGGGCAGACCAACGGGGTTCTCGATGCCTAGATAATTCGTGCAGTAGGAGATGCACTCTTCGGTCAGAAAGCCCCTGGCTATACTTCCCTCTGGACGTGACATGTTGCGAATGTATCCTTTGATGACACCATTCATCCTTTCGAATGGCATCATGATGTGCAGGAACGTCGGCCCGAGTTGGATGATATCCTCCACGATATGGACCAGCAGATGCACCATAACATCGAAGAATGCAGGCGGGAAGTACATCTCAAGCTCGCATAATATCACCACGATCTCTTCCTGTAGCCTTCTGAGTTGCCTCATGCCAATCGACTTCCGAGAGATGACGTCAAAAAAGTTGCATAGGCCAAATAGCATTTCACGGACGTGCGCGTCCATGATCCCACAGATTGCAACTGGAAGTATCTACGTCATCAGCATGTGACAGTCGTGAGACATCATCCCACTGAACTTCTGCTTCGCTGGGTCTAGGTATTTGCTTATCTTCCCCGCGTAACCGTAAGGAAGTTTTACTCCTATGAGGCAGGTGAAAAACTGCTCGATCTCCTCCTGACTTAGAGTGAAGCACGCCGGGGGGTAGTCACTTCTGTTCTTCTTGGCCTTTTTGCCTTTGCGACGAGTTTCTGTGTCCTGCTTCGCCTCATCATCATCATCATCATCATCATCATCATTAGCGTGAACCTCCTGCCTGATGCCCATTGATTTCAAGTCTGCCCTTGCTTTCAGCCCATCTTTGGTCCTCTCTGGCATGTTGAGCAGGGTACCAAGCAGACTCTCGCACACATTCTTCGTGATATGCATGGCATCAAGGCTGTGAGGCACACGGTGGATCTTCCAGTACGGCAAGTCCCAGAAAATAGACCTCGTTTTCCATACCTTCAGCAGCGGCTCTAGCGCCATTCGCTTCTTTCCCGGCTCTGGCGCCTTTTGCTTCTTTCGCGACAGTGGGCAATCTTTCCAATTTTTCAACAACTCGTCTATTTCCTCGCCGCTCCTCGTACGCGGGCGTTTTCGGGGTTCGGTTTCACCATCGAACAGATCCTTGCATTTCCTCCACGGGTCATCGTCGCGAAGCCACCTTCGATGTCCCATGAACACGGTTTTCGAAGACCCGGGATCTCTATCTAGCTGGCGATACATTGTGTCATCCATGCACCTTATGCATCCAGAAAATCCGTGGACTACCTGCCCCTCGAGATATCCGTAACCGAGATAGTCGTGCACCGTCGTGAGCAGTGTGGCTCTCATAGGGAAATATTCTTTCTCTACGGCGTCCCACATATTGGCTGGCATTTTCCACAGTGTGCCTAGCTCCTCTTTCAGCAGCCGCAGATACAGATTGATGTCGTTCCCTGGTTGTTTCGGCCCTTCAATTAGCATACTCATGTGAATGTACTTCCTCTTCATGCACAACCAGGGGGGAAGGTTGTACATCCACACAAACATAGGCCAGGTGCTATGTGTGCTTCTCTGGCTGCCAAACGGATTGACTCCATCGGTGCTCGCGCCCAGCACGATGTTCCTTGGATCCTTCCCAAATTCTGGGTATTCGAAGTTCAACGCTTGCCACTGGCTCGCATCCTTAGGGTGACTCAGCATCTTATCTTTTTTATTTATCTCCGGATCGTTTCCGTCATCTTCCCGCTTCTGCTCCTCCCTATTCACATACCGACGTAGGAGCTTTGCTACCTTAGGGTCCGCGAAATACCGCTACAGACAAGGAGTGATCGGAAAGTACCACACCAATTTTCGAGGAGCTTTCTTCCTCTTCTTGTATCGAGTGACGCCGCACACCGGACATATGGTAGACTCCGCGTGCTCGTCCCGATAAATGATGCAATTGTTCATGCACACATGGTATTTCACGTGCGGTAAATCCAGAGGACACACGATTTTCTTCGCCTCCTCGAAACTGGTCGGGCACTTGTTCCCCTTGGGAAGACGTTCGTGCCAGAATGACATGTTCTCGTCGAAGCATGCGTCGGTTATTTTGTGTTTTACCTTCATCTCCAGAGCCATGAGCAGTACCTTCAGGTGGGTATCCTCGGGCCTGCATCCTTCATACAATGGAGTAACCGCGTCTATCTCCAGTTGATCCATCTTGGCTTTCTCTCGGGCGGCAACTCTTGCGTTATCCGTCTGCTTGAGAAGCAGCTCTTGAATATGAGGGTCCTGCACCCAGCCTCCATCATCGTCTGCTCCGGCATCTTCATCTTCATGAGCATGCCCTTCGTCTTGATCTTCCTCATCATCATGTAAGACATCTTCTACATGATGACTGTGTACAGCATCACCGTCGTGATCATGTCCTGGAGATTCTTCGTCTTCTCGCCCGCCCTCGCCGCGGTGGTACTTGTCTTGTTGCCCTTCCTCATTTCTTGCCCGGCCCCCATGGACGACTTCATAGTCATCTTCATCACCTTGCCACCGATAGCCATCCATGAAACCACGCAAGAGCAGGTGGTCCCGCACCTGCCCGGAATTCGGGTCCGCAATAAGGCTCTTCAGCTTGCATCTTCGACACGGAAATCTTATCTCCGTCTCGTTCTTTTGAAGCATCTCGGCCTTCGCGGAGCTCAAAAACCTATTCATGATGCCTTCGGTCATCGTGCAGACCATGGTCGCCTGCGGGGCAGAGCAAAACGATATTTTAGAACCAAGAAAAAATTTGGCATGACCTTCCCTAAAAATAGGACCAAAAAGAATGCATAGTGCCAAAATTCACGCCGAAACGGAAATGAATCAGCATTCCGACAAAATATTGGCAACTATCGCATTTCAAATACCGGTACCTGCAAACACAAACATATATGCAACACCACAAACACATGCAACACCACAAACATACATAGATCTAGCTAGGCCACAAAAAGTGCATGTGCACGTTGTTGGAGCGAGTTAGGGAGAAAAAAAGTAGATATACATCATGAAGATAGCTTTCCCCTTACTTACCTATAAAAAAAGGTAATTTCACCACCTAATTTTGATGAATCTATGGTGGAAATGAGGTGAGGAGGAGGAGGCAGCCGAAAGCTTGGAGAAGGAGGTGGAGGGAATGAAGTGGGGAAAGTGAGTGGGTAGGTGTGGCTGTCCAAAATATCTTGTTAGGGTCCCAGGTTACTAATGGTGCACCACCTGCAAATGCGCCATTAGTAACCCTGGTTACTAATGGCGCACCTGCAGGTGGTGCGCCATTAGTAATTTTGCAGAAAAGTAAAAAAAATATATACTAATGGCGCACTTTTACAGGGTGCGCCATTAGTAGTTTAAACTAGTAATGGCGCACTATGAGGCGGTGCGCCATTAGTAGTTTTGCAAAAAAAAGAATAAAAAAAATTCACTACTGGCGCACTCCCTGTCTGGTGCGACATTACTAGTTAGAACTAGTAATGGCGCACTTCTGTAGGATGCGCCATTAGTATGTATGTAAAAATGAAAAAAAATTATCACTAGTGGCGCACCTATTTTCCGGTGCGCCATTAGTGTCTTCCACACTAATGGTGCATCACCAACTGGTGTGCCATTAGTATATAGTAGTGGCGCACTAGTTCCTTGGTGCGCCACTAGTGTCAATCCTATCTATAGCCCTTTTCCTAGTAGTGCGCCATCCGCGCCCCGCCGCCCGCAGCCCAGCCCTGCTCCGGCGCCCCTCCGCCGCCTCGCCCTTCGCCGGCGCCGTCCCCCGTCCTCCTCACCGGCGAGTTCTCCGGCGAGCAGCTCCGGCCGTCCTCGGTTGCGCGCCCCAGATTCAGATCCGTTTTCGAGGTTGACCCCGAGATATTTCTAAGTCCTAGTAATTTTTGGCATTCTTCTTCATGTTATAACCCTGTAACCGTTGCTCCGATTCATGCGTGTAGCATATCAAAATGTTCGTCTCGATGAGTACATCATTTAATCTCATTGCATCATTTCCATTTGAGCTCATCTTGATGCCCAAAATGCTGTTGGAAGAGGGCTATGTGATGATAGTTTCAGATCTGTTTCAGCAAATGCACTTTTGTCATTTTTGCCATGATTAATGTGTGCATGCTATGATGTTGAGCTCTACATGTGTTTTGTAGAATGACATGTTATCTTTACAGGGGTGTATGCCATGTATTTTTGTGATCTTTGTGGTGACTAGCACAAGCATGCAAAGTAGCTTACTCAGTGATGCTGATTTCAGGGACTTAGAATTTCACTAAGTCCTTGCCCTGTCATTATTTTTATGCCATATGTTCATGTTGTTTCCTAGTGATCCGTTCCTCTTTTGAGCATGATCAGGAAGGATGTTTTGTAGATAATGTTGTGCTATATCCATCCATATCTTTGTTTGAAATTATGGAGCACCCTAGCTTGAGTCAATCGAGCTCTACTTTTGCTATAAAATGTTCCTGGCAAATTGTTAACATGTTTAGCGATTCTGCCGAGCTTATTGTTGTTGATCCGTGCACACTATGTTGTTGTTCTTTCCATGTCTAGCTTCTATGTCATGTCTATTTGCTGGGTGTATGCTTATTTTTTCATGAAATGCCTCGTAGTGAGAGCATCGAGCTCATAAGCATGCCTACTTGATGTCTGAATCTGTTTATGTTTTTGTCATGTTCACATGCTTGCAATTGTATTCTCTGATCCCTTTTGGGTCATGGTCACTAAGGGACTTTTGTTATATGCTTAGAGTAGCTTCATGCCATGCCTTGCTTTACCATGATATGTTCCTTTAGCATGTAGTTATCATGCTCTAAACTTTGCTTCCTGATGATAATTCCTGACTTGTTGCTTATTTCACTAAGTCTGAAACATGTTATCATTTGTACTTTTGTCATGCTTGTTTGAACCTGTTAATGAGTGATTTTGCCGTAGCTTAGTGTTCATCTTTTGTTAAGCTTCTTGAGTGGATCCCTACCATGTATTTTGTTGTCATGTTGGAGTGCTGTAGTATGTTGTTCTTGATGCATTTAGAAGGCTACTTGCTGTTTATCGCAGACCGGTGCCATATTTGTTTTGCTTGCCATTTCCAAACCGTGCATCCGATTCTGGCGATCTTTATATCGATTTCAACCGAAATCAACTCACCTTTCGAGTGGCACTATTGGTTTTCCAAGTTGAGGCCAGGTTCAATCATTCCTTTCCAAATCATGCATATGCATCACATACCGCATCCCGCATATCATGCCATGTTCATGTGTTGGTTGTTTACTATGTTGTGTGCTTCTTTTCGGTGTTGCTTCTTTGGGTTGGTCCCGATAACGTCGTGTTTGTGAGGACCCGTTCGACTACGTTTGTTTGTCTTCTTCATGGACTCGTTCTTCTTCTTTGCGGGATTTCAGGCAAGATGACCATACCCTCGAAATCACTTCTATCTTTGCTTGCTAGTTGCTCGCTCTTTTGCTATGCCTATGCTGCGATACCTACCACTTGCTTATCATGCCTCCTATATTGTTAAGCCAAGCCTCTAACCCACCTTGTCCTAGCAAACCGTTGTTTGTCTATGTTACCGCTTTGATCAGCCCCTCTTATAGCGTTGTTAGTTGCAGGCGAAGATTGGAGTTTGTTCCTTGTTGGAACATGGATATTTTTTTGGGATATCACAATATCTCTTATTTAACTAATGCATCTATATACTTGGTAAAGGGTGGAAGGCTCGGCCTTATGCCTGGTGTTTTGTTCCACTCTTGCTGCCCTAGTTTCCGTCATATCGGTGTTATATTCCCGGATTTTGCGTTCCTTACACGGTTGGGTTATAATGGGAACCCCTTGAAAGTTCGCCGTGAATGAAACTCCTCCAGCAAGGCCCAACCTTGGTTTTGCCATTTGCACTAACAACCTACCACCTTCCCTTGGGTTCTGCAGACTCAAGGGGGATCTTTATTTTAACCCCCCCGGGCCAGTGCTTCTCTAAGTGTTGGTCCGAACCGAGGTGCCTGCGGGGCCACCTCGGGGAAACTTGAGGGTTGGTTTTACTCGTAGCTAGTCTCATCTGAGTGTGCCCTGAGAACGAGATATGTGCAGCTCCTATCGGGATTTGTCGGCACATTCGGGCGGCTTTGCTGGACTTGTTTTACCATTGTCGAGGATGTCTTGTAACCGGGATGCCGAGTCTGATCAGATTGTCTTGGGAGAAGGAATATCCTTCATTGACCGTGAGAGCTTGTGATGGGCTAAGTTGGGACACCCCTGCAGGGATTGAACTTTCGAAAGTCGTGCCTACGGTTATGGGCAGATGGGATTTTTTTAATGTCCGGTTGTAGAAAAACCTGAAGCTTACCTTAATTAAAATGCACCAACCGCGTGTGTAACCGTGATGGTCTCTTCTCGGCGGAGTCTGGAAAGTGAACACGATGTTGGAGTTATGTTTGATGTAGGTTGTTCTAGGATCACTTCTTGATCATAGTTGTTCGACCGTGCTTTTGCCTTCTCTTCTCGCTCTCTTTTGCGTATGTTAGCTACCATATATGCTAGTCGCTTGCTGCAGCTCCACATCATACCTTTACCCTTCCTATAAGCTTAAATAGTCTTGATCGCGAGGGTGTGAGATTGCTGAGTCCCCGTGACTCACAGATACTTCCAAAACCAGCTTGCAGGTGCCGATGAAACCGTGCAGGTGACGCAACCAAGCTCAAGGAGGAGCTCGATGGAGTTCGTGTTCATTTTGTTGTTGCGTTTCCAGTTGATCAGTAGTGGAGCCCAGTTGGGTCGATCGGGGATCTGTGTAGCTTTTGGGGTAGTCTTCTTTTATTTTGGTTCCGTAGTCAGACCTTGAGTGTATCTGGATGATGTAATGCTTTATTCATGTAATTGTGTGAAGTGGCGAGTGTAAGCCAACTATGTATCTCTTTCCCTTATTTATCACATGGGTTGTTGTGAAGATTACCTTACTTGCGACATTGCTTTCAATGCGGTTATGCCTCTAAGTCGTGCTTCGACACGTGGGAGATATAGCCGCATCAAGGGCGTTACAAGAGCACTGGACAACCACCTCTTCATATGATATATATATGGTGGACACACCCAAAGAAGGCAATGGCAATGGGACAGCGGAGGATGACCCCTCCAAGAAGCAACCCAAGCGCCAATGTTAGCGGCGCCGCTCTAAGTCTCGCCAAGGCAAAAGCGGTGATACCGGCACAAGAGATAATAGCACTCCGGACAGTGCCGACGATGACGACAATCCCCTCCAGCAAGATTTAGAGGAGGAGGATGGAGAAGCCAGCCCTCCTGAGAGAGAGGCAGATTGAGAGGCGGAGGATGATAATTACATGCCTCCCTCCGAAGACAAGGCAAGCCTCGACGATGACGAATTTGTCGTGCCTGAGGATCCCGCCGAGCAAGAGCGCTTCAAGCGCCAGCTTATAGCCACGACAAATAGCCTTAAGAAAAAGCAATGACAGCTTCAAGCTGATCAAGATTTGCTAGCTGACAGATGGACTGGAGTCCTTGCGGCCGAGGAATATGAACTCGAACGCCCCTCCAAGAGTTACCCAAAGTGCAGGTTGCTACCCCGACTGGAGGAGGAAGCATTAAAACCAACATCTCCAGCGTATAACGCGGATGATCGGCCACCTCGTGGCCGCGAAAGAGAGGCATTCCAGCCAAAAGCTCAGCCCGCACCCCGACGCCACTCAAATAAAAATGTCAAGGCATGGGGAAAAACGCTAGACCTGCGAGACATATTGGAGGACAAAGCAAAACACGCAAGATCGATCTACGGATCACGAGGGCGCGCGACTATGCAAGACGATAACCGTCACGCCGGATATAGTAAAAGTAAATCCGGCCGGGCCAAACACAGCGGACAAGACTCATTTGAGCTGCGTCGTGATATAGCCCAGTACAGAGGCGCCGCACACCCCCTATGCTTCACAGACAAAGTAATGGATCACCAAAGCCCAGAGGGTTTCAAACCCGTAAATATCGATTCGTATGACGGCACAACAGATCGTGCGGTATGGATCGAGGACTTCCTCCTACACATCCACATGGCCCGCGGTGACGATCTACACGCCATCAAATACCTCCCACTCAAACTCAAAGGACCAGCTCGACATTGGCTCAACAGCCTGCCAGCAGAATCCATTGGCTATTGGGAAGATCTGGAAGCTGCATTCCTCGATAACTTCCAAGGCACTTATGTGCGACCACCAGATGCCGATGACTTGAGCCACATAATTCAGCAGCCAGCGGAGTCGGCCAGGCAATTCTGGACTCGGTTCCTGACAAAGAAAAAGCAAATTGTCGACTGTCCGGATGCAGAGGCCCTAGCAGCTTTGAAGCACAACATCCGCGATGAGTGGCTAGCCCGGCACCTTGGTCAGGAAAAGCCAAAATCTATGGCAGCCCTCACGACACTCATGACCCGCTTTTGCGCGGGAGAGGACAGCTGGCTGGCTCGCAGCAATAACATATCAAAGAACCATGGTACTTCAGATACCAAGGATAGCAATGGCAGGTCACGTCGCAACAAACATAAGCGCCGCATCAACATCGACAATACCGAGGATACGACAGTCAATGCCGGATTCAGAGGCTCTAAACCCGGTCAGCAGAAAAAGCCATTCAAAAGAAGCACTCCGGGCCCGTCCAGTTTGGACCGTATACTCGATCACTCGTGTCAAATACACGGCACCCCCGACAAGCCAGCCAACCACACCAACAGGGAGTGTTGGGTGTTCAAGCGGGCCGGCAAGTTAAATGCCGAAAACAAAGATAAGGGGTTACATAGAGATGACGAGGAGGAGCCCCGGCCGCCGAACACCGGAGGACAGAAGAGGTTCCCCCCACAAGTGCAGACGATGAACATGATATACGCAACCCACATCCCCATGAGGGAGCGGAAGCGTGCGCTAAGGGACGTATATGCATTGGAGACAGTCGCCCCAAAGTTCAACCCATGGTCCTCCTGTCTGATCACCTTCGATCGCAGGGACCACCCCACTAGTATCCGTCATGGCGGATTCGCCACACTGTTCTAGACCCAATCATCGACGGATTTCACCTCACTCGAGTCCTTATGGACGGCGGGAGCAGCCTGAACCTGCTTTATCAGGACACAATGCGCAAAATGGGTATAGACCCCTCAAGGATCAAACCCACAAAAACGACCTTCAAAGGCGTCATACCAGGTCTAGAGGCCCATTGCGCAGGCTCAGTCACACTGGAAGTGGTCTTCAGATCCCCGGATAACTTCCGAAGCGAGGAGTTAATCTTTGATATAGTCCCGTTCCGCAGTGGCTATCACGCACTGCTCGGGCGAACCGCATTTGCGAGATTCAATGCGGTACCGCATTATGCATACCTCAAGCTCAAGATGCCAAGACCTCGGGAGGTCATCACAGTCAATGGAAACACAAAGCGCTCTCTCCGCACGGAGGAGCACACTGCGGCCCTCGCAGCAGAAGCACAAAGCAGCCTCTTCAGGCAATCCACCATTTTGGTGATTAAACACCCGGACACCGTCAAGCGCACCCGGAGTAATCTACAACAAGACAGCCTGGCCTGTTCTGAGCTTGCATAGCAATGCGGCCCCCACCCCAGTCCCATCCAAACGGCGAAATCCGTGCCACGCGTACATAATTACGCATTGAAAATACCATGGGCATAGGTGGGGGGCACGACTACGGCACGCCCCAAAACACGGCTCAACCGCACTAGGGGCTTCCCGCTTTGTTATTTTTTCTCTCTTTCAGGACTTTACTCTCTGGAAACCCCGTCCGGCAGTATGATTGCCGGACACACGATACAACAACCAAGGAGGCAGAAAGCTACGTCGCACCATGGAACTCCTAGGTGGTCTCTGATAACGAGTGGAATACCTGCTTTAAATACCATTCCTCAGCTTGCCCTTGGACGGGCCATGTCAAATAGTCCTACTTTTTGCTTATCGCACTACTTGTATCATTCTACTTCGACGCACCTTTTTGAATAAACAATGCATAGCACTAGACTATTACCGCATTCTCTATTCTTATATA
>NC_041392.1:651158237-651189741 GCF_002162155.2 Triticum dicoccoides
TATGTTCATTCATGACATTCAGCACCCGTACACTCTGGTACGGCTAATACGCCAGGGGCTTAAGCGTACCCCCTAATACGGCGTGAGAAGTCCGAACACTTTTGACAGTGCGGCACCCCAAACTTATAGCATTATATGCATCGGCTCCGAATCATGTCTTGGGTCAATAGTTGGGTTTGCCCGGCTCCCATGTTTTGGTACCTTACGTTCCACAATATCGGCTAATGTAGCACTGGGAGAACTACTGTGATTGTGCCCCGGTTCATCTGGGCAAGCACCTCAGTAGAGAAAGCTAAAACTGACTATCATGATAAGGCGAGAGCTGGTCGCTGTTCGAGAGGTCTCGAGTCCCTAAAGACTTATGCCTCTTAGGGCGAGGAGTCGGCTTTGTCCGGCTTAGGCGTGTATAGCGCCCCGAATTCGGCCTTCCGAACACTAGGGGCTTCGCCAAAATTTAAAATTGTAGACTTCTATGGCTAAGTGAGAGTGATAAAGCATTATAGTCCGATTGCCTTGTTCGTTGCGCTGAGCACCTCCCTCGAAGGACCCAACAATGGGAAAAAGAGTGCTCAGATTTATCCCGAACACCCCAGCACTCGTGGCATGGGGGAAGAAGCCGACGACTGGCCATCTCTCAGATTTGATAAACAACCGCACAGAAGGTAATATTTTAAATTTAAACGAGCGTTGCATAGCGCATATGAACAAGTTTTCATAATACAGGATCACACAAGCAAGTTCATTCAAAAATTACATCCTTCGCACACTCGTCCGCCACAAGACGGGAACCCTTCAGGACACCCTCATAATACATTTCGGGGTGGCGATGCTCATTGCCCTGCGGTGGTCCCTCCTTCACCAGCTTCTCGGCATCCATCTTGGCCCAGTGCACCTTCGCACGGGCAAAAGCCCGGTGTGCACCTTCGATGCAGACGAACCGCTTTATGACTTCCAGCCGTGGGTAGGCATCCACAAGCCGCCTCACCAGGCTGAAGTAGCTATTGGGAAGGGAGTCGCCAGGCCACATCCGGACTATAAGGCCCCTCATGGCCTGTCCGGCCGCCTTGTGCAGCTCGACCAGTTGCTTCAGCTGGTCGCTCACAGGCATCGGGTGTTCGGTCCCAGTATACTGAGACCAGAACAACTTCTCCGTCGAGCTTCCCTCCTCGGCCTGGTAGTACTTTGCGGCATCCGACGCACTGCGGGGCAAATCTGTGAATGCTCCTGGAGAGCTCCGGACTCGGGTAAGTAACAAGTAATTTACTATCACATGCTTGCTTTGCATAAGGAATGCCTTACCTGCCACTATCTTCCTCATTGCCTCAATATCCTAGAGGGCCTTTTGGGCTTCAGCCTTGGCATGCTTTGTGCTCTCGAGGGCGGCGGCAAGATCGGACTCTCGCGTCTTCGAGTCAAGCTCCAAAGTCTCGTTCTTCTTCACGAGAGCCTGGAGCTCTTGCTGCACCTCGCCCACCCGTGCCACTTGTTTCTCCCGCTCGGTGCGCTCCTTGGCTGCTTTGTTTTCGGCCTCGGGCATCGCTTGCTTCAGGGTCGCCACTTCGGTCGTGGCCCCTGGCACATCCATGATGATCCTATCATTTTGCAACCGCATCTTTTTTATTTATATATATATAGACATTGTATTACTTACCTTTGTTCTCCTCGAGCTTCCTCTTGGCAAGGCCAAGCTCCACTAGTAGAAAACAGGGCTTTGGTCACGGGGCAGTTTTCACATTAGTCCCGGTTCAGTCAAGAACCGGGACTAACGTGAGCATTTATCCCGGTTCGTGCGGCTAAGGCATTAGTCCCGGTTCACCTGGGCCCTTTAGTCCCGGTTCGTGCCACGAACCGGGACTAAAGGGTGCGATGCCCATTAGTCCCGGTTGGTGGCACCAACCGGGACTAAAGGTTAGACCTTTAGTACCGGTTGGTGCCACCAACTAGTACTAATGGGTTTTGAGACATTAGTACCGGTTCATGGCACGAACCGGTACTAAAGGTCCCATTTTCAAACTCCCCCCCCATGGACCGCCTTTTCAGTTTTAGAAAAAAACAAAAGAAAATGATGGAAATGTCAAAAAAATAAAAAAAAATAAGTTTCCCATGTGATATGTGGTCTACTTGTTGGGAAAATTTACAAATATGAATTTCGACTTTATTTGCAAAATCTCTCTGGATTTTGTAAAATGGGCATAACTTTTGCATACGAACTCGGATTAAAAAAATTTATATGAAAAATCATCTACTCGAAAAGTTACATCCGAATTTAACGGGGGAACCCCGTTAAACATTTTCCAAATCCTCAAAAACCTAACAGAAAAAAAGTTACGGGGCTTTTAAGATCTAGAGTGGAAAAAATCAAAAAAATACTAGTGAAATCTGGTCGAACAGTGGTCAAACTGTCGTCAAACAATGGTCAAACTAATTATTCTAGAATATTAGTGTTACTAAATAATTATTTCAGTTATTTTGAATTTTTGTCAAACTATGGTCAAACTGTGGTCAAACTAATTATTCAAGAAATATTAGTGTTACTAAATAATTATTGTTTTTTAAAACAATAGTTTCAAACTCAAACAGTGAAATGTGTCACTTCATGCTCAAGCAAAATTCATGAAGGTTAATAGGATTGACATCTTACTATTGTCAGGAAAACAACAAGTGCAGACTTGGAAACGAGAGAGAATAGAACCCGAAAGTTAAGCATGCTTAGGCTGGGGGAGTGGGAGGATGGGTGACCGTTCGGGAAGTTAGATGATTTGGAATGATGAGGGGTGATTAGAGGATAAATTGTGCAGTGATGAGGGGTGGTGATTACACACTAGAGGTTAAAATAATTCAGAAATTTGAAAATAAAAAAATCAAAAAAATTCAAAAAAAATTTCAAAAAAAATTCAAAAAATTTCCTTTAGTCCCGGTTGGTGTTACCAACCGGTTCGAAAACCGGGGCTAAAGGGGCCTTACCAACTAGGACAAAAGCCCCTTTTTCTACTAGTGCTCTTTCTCGGACTACTCGAGGTTCTGCTTCAGTGCGGCGACCTCCGCAGTCAGTGCGGCAGAGGTCAGCAGCAAAGCCTGCATACACATATAGACATACTTATATTAGGCTCCTGCAGATATTATTTGATCGTCTTTTTGGCTTTTCTTTGTGAACACCAAACAGAGCATCAGGGGCTACTGTCTATGCGGTCATATTTTCCTATATTTTAAATACTTACCTCAAAGCCTGTTAGAAGGCTGGCACAGGCTTCAGTCAGTCCGCTCTTGGAGGACTGAACCTTCTTGATCACTGCACTCATAATAGTGCGGTGCTCTTCATCGATGGAAGCGCCACGAAGCGCTCCCAGCAGGTTGTCCGGTGCCTCTGGATGGACAGAGGTCACCGGCACGGGCGGCTTGCACCTCTTTGAAGGGGGCCGCCTACCGGAGTCCGGAACCACTGGAGGTTCCGGCGCGGTGTTCGGCTGAGGGCCGAACTTGGAGCCCTTCGGAGTCTTGCTCGCTTTGTGCCGGGAGTCCGGAAGGTTGCCTTGAGGCGCCTCCAGGACTATCTCCCCCCCGGCTCGGTGCCCCTTGAGACAATACCTCGACATTGTCCGTAGGGCGAGGAGAGGAGGCGGTTGGAAATGACTCACTATTCATATTCGACGAGTCCAAGGAACTGTCCGACGAGGGTATGTCGATACAGGCTCGGGGCGGACTGCATGATCATATTCGATGTTAGGAGAAGTAGTGCAATAAAAGTATGCTATGTGTTACTCTGGTATGCGAATACTTATGACTTCGCCAGGGGCTTAGTAACCACTCGTCTTCGCTATCGGCGGCGGTGGTGGAACAGTCCGGAAGGAGAGTCCTTCCCTTCTTGGACCCTTCGGCCTCCCCGGTTGGGGCAGCCTTCCTTTTCTTGTCTCCCCGGCTAGAGGGGAGAATCTTCATCTTCCTCCCCCTCGTTTTCACGGCAGGAGTGCATCTCGGAGTCATTGGACGATGAGTCCGATACCACCTGGCGCCGGGAACTCTTTCGGGTTCGCGTGGCCTTCTTCTTGATCTTCTTCTCCGGCACCTCATAAGGAGCCGGAGTCCGCATCTCCATCAGGAGAGCGTCTACAGAGTCTTCAGGCAAAGGGGCTGGGCAGTAAATCTGCTCCGATGTCTCCACCCAGTCCTGTCAAAGGCATGGGAGCTCAAATCCCGCCCATGGTTAAACTATGGAAAATAAATACCCTACAAGATGTATAGAACTTACCGGATTCGCAGGGCACGTCATGCTTAGCCCGCGGTCCTCGTTAAGGGGAGCACTACTAGGGAAAACCTTATACACAGAACTTTAGCAGTAGCGCGGGTTAAAAAAGCATGCTGGTGCTAAGTAGCAGTAGCGCGCCTGTGCAAACCGCGCTGCAGATAAAGTTTTAGCAGTAGCACGTCTTGTTCTAAACACGTTACTACTAAAATTCCCACGGCTTAGCCGATAGGCTACACATAGTAGTAGCAACCTATACCAAACCGCGCTACCGCTACTTTCTTTGTAGCAGCGCGTTTTAATCTAAACTCGCTACTGCTAAAGGATATAAAATTAAATGGAAAGCAAATAGAAAGGTAATTGAAAATGAAAGAAATAGAATAAGGTGAAAGGAAAAAATAAAATGTGAAGAAAACTAAATGAAAAAGGGGGGAAAAGAGAAAGGAGTTGCAGTAGCGTGTATCCCAGAATGCGTTGTAGCTAACGTAGTAGTAGCGCGCTTTCTGGGACGCGCTACTGCTACTTCTGACTTAACCACGGGATTTGTCCTTCCCCACGGCCACTTCCCCCAAATCCAGCTCTCCACTCTCGCCGCCGCTGTCGCCCGTCAGCCGCCGCGTGCTCTCCGCACACCCTCTACGCCGCCCCCGACCCCATATTCAACGTCGCCCCCGCCCCCAACCTCAACGCCGCCCCCGACCCCGACCTCGACGCCGCCATCCGCCGCGCGCCCGAGCCCCAACCGCGACCTCGATGCCGCCTGCCCCTCCCTCGTCGTAGGCAGCCGAGGTGAGCACGCCTGCTCCTCCCTCTCCGCTACCTCTGCCTAGGGTTTATTTATATTTTAGTTGCATCAAATTAGTTATGGTTCATGTAAGGGTGGAAACGAATCGGATGCGAATGCGGCTCAAATGAGTTAGGGTTCATGTAAGGGTGGAAACGAATCAAATTTCTAAGATGAATCATAAAACGAGTAAAATTTGACCACTTATTTCACTTTATAGTTGGATAATTGGAATATCCGCTACCACTTTCCACCCCTAGCTTCATCAAATTAGATGGCAATTAGGGCAGTAGTTCCTAGGTACTAAATAGTTAGTAAGAACTAGGTACTAATTAGGTACTAGTTTATTTTTATTTATAGTAAGTTTATTTTTAAGAAGAACTAGTTGAATTAATAGAACTAGTTAGTAAGAACTTGTTGCTATTTTTTTAGTTAAAGCAATCTTTCCCACATCGACGTGGACGATGCCTATCCCGCTTCCTCGTCGTCGAGTCGGCGGAGGACGACACCTGCTTGACCAGATGGGCCATGTCCGGGACTAGGCTCCACCGGGGTGGTACTGGGAGGCGCTACCTACTGGGGCGCATGTTGGTGAGAAGCCAGCCTATCATTGACCCGAACCTTCTTTGGTGGCGGTCGCGTGGGCCGGTGATGGTCCAGAGGCTCAAGGACCCCGCGGAGGTGGTGCGTCACCGTGTCAGTGAGGAGGACGCGCACGTCCGTCGCTACTTGTTTGCGTTGGAGCACAGGTTCTCCAATACCTGGCAGGTTCTCCAGGGATCTCACTGGAGCTATGATCCCGTGATGGTTCCTTCTCTGTGGGTGTCCACTGCCCGCGCCGATACCCGTCGTGTGCTAGGGTTTTAGTTGTATTAGTGATGTTATATGTATGACACTACTCAGGATGTATTAGTGATAATATTCGATGATGTACGGACGCATGAGATGATTTACTTTTGCTTATTGAATGCATGCTAATTTGAGTCCTATAAGATATTTTGAAATATATATCTTGTGTTGCTCAAATAGGATATGTTCTTGCCCAAGTGGCTGGTCATGTTTGCAGGTTACACCTCCGAGTGGCCTATGTTTTGCCGGAGTGTTGATTCATTTTTGTTCCGGCAAATTTCAGGCGCTCGATATGTCCTATTTTAGCAAAGGTCATGCCGGATTTTTCCGTGAATTTTGGCATGACTTGTGCCAGAATATGTAGGAAATATCGAGCGCCCCGGATGCCATGAATTAATGTTTTAACTATGAACATAGGAAATGTCTGACGACGAACAGGATTTCGGTATTTGCAAATACTGCGAATATGAGCACGACCTATGCGACAGAATCTTCCTAGATGATGATAGGCTCTTCAGCATCAAGCTGGACGAGAACTTCGAAGTGGATACAGTAAGTCACAACGACAAGTCTTTTTTCATAATTAAGCATGGCATTTGCTTCATTTGCTTCAACTTATAATTTAAGCATGACATTAAGCATGACAAGTCTTTTTTTTACTATTCTACTAGCGTATCCCTTGCCATGCAAGAGTTTTTGTATTGGATAAGATAGGTTTCAGTCGTACTATGGAGGAAAAGAAAGTTTACTTGAAGACCGAGCATGGTTATATTTTCCACGCAAAGTTATACAATTCAGACGACTACACCTATTTTGGATGCAAAACATGGCGAGCACTATGCAAGACTTATGCATTTGAGCCTGATATGGTTATCACCTTTGAAATTCGTCCGGAAGATGATATTGAAGGTAATACCGACATCTGGGTCGATGTGCAGACGCCTCCAGTTATACCATTATGTAAGTTTCTCAACCATATTTATGTCTTTGATATTGTTTATTCAAAAATAGTTGACAACTAATTTGTATTGTCAGCTTATTTCGGTGCAAGCAAACATGTCCAACGCTTGGTAGACAGGACCTACTACTGTCCCGGGGCTGAACTTAACTGCGAGGAGCTAAGTCATTATGTTTCATGGCTTGAGGATCTTGATACTGTCAAGACAAATTTTCTTCCTGCATTTATAAATGTTAGTACTGAAAACGTGCGACCAATAGTGTTCGTAATGAACTACGGTCACATCAATTTAGGAAGGATGGTAAGATTTTTACTATTTGTCCTCAGTGCATCTTTTCCATACATTATTTTTGAAGCTAAACTTCATTGCTAAGTATGTTACCATACGATGTTCTTCAACAGGGACTCCCGATGAATGTTGTGCCTTATGGGATCGAGAATAAAGGTACCATGAGTATTATTAGCTTACGGCCAATATATCCTATAGATTACTTTAGTGCATTCAAGATAAGCGACGGATGCTTAATAGTGCAAGACTGGACCAAATGTGTGATGGAGAAGCGCAGAAAAGTACTAGGGGGCAGCAAACAGATGCGCTACCCACGATTAGGAGACAGGTTCATCTGCATGCTCCAACTTGATCAAGGAGGAGAGCTACACATGTTTTATGTTATTTTACCTAAGAGAGAGCAGCATGAGTGATTAGCTAGCTAGAAATGACTTTGAGGATGATGATGTGCTACACTATTACTATGATGATAAAATAGCTAGTGTTGGTGGTAATGACTATGATGATTATTATTAGCTAGTGTTAGTGGTGATTAAATAAATACTGTTGGTGGTAATGACTATGATGATGATTAAATAGCTTGTGCTGGCGGATTAGATTCAAGTGGAGGAAACATGTGGTGCACATTGAAAGTACTACTAGTACAAACTAGATCTAGTTTGGATTAGTAGTATACTTTTGACATGCACCACATATTGCCTCCACTTGAACCTAATCCACCTTCATTTGACACACTTTTATGGACATAATGATGTAAACCTCATAACTGGTATTGTACCAATATTTGTACGATGGTGCATAAATACACTAAAAATAAAAAAATAAAAAAAGAATACTAGTAGCGATGGAGAGAAAACACGCTGCCAGTAGTTACATTAGCAGTAGCGTGGGAGTGAACAAACGCTGCAGCTATTTGTCCTAGCAGTAGCGCGTGCGAGCACGCATTACTGCTAAGCAATAGCTGTAGCGCCTTATTAGTAGCGCGCCTACCCGCGCTACTAGTGAGCACAAAACCAGCGCTACTGCTAGGGTTTTCCCTAGTAGTGGAGGGGGGCCTCGGCGCCCTTGAACAGCACCTTCCAGACATCCTTATGCATCGTGTCGAAGAGCTCGCGTAGAGTCTGGTGCTGAGCCGGGTCGAACTCCCATAAGTTGAAAGCCCGTTGTTGACACGGGAGGATCCGGCAGAAGAGCATGACCTGGACTATGTTGACAAGCTTGAGTTTCTTGCTTATCATGTTCTGGATACACTTCTGGAGTCCGTCCAGCTCCACCGATGAGCCCCAGGACAGGCCCTTCTCCTTCCAGGAAGTAAGCCGAATGGGGATTCCGGATCGAAACTCGGGGGCCGTCACCCAGTTGGTGTCGCGCGGCTCGGTGATGTAAAACCACCCCGATTGCCACCCCTTTATGGTCTCCATGTAGGAGCCCTCGAGCCATGTAACGTTGGGCATTTTGCCCACCATGGCTCCGCCGCATTCCGCTTGTTGGCTGCCTACTACCTTCGGCTTGACATTGAAGGTCTTCAGCCACAGGCCGAAGTGGGGCCGGATGTGGAGGAAAGCCTCGCACATGACGATGAACGCCGAGATGTTGAGGATGAAGTTCGGGGCCAGATCATGAAAGTCCAGCCTATAATAGAACATAAGGCCGCGGACGAATGGATGGAGGGGAAACCCCAGTCCGCGGACGAAGTAGGGGAGGAAAACCACCCTTTCGTAAGGTTCCGGGGTAGGGACGATCTGCCCCGTGGCTGGCAGCCGGTGCGCGATATCTGCGGCTGAGTATCCGGCCCCGCGTAGCTTTTTGATGTCTCCCTCCGTGACGGAGGAGACCATCCACTTTCCTCTCGCTCCGGACATGTTTGGAGAGAGTTGAGGAGAAGGATGTGGACTTGGGCGCTGGAGCTCGAGTGCGCGAGAATGGATGAGCAAGGACGAAGAAGGCATTGGTAGAAAAAAAGGTGAAACCTTATACCTTTATAAGGGCGGATGAAACTATGCGCCCCCACTAGCCTGGTAAAACTCGCTTATCCCCCAAGCGTCGTAATTGATGGCGTGGTTGGGTTACCCACGTCCGTATTGATGGGAATCCCGTAATAAGGGGACACGATCTCTGCTTCGACAAGACGTGCCAAGGAAACCGCCTCGCGAAACACGCTAAGGTTGGTTGTGAAAAACGATTCGAATGGTGACCTGGATGTGGTGCGATGTCACACTGCGGAATGTGTCAGCAGATTAGATTTGTGAAAATATTATTCTCTCTATGGTGGTATGTGGAACTTGTTTTGCAGAGCCGGACATGATCCTCGTGTTCAAACTCTTTTATGAAGTATTCGGAGGAGGAACCCGCATTGCAATGCCGAAGACGATCTGCGCGCCGGACTCATCATCATTGAAGCCTGGTTCAGGGGCTACTGAGGGAGTCCTGGATTAGGGGGTATCCGGACAGCCGGATTATATCCTTTGGCCGGACTGTTGGACTATGATGATACAAGATTGAAGACTTCGTCACGTGTCTGGATGGGACTCTCCTTGGCATGGAAGGCAAGCTTGGCAATATGGATATGTAGATCTTCTTCATTGTAATCGACTCTGTGTAACCCTAGCCCCCTCCGATGTCTATATAAATCGGAGGATTTTAGTCCGTAGGAAAACATACAATCATACCATAGGCTAGCTTCTAGGGTTTAGCCTCTCTGATCTCGTGGTAGATCAACTCTTGTACTACTCATATTATCAAGAACAATCAAGAAGGACGTAGGGTATTACCTCCATCAAGAGGGCCCGAACCTGGGTAAAACATCGTGTCCCCTGCCTCCTGTTACCATCCGCCTTAGACGCATAGTTCGGGACCCCCTACCTGAGATCCGCCGGTTTTGACACCGACAGCGTGGAAACCAGGCGTAGGGGTCATAAGTGCTTGAACAGACAAGTACCCAACTATCTATGTTATATTACATGGATAGTAAGAAACATCTTCCAGGGAGAATAGTTTCGTTAAGCGTTCCTTCCCCTGGGTACGCATGCCTTAATGTGCATGTTTGAACTGTGAGAAGAGACGCGGGATATAAACATCTGGCGGCATGTATTACAATAAATAAAAGTCATCTTTTGTTCACCGACCGAATATTCCCTTAAGAACCCTAGCTTTCGGCTTCACCCAGTCTGAGGTACACATCCGGCTGACCCGGCAGTAACAATCGCAGAGGTGCTCCCCTTATGCCCTATCGAATTAACGGGAACGTATGGCATAAACACAAGAGCCAGGCAACCCAGATTGGCCAAAACTTATGTCATATCGATGCATATACTGGCGAAGAAAAGGTACATGTGGAAAAGTAACACATGTGCGAGGGGCATAGAGCCCGAAACATAGTTATATTCGGCTTCTGTATAAGAAGCCCCCAGGTATAATGAGCACGCCTAGCGTGTCAAGATTGTGTAGTCAAAACACATTTTAACCTTTTAAGGCCGTGAAGAAAAAAAGGGAAGAAAGAAAGAAAGAAAAGACAGATAACAGATATATAAAAAATGGATGGAGGTAAGGAGACGAACACAGAGTACGGCACTAGGCGTAGAACCTTCGGAGTCTGGCTGCGTTCCACGGGTTTGGCTTGAGTCGATTGTCCAATGCGTCGCGTAGACGGTACGCTCCACCGGTCAGAACTTTGTCAATAATGAAGGGACCTTCCCATTTGGGCTTGAGCTTGTCTTTTTTCTTCTCCGGTAGGCGTAGAACGAGTTCGACAATGTTATAAGTTTTGGCCCGTACTTCTCTGCTTTGATACCGCCGAGCCTATTGCTGATAGAATGTGGAGCGGGCTTTTGCCATGTCACGCTCCTCCTCCAGGGCGTCCAAACTGTCCTGCCAATCAAGCTTCGCTTCTTTCTCTTTGTACATGCGCACTCGAGGTGAGTCATGAATGATGTCGCAGGGAAGTATCGCCTCTGCGCCGTACACCATAAAGAACGGTGTGTATCCGGTAGTGCGATTCGGCGTGGTCCGCAGCCCCCATAGTACGGAGTCAAGATCCTCCACCCAGTGTGTATCTGATTCCTTGAAGGATCGCACTAATCTGGGTTTAATGCCGCTCATGATAAGACCATTTGCTCGCTTGACCCGACCATTAGTTTGCGGGTGATAGACAGAGGCATAATCGAGCTTAATGCCCATTTTGAAGCACCAAGTTTTTACATCGTCGGCTGTAAATTTTGAACCGTTATCGGTGATGATGCTGTGGGGGACGCGGTAACGGTGTACAACCTCGGATATGAAGTCTATCACTGGTCCGGACTCGACCGTTTTAACTGGTTTGCCTTCGATCCATTTGGTGAATTTATCCACCATGACCAATAGGTATTTTTTCTTATGGCTTCCCCCTTTAAGGGGTCCGACCATATCAAGCCCCCAGACCGCAAAGGGACAAGTAATGGGGATTGTTTGGAGAGCGGTAGGTGGCATATGGCTTTGGTTTGCAAAAAGCTAGCAACCGACGCAGCGTTGAACGAGGCCATGTGCGTCTGCTCGGGCCGTCGGCCAGTAAACACCTGTATGGAAGGCCTTGCTTACAAGGGCCCGAGCTGCGGCGTGGTGGCCACCAAGTCCAGCATGAATTTCTGCCAAAAGTTGTCGTCCTTCCTCTTCGGAGACGCACCTTTGAAGTACTCTGGTAGCGCTTTTCTTATAAAGCTCTCCCTCGAGGACCTTGTAGGCTTTAGACCGCCGCACAATGCAACGTGCCTCGTTTGGGTCATCAGGGAGTTCTTGCCTAGTTAGGCAAGCCAAGAAGGGTTCTGTCCACGGGGAGATGACAACCATAATCACGTGGGTCGAAGGTGTTATTTCAGTGGCAGAGCCTCCGATTACGTCAGAGTGTTCGGGGTCTGGTGTTGTGGCCGGATCCGGACTGTTTTTGCCGGCCTCCCCTTCCCACACCACGGATGGCTTAAACAGCCTTTCCAAGAAGATATTAGGTGGTACAGGGTCGCGCTTAGCGCCAATGCGTGCGAGGGTATCCGCCGCTTGATTGTTTTCTCGGACCACATGGTGGAATTCGAGGCCCTCGAACCGAGCTGACATTTTGAGGACAGCGCTGCGGTAAGCCGCCATTTTTGGGTCCTTGGTGTCAAAGTCCCCATTTAGTTGAGACATTGCGAGGTTCGAATCCCCCCGCACCTCTAGGCGTTGAATGCCCATGGAGACTGCCATCCGGAGACCATGCAACATGGCCTCATATTCTGCTGCATTGTTGGAGTCTATGTATAATATTTGGAGTACGTATTGGACTGTATCTCCGGTGGGGGATGTCAGGACGACGCCTGCCCCCAGACCAGCCAGCATTTTAGAGTCGTCACAGTGCATGATCCAATTGGAGTACGCGTCGTACTCTTTAGGGAGTTCGGCTTCCGTCCATTCGGCGACGAAATCAGCCAGTACTTGCAACTTAATGGCTCGCCCTGGTTTATATGTTATGTCGAACGGGAGGAGCTCGATAGCCCATTTAGCAATCCGGCATGTGGCATCGCGGTTATTTATTATGTCATTGAGTGGTAATTCGGAGGCCACCATAATTGAACACTCTTGAAAGTAGTGTCGTAATTTCCAGGATGCCATGAAGACCGCGTATGCTATCTTTTGATAATGTGGGTACCGTGATTTGCATGGAGTGAGGACGGTGGATACATAGTGCTGCGCTTACAACTTGGTGTGTTGCCGATATATATAACAGCATTGGTTCGCCGACATTTGGAGCGGCCAAGATTGGGTTGGTGGCCAATACGGCTTTTATTTCTTCCAATCCGGCCGTGGCCGCGTCCGTCCACTCGAAGTGTTCGGTGCGTCGAAGAAGGCGATAAAGAGGTAGTGCCTTTTCTCCTAATCGAGAGATAAAGCGGCTTAAGGCAGCCACGCATCCAGTTAACTTCTGGATTTGCTTGAGGTCTGTTGGGATAGCCAACTGTGTCAAAGCTTGGATTTTAGGCGGATTTGCTTCAATTCCTCTATTGGAGACGATGAAGCCCAAGAGCTTTCTGGCGGGCACGCTGAAAATGCATTTTTCCGGATTGAGCTTGATGTCATATGTTTGGAGATTGTCGAACATGAGCCTCAAGTCGTCTATTAAGGATTCGACGTGTCTTGTTTTAATGACCACCTCGTCTATGTATGCCTCCATTATTTTGCGGATTTGTGTTTCCAGGCATGTCTGAAGCATGCGTTGATAGGTTGCACCTGCGTTTTTGAGACGAAAGGCATGGTGTTAAAACATAAGGGGCCGTATGGAGTGATGAATGCCGTTGCGGCTTGATCGGGCTCCGCCATCTTAATTTGATGGTATCCGGAGTATGCGTCGAGGAAGCACAATGAGTCATGTCCTGCGGTAGCGTCGATAATTTGATCGATGCGGGGGAGGGGGAAGGGGTCCTTGGGGGCAAGCCTTGTTAAGGTCCATGAAATCGACACATAGGCGCCATGATTTGTCCTTCTTTGGTACCATCACCAGGTTTGCTAGCCAGTCCGGATGTTTTATTTCACTAATGAATCTGGCCTCAAGTAACTTGGCTAGCTCTTCTCCCATGGCTTGTTGCTTAGGCTCAGAGAAACACCCAAGAGTCTGCTTGACCGGCTTGAACCCCTTTAGAATGTTAAGGCTATGCTCGGCCAGCCTGCGTGGGATTCCTGGCATGTTTGAAGGATACCAGGCGAAGATGTCCCAATTCTCGCGCAAGAACTCCCGTAGTGCGGCGTCTGTTGTGGGGTTCAGTTGTGCCCTAATGGATGCTGTTTTTGTAGGGTCCGTTGGGTGGACCTGGAATTTGACTATTTCGTCCGCTGTTTAAAAGAAGTGGACCTGGGTCTTTTATTGAGTATCACGTCGTCCCTGTCCACCGTGGAGTGCAGCGCAGTTAGTTCTTCGGCCGCAAGGGCTTCGGATAACGCCTCGAGGGCTAGTGCAGCGGTTTTATTTTCGGCGCGGAGTGCTATATTCGGATCACTAGCCAGAGTGATGATTCCATTGGGCATGGGCATTTTGAGCTTCATGTACCTGTAATGGGGTATAGCTTGGAAGATCATGAATGCCTCCCGCCCTAAAAGGGCGTGGTATCCGCTACTGAATGGGGCCACTTGGAATGTGATTTCTTCAGACCTATAATTTTCTGGCGTGCCGAATACCACATCTAGTGTGATTTTTCCTGCACATCGTGCCTCCCGACTAGGGCTGATTCCTCTGAAGGTCATGCTACTTTGCTCAATGCGGCTCTTGTCTATTTCCATTTTGCTAAGAGTTTCCTCGTAGATGAGGTTTAATCCGCTGCCACCGTCCATGAGCACTTTAGTAAGCCGGAAGCCGTCCACAATTGGACTAAGGACCAAAGCGGCTGGTGTTCGGGCTATTCGGAATTGACGTTCGTCACTGGCATTGAAGGTTATGGTCGTGTCGTTCCATGTATTTATTGCTGCAACGTGGCAGACTTCGGCAAGGCTGCGGAGTGTTCGCTTGCGCCTATTATTTGAGGGAAGGTCTCGAAGAGTGTCAATACTGTATTGTTATTTTCCACGGGATGGTGCTCTGTTGTATTGTTGATGAGGATATCCTCGCCGCTCTTGGCCACCTGCCGGAGTATCCAACATGCTCTAAGGCTGTGTGTTGGCATGGTATCCGATGTACTGTGAATTTTGCATGTCCCATTGAGCCATCCCTCCAAGACAGTTCTACGCCCTGTAGTGGGCTTTTGTTTCTTTGTAATTGGATTAGGTGACTTACGGGAGTACACCCTTCTAGTTCGGATGGGGGGTTTAGTTAGAGCCGGAGGGTCCCAGAATTTTGTTTGGTTTTTCCAGGAGCTTTCCATCGCACAGTACTTCCGTACTATGGCCGCCAAGTCAGCAAAGTGTGCTATGTCACGATGACTTATGGCGTTGAGGATTCCCTTGTCCGTGCAATTTTTGCAAAAGAATGAAATTGCATCTTCCTCGTGACAGTCCTTGACCTTGCTCATTACAAGGAGGAATCTGGCCCAATAGTGATGTACTGTATCTTGGGGATCTTGTCTAATGTGGGATAGATCACTTGAATCTGTGTGGGTGGGTAGATTTAGGTTCAAACCCTGACCCGATCTAAGACCCAGGGGCGGAGGAGTTTCCGATCTTGGTAGTTCGGACTCGGATGTTTCCCAGTAGTTCTGGCCTGTTGTCTGATTCTAGGTTCGAAGCTTGGGCCATGTCCTCCCGTGGACGGGTATCCGGCTTGGAGAGCTCGGGAATCCAGACATAGGTTGTCCTCAAAATAGAGGAAGAATTGCTACATAGCTCCTCCACCACCGCTATCTGATGGGTGACCGGCGAAGAGTTAATCTCCCTTTGGTCTGGTTTAAGCCCGATCCGATCATAGTCCATTGTGACTCCCAGGGAGGCGATGTGATCCCAGAGCTCGTTCAGAGAAGAGAGCTCTATTGGATCCATCTGCTCGGCGAATCCTGAGCCGATGTGGAGGCTGTTTTTGATGACCCGAGAAGTCATTGTTGGCGCGACGGCCGGAGGGGCGGTCATGACGAAGCCGCCTAGTCGGAGAGTTTGGCCTACAGCCAGGGCTCCCTCCAAGGTAATGTTGTCCTTGACAACAAGACGAGCCATCAAGCCTTATCGTGGCGGCACATTGGAACTCTTAATGAAAGCACCAATGTCGGTGTCAAAACCGGTGGATCTCGGGTAGGGGGTCCCGAACTGTGCGTCTAAGGTGAATGGTAACAGGAGGCGGGGGACACGGTGTTTACCCTGGTTCGGGCCCTCTCGATGGAGCTAATACCCTACTTCCTGCTTGATTGATCTTGATGATATGAGTATTACAAGAGTTGATCTACCATGAGATCATAGAGGCTAAACCCTAGAAGCTAGCCTATGATTATGATTGTTGTTGTCCTACGAACTAAACCCTTCGGTTTATATAGACACCAGAGGGGGCTAGGGTTACACAGAGTCGGTTACAAGGGAGGAGATCTACATATCCGAATTGCCAAGCTTGCCTTCCACGCAAAGGAGAGTCCCATCCGGACATGGGACGAAGTCTTCAATCTTGTATCTTCATAATCCAATAGTCCGGCCGAAGGATATAGTCCAGCTGTCCGAGGACCCCTAATCCAGGACTCCCTCAGCCGCGACGGCCCTTAGCCCACCACTTTAGCCGTGAGGAGGTTGGGGGCAGCCGTGAGGGTGTGGTCTTCGGGGATGAGCCAGAGGTTGGGACGGTCATGAGGATGTCGGCAGCGACGCCGAGGCCGAGGCAGTCCGTGGGAAGGTGGGCGGCGGGGATCAGCCGGAGGCCAGGGCCGGTTGTGGTAGGCAGGGAGATGGAGGTGGGAGATGGGGACAAGATGGGTGCGGAGGCCAGGGCCGACCATGGCAGGCGGGGAGATGGAGGTGGGAGATGGAGACCAGATGGGTGCGGCGGCCGCCAGTTAAACCAGATAATGGATGCTACTCCCTCTGTTCATTTTTATAAGTCATTTTAGATAGCTGAAATTGAACTATTTTATGTGTTGTCCTAAATGTCTAAAACGTCTTACAAAATTGAACGGAGGGAGTAGCAAAAATAGCGTCCACACTGGGACGTTGTTAGCATCTGCGTCCAGGTCGGGACGCTCTTGTCCATGGCGTCCTAACTATTTTTAAAATTTGCATGTATCCTTTACTACTTTCGTAATTACGGAAATATTAATTACTATTAATAAGAAAATCGGTGGATGTACCGATCCCAAGCAGTGGTGGAGCCCTTCCTTTTTTTCTTTTTGAAAAGAAGGAATACCCCGGCCTCTACATCTACTACCTCTTGAGCACTAGGTTGGTTTTCCCTTGAAGAGGAAAGGGTGATGCAGCGAAGTAGCGTAAGTATTTCCCTCAGTTTTTGAGAACCAAGGTATCAATCAAGTAGGAGACTACATGCAAGTAACCTCGTACCTGCACAAACAAATAAGAACCTCGCAACCAACGCGATAAAGGGGTTGTCAATCCCTTCACGGTCACTTACGAGAATGAGATCTGATAGAGATAATAAGATAAATATTTTTGGTATTTTTATGATATAGATTGAAAGTAAAGATTGCAAAGTAAAATAGATGGAAAACTTGTAGATAAAAGATAGAACCGGGGGCCATAGGTTTCACTAGTGGCTTCTCTCAAGATAGCATAATATTACAGTGGGTGAACAAATTACTATCAAGCAATTGATAGAAAAGTGCATAATTATGAGAATATCTAGGCATGATCATGTATATAGGCTGAAGGAAATATGCCCTATAGGCAATAATAAAGTTATTATTTATTTCCTTATATCATGATAAATGTTTATTATTCATGCTAGATGGTATTAACCGGAAACATGATACATGTGTGAATACATAGACAAACAGAGTGTCACTAGTATGCCTCTACTTGACTAGCTCGTTGATCAAAGATAGTTATGTTTCCTAGCCATAGACAAAGAGTTGTCATTTGATTAACGGGATCACATCTTTAGGAGAATGATGTGATTTACTTGACCCATTCTGTTAGCTTAGCACTTGATTGTTTAGTATGTTGCTATTGCTTTCTTCATGACTTATACACGTTCCTATGACTTTGAGATTATGCAACTCCCGTTTACCGGAGGAACACTTTATGTGCTACCAAATGTCACAACGTAACTGGGCGATTATAAAGGTGCTCTACAGGTGTCTCCGAAGGTACTTGTTGGGTTGGCGTATTTCGAGATTAGGATTTGTCACTCCGATTGTCGGAGAGGTATCTCTGGGCCCTCTCGGTAATGCACATCACTATAAGCCTTGCAAGCATTGCAACTAATGAGTTAGTTGCGGGATGATGTATTACGGAACGAGTAAAGAGACTTGTCGGTAACGAGATTGAACTAGGTATTGAGATACCGACGATCGAATCTCGGGCAAGTAACATACCGATGACAAAGGGGACAACGTATGTTGTTATGCGGTTTGACTGATAAAGATCTTCATAGAATATGTAGGAGCCAATATGAGCATCCAGGTTCCGCTAATGGTTATTGACTGGAGACGTGTCTCGGTCATGTCTACATAGTTCTCAAACCCGCATGGTCTGCACGCTTAAAGTTCGATGACAGTTATATTATGAGTTTATGTGTTTTGATGTACCGAAGGTAGTTCAGAGACCCGGATGTGATCACGGACATAACGAGGAGTCTCGAAATGGTCGAGACGTAAAGATCGATATATTGGACGACTATGTTCGGACACCGGAATGGTTTCGGGGAGTTTTGGGCATATACCGGAGTACCGGGGGTTTACCGGAACCCCCCGTAGAGACTAATGGGCCTATTGGGCCCTAGTGGAGAAGAGGAGGGCGGCAAGGGCAGCCGCGCGCCCCCTTCCCCCCCCCCAGTCCGAATTGGACAAGGAGGGGGGCGGCGCCCCCTTTCCTTTCCCCCTCTCTCTCCTTCCCTCTCCTCTCCTATCCCCACATGGAAGGGGGGAGTCCTACTCCCGGTGGGAGTAGGACTCCTCATAGGGAGCGCCTAGGGTGGCCGGCCCCCTCCCCCTCCTCCACTCCTTTATATACGGGGAGGGAGGCACCCCTTGGATACACAACAATTGATCTCTTGGATCCCTTAGCCGTGTGCGGTGCCCCCCTCCACCATAATCCACCTCGATAATATCGTAGCAGTGCTTAGGCGAAGCCCTGCGTCGGTAGAACATCATCATTGTCACCACGCCGTCGTGCTGACGGAACTCTCCCTCAAAGCTCGGCTGGATCGGAGTTCGAGGGACATCATCGAGTTGAACGTGTGCAGAACTCGGAGGTGCCGTGCGTTCGGTACTTGATCGGTCAGATCGTGAAGACGTACAACTACATCAACCGCGTTGTGCTAACACTTCCGCTTTCGGTCTACGAGGGTACGTGGACACATTCTCCCCTCTCGTTGCTATGCATCACCATGATCTTGTGTGTGCATAGTATTTTTTTTTGAAATTACTACGTTCCCCAATAGTGGTATCCGATCCAGGTTTTATGCGTTGATGTTATATGCATGAGTAGAACACAAGTGAGTTGTGGGCGATACAAGTCATACTACTTACCAGCATGTCATACTTTGTTTCGGCGGTATTGTTGGATGAAGCGGCCCGGACCGACATTACGCGTACGCTTACGCGAGACTGGTTCTACCGACGTGATTTGCACACAGGTGGTTGGCGGGTGTCAGTTTCTCCAACTTTAGTTGAACCGAGTGTGGCTACGCCCAGTCCTTGAGAAGGTTAAACAACACAAACTTGACGAACTATCGTTGTGGTTTTGATGCGTAGGTAAGAACGGTTCTTGCTCAGCCCATAGCAGCCACGTAAAACTTGCAACAACAAAGTAGAGGACGTCTAACTTGTTTTTGCAGGGCATGTTGTGATGTGATATGGTCAAGACATGATGCTATATTTTATTGTATGAGATGATCATGTTTTGTAA
Source organism: Triticum dicoccoides (assembly GCF_002162155.2). Lineage (NCBI taxonomy): Eukaryota > Viridiplantae > Streptophyta > Magnoliopsida > Poales > Poaceae > Triticum > Triticum dicoccoides. Next base: position 651,177,838 of record NC_041392.1, read on the forward strand.
CCGAGTTATCGGCAACTGGCAGGAGCCATATGGTTGTCGCTTTATTGTATGCAATGCAATCGCCCTGTAATTGCTTTACTTTATCACTAAGCGGTAGTGATAGTCGTAGAAGCAATAGTTGGCGAGACGACAACGATGCTACAATGGAGATCAAGGTGTCGCACCGGTGACGATGGTGATCATGACGGTGCTTTGAAGATGGAGATCACAAGCACAAGATGATGATGGCCATATCATATCACTTATATTGATTGCATGTGATGTTTATCTTATATGCATCTGATTTTGCTTTGATTGTCGGTAGCATTATGAGATGATCTCTCACTAAATTTCAAGATAAAAGTGTTCTCCCTGAGTATGCACCATTGCCAAAATTCTTCATGCCCAGACACCACGTGATGATCGGGGGTGATAAGCTCTATGTCCATCTACAACGGGTGCAAGCCAGTTCTGCACACATAGAATACTCAGGTTAAACTTGACGAGCCTAGCATATGCAGATATGGCCTCGGAACACTGAGACCGAAAGGTCGAGCGTGAATCATATAGTAGATATGATCAACATAGTGATGTTCACAATTGAAAACTACTCCATTTCACGTGATGATCGGTTATGGTTTAGTTGATTTGGATCACGTGATCACTTAGATGATTAGAGGGACGTCTATCTAAGTGGGAGTTCTTAAGTAATATGATTAATTGAACTTGAATTTATCATGAACTTAGTACCTGATAGTATTTTGCATGTCTATGTTTGTTGTAGATAGATGGCTCGTGTTGTTGTTCCGTTGAATTTTAATGCGTTCCTTGAGAAAGCAAAGTTGAAAGATGATGGTAGCAATTACACGGACTCGGTCCGTAACTTGAGGATTATCCCCATTGCTCCACAGAAGAATTATGTTCTGGAAGCACCGCTAGGTGCCAAACCTGCTGCAGGAGCAACACCAAATGTTATGAACGTCTGGCAGAGCAAAGCTGATGACTACTCGATAGTTCAGTGTGCCATGCTTTACGGCTTAGAACCAGGACTTCAAAGATGTTTTGAACGTCATGGAGCATATGAGATGTTCCAGGAGTTGAAGTTAATATTTCAAGCAAATGCCCGGATTGAGAGATATGAAGTCTCCAATAAGTTCTACAGCTGCAAGATGGAGGAGAATAGTGCTGTCAGTGTGCATATACTCACAATGTCTGGGTATAACAATCACTTGATTCAACTGCGAGTTAATCTTCCGGATGATAGCGTCATTTACAGAATTCTTCAATCACTGCCACCAAGCTACAAGAGCTTCGTGATGAACTATAACATGCAAGGGATGGATAAGACAATTCCCGAGCTCTTCGCAATGCTAAAGGCTGCGGAGGTAGAAATCAAGAAGGATCATCAAGTGTTGATGGTCAATAAGACCACCAGTTTCAAGAAAAAGGGCAAAGGGAAGAAGAAGGGGAAATTGAAAAAGAACATCAAACAAGTTGCTGCTCAAGAGGAGAAACCCAAGTCTGGACCTAAGCCTGAGACTGAGTGCTTCTACTGCAAGCAGACTAGTCACTTGAAGTGGAACTGCCCCAAGTATTTGGTGGATAAGAAGGATGGCAAGGTGAACAAAGGTATATGTGGTATACATTTTATTGATGTGTACCTTACCAGAACTCGCAGTAGCACCTGGGTATTTGATACTGGTTCTGTTGCTAATATTTGCAACTCAAAACAGGGACTACAGATTAAGCGAACACTGGCTAAGGACGAGGTGACGATGCGCGTGGGAAATGGTTCCAAAGTTGATGTGATCGCCGTCGGCATGCAACCTCTACATCTACCTTCAGGATTAGTTTTAGACCTAAATAATTGTTATTTGGTGCCAGCGTTGAGCATGAACATTATATCTGGATCTTGTTTAATGTGAGACGATTATTCATTTAAATCTGAGAATAATGGTTGTTCTATTTATATGAGTAATATCTTTTATGGTCATGCACCCTTGAAGAGTGGTCTATTTTTGATGAATCTTGATAGTAGTGATACACATATTCATAATGTTGAAGCCAAAATATGCAGAGTTGATAATGATAGTGCAACTTATTTGTGGCACTGCTGTTTGGGTCATATTGGTATAAAGCGCATGAAGAAACTCCATACTGATGGACTTTTGGAATCACTTGATTATGAATCACTTGGTACTTGCGAACCATGCCTCATGGGCAAGATGACTAAAACGCCGTCCTCCGGAACTATGGAGCGAGCAACTGATTTGTTGCAGATCATACATACTGATGTATGTGGTCCAATGAATGTTAAGGCTCGCGGCGGGTATCGTTATTTTCTCACCTTCACGGATGATTTAAGAAAATATGGGTATATCTACTTAATGAAACATAAGTCTGAAACATTTGAAAAGTTCAAAGAATTTCAGAGTGAGGTTGAAAATAATCATAACAAGAAAATGAAGTTTCTACGATCTGATCATGGAGGAGAATATTTGAGTTGCGAGTTTGGTCTACATTTGAAACAATGTGGAATAGTTTCACAACTCATGCCACCTGGAACACCATAGCGTAATGGTGTGTCCGAACGTCGTAGTCGTACTTTACTAGATATGGTGCGATCTATGATATCTCTTACTGATTTACCACTATTGTTTTGGGGTTATGCTTTAGAGACAGCCGCATTCACGTTAAATAGGGCACCATCAAAATCTGTTGAGACGACACCTTATGAACTATGGTTTGGCAAGAAAGCAAAGTTATCATTTCTTAAAGTTTGGGGCTGCGATGCTTATGTGAAAAAACTTCAACCTGATAAGCTCGAACCCAAATCGGAGAAATGTGTCTTCATAGGATACCCAAAGGAAACTGTTGGGTACACCTTCTATCACAGATCCGAAGGCAAGACATTTGTTGCTAAGAATGGATCCTTTCTAGAGAAGGAGTTTCTCTCGAAATAAGTGAGAGGGAGGAAAGTAGAACTTGATGAGGTAACAATACCTGCTCCCTTATTGAAAAGTAGTTCATGACAGAAACCGGTTCCTGTGATGTCTACACCAATTAGTGAGGAAGTTAATGATGATGATCATGAAACTTCAGATCAAGTTGCTACTGAACCTCGTAGGTCAACCAGAGTAAGATCCGCACCAGAGTGGTATGGTAATCCTGTTCTGGAGGTTATGTTACTAGACCATGACGAACCTACGAACTATGTAGAAGCAATGGTGAGCCCAGATTCCACAAAATGGCTTGAGGCCATGAAATCTGAGATGGGATCCATGTATGAGAACAAAGTGTGGACTTTGGTTGACTTGCCAGATAATCGGAAAGCCATTGAGAATAAATGGATCTTCAAGAAGAAGACTGACGCTGACGGTAATGTTACTGTCTATAAAGCTCGACTTGTTGCAAAAGGTTTTCGACAAGTTCACAAGATTGACTACAATGAGACCTTCTCACCCGTAGCTATGCTTAAGTCTTTCCGAATCATGTTAGCAATTGCCGCATTTTGTGATTATGAAATTTGGCAAATGGATGTCAAAACTGCATTCCTGAATGGATTTCTGGAAGAAGAATTGTATATGATGCAACCGAAAGGTTTTGTCGATCCAAAGGGAGCTAACAAAGTGTGCAAGCTCCAGCGATCCATTTATGGACTGGTGCAAGCCTCTCAGAGTTGGAATAAACGTTTTGATAGTGTGATCAAAGCATATGGTTTTATACAGACTTTTGGAGAAGCCTGTATTTACAAGAAAGTGAGTGGGGGCTCTGTAGCATTTCTGATATTATATGTCGATGGCATATTGTTGATTGGAAATGATATAGAATTTCTGGATAGCAAAAAAGGATATTTGAATAAGAGTTTTTCAATGAAAGACCTCGGTGAAGCTGCTTATATATTGGGCATCGAGATCTATAGAGATAGATCGAGATGCCTAATTGGACTTTCACAAAGCACATACCTTGACAAAGTTTTGAAGAAGTTCAAAATGGATCAAGCAAAGAAAGGGTTCTTGCCTGTGTTACAATGTGTGAAGTTGAGTAAGACTCAATGCCCGACCACTGCAGAAGATAGAGAGAAAATGAAAGATGTTCCCTATGCTTCAGCCGTAGGCTCTATCATGTATGCAATGTTGTGTACCAGACCTGATGTGTGCCTTGCTATTAGTTTAGCAGGGAGGTACCAAAGTAATCCAGGAGTGGGTCACTGGACATCGGTCAAGAACATCCTGAAATACCTGAAAAGGACGAAGGATATGTTTCTCGTTTATGGAGGTGACAAAGAGCTCATTGTAAATGGTTACGTCGATGCAAGCTTTGACACTGGTCCGGACGATTCTAAATCGCAAACCGAATACGTGTTTTTATTAAACAGTGGAGCTGTCAGTTGGTGCAGTTCTAAACAAAGCGTCGTAGCGGGATCTACATGTGAAGCGAAGTACACAGCTGCTTCGGAAGCAGCAAATGAAGGAGTCTGGATGAAGGAGTTCATAGTGTCATACCTAGTGCATCGGGTCAATGAAAATCTTTTGTGACAATACTGGTGCAATTGCTTTGGCAAAGGAATCCAGATTTCACAAGAGAACCAAGCACATCAAGATACGCTTCAACTCCATCCGGGATCAAGTCCAGGTGGGAGACATAGATATTGGCAAGATACATACGGATCTGAATGTTGCAGACTCGTTGACTAAGCCTCTTCCACGAGAAAAACATGATCAGCACCAAGGCTCCATGGGTGTTAGAATCATGACTGTGTAATCTAGATTATTGACTCTAGTGCAACTGGGAGACTGAATGAAATATGCCCTAGAGGCAATAATAAAGTTATTATTTATTTCCTTATATCATGATAAATGTTTATTATTCATGATCAGCACCAAGACTCCATGGGTGTTAGAATCATTACTGTGTAATCTAGATTAATGACTCTAGTGCAAGTGGGAGACTAAATGAAATATGCCCTAGAGGCAATAATAAAGTTATTATTTATTTCCTTATATCATGATAAATGTTTATTATTCATGCTAGAATTGTATTAATCGGAAACATGATACATGTGTGAATACATAGACAAACAGAGTGTCACTAGTATGCCTTTACTTGACTAGCTCGTTGATCAAAGATGGTTATGTTTCCTAACCATAGACAATGAGTTGTCATTTGATTAACGGGATCACATCTTTAGGAGAATGATGTGATTGACTTGACCCATTCCGTTAGCTTAGCACTTGATCGTTTAGTATGTTGCTATTGCTTTCTTCATGACTTATACATGTTCCTATGACTATGAGATTATGCAACTCCCATTTACCAGAGGAATACTTTGTGTGCTACCAAACGTCACAACGTAACTGGGTGATTATAAAGGTGCTCTACAGGTGTCACCGAAGGTACTTGTTGGGTTGGCGTATTTCGAGATTAGGATTTGTCACTCCGATTGTCGGAGAGGTATCTCTAGGCCCACTCGGTAATACACATCACTTAAGCCTTGCAAGCATTGCAACTAATGAGTTAGTTGCGGGATGATGTATTACGGAACGAGTAAAGAGACTTGCAGGTAACGAGATTGAACTAGGTATTGAGATACCGACGATCGAATCTCGGGCAAGTAACATACCGATGACAAAGGGAACAACGTATGTTGTTATGCGGATTGACCAATAAAGATCTTCGTAGAATATGTAGGAGCCAATATGAGCATCCAGCTTCTGCTATTGGTTATTGACCGGAGACGTGTCTCGGTCATGTCTACATAGTTCTCAAACCCGTAGGGTCCACATGCTTAAAGTTGATGACGGTTATATTATAAGTTTATGTGTTTTGATGTACCGAAGGTAGTTCGGAGTCCCGGATGTGACCACGGACATAATGAGGAGTCTTGAAATGGTCGAGACGTAAAGATCAATATATTGGACGACTATGTTCGAACACCGGAATGGTTTCAGGGAGTTTCAGGCATATACCGGAGTACCGTGGGGTTACCGGAACCCCCCGGGGAGACTAATGGGCCTATTGGGCCCTAGTGGAGAAGAGGAGGGGCGGCCAAGGGCATCCGCGCGCCCCCTTCCCCCCAGTCCAAATTGGACAAGGAGGGGGGCGCCCCCTTTCCTTTCCCCCTCTCTCTCCTTCCCTCTCATCTCCTACTCCCACATGGAAGGGGGAGTCCTACTCCCGGTGGGAGTAGGACTCCTCACGGGGCGCGCCTAGGGTGGCCGGCCCCCTCCCCCTCCTCCACTCCTTTATATACGGGGAGGGAGTCACCCCTTGGAGACACAACAGTTGATCTCTTGGATCTCTTAGGCGTGTTTGGTGCCCTCCTCCACCATAATCCACCTCGATAATATCGCAATAGTGCTTAGGTGAAGCCCTGCGTCAGTAGAACATCATCATCGTCACCACGCCGTCGTGCTGACGGAACTCTCCCTCAAAGCTCGGCTAGATCGGAGTTCGAGGGACGTCATCGAGTTGAACGTGTGCAGAACTCGGAGGTGCTGTGCGTTCGGTACTTGATCGGTCGGATCATGAAGATGTACGACTACATCAAGCGCGTTGTGCTAACGCTTCCGCTTTCGGTCTACGAGGGTACGTGGACACACTCTCACCTCTCGTTTCTATGCATCACCATGATCTTGCGTGTGCGTAGGATTTTTTTTGAAATTACTACGTTCCCCAACATAGGCATCATGTCCGCGACAAGTAGACCGAAACGATTCTGCATCTACTACTATTACTCCACACATCATCCGCTATCCAGCATGCATCTACTAGTGGAAAGACTTAGTCATGGAACCATCGGAACTAGGAAGCTTAAAGGGGTTAAACGGGACAAAGGACACAAGAGGTTTATACTGGTTCGGCCCCTTGCGGTGAAGGTAAAGGCCTAGTCTAGTTGATATGGTATTACTAGGTTTCGATGACCAAGGAGCGAATACGCTTAACCTGTCTCTCGATATGTTGTTTCTTGACCTAAGACGCCACCGGGTCGTCCCCTTATATACACGGGTTGAAGCCCTGCGGCCTACAGAGTCCCGGCCGGCTCATACAACGTGTCTGGCTCGGTGGCGTATCTTATATGCCTTACATTACAAGTCTATTCATACATGGAGGTTTATACTTATGGGCCTTAAGCCGCCTCTGGGCTTGGGCCTATTATAAGCCTAATTGTGACCCGTCATCTTATATACTCTTGGGCTTCATTTAGGTAAACTGCCATTGGGGTTGACCCGGCCCCTCCTGGGCAGGTCATATCTGGTAGTCATATAGCCAACATTAGGCCCCAGGTTGATTTGAACTTTGTTCATGTCAATCTCAAACACTTAGAAAAAAATCCATCTACCACTGTTGTGAAAGCCTTGTAACCCGCCATGATGTCATCTCCGGAAATTTTGGAAACCCGCCATGACGTCACCTTAACGGATCTTTATCTTAATGTCTTCTTGAAAATCGAGGTGTCCATCTAGCTGGATAACTTTCATTTGCCCTCCTCGTTTTTCGCGCCTGCCTGTTCGCCTGCCTCCTTATAAATAGGCACGGCCGGTCTTCCTCATTCTCCCCCTTTCCAGCATCTTCTTCCTCTCACAACCTCCTCTACCACTCGAACTCCGCCGCCGTCGTAGAGCACCTTATCTTCCTCAAGCTCGGCCGCTACATCAGCCTGAATTGGTCCAGAGAACGGCGGCGACCCTCCGCGGTAGATCTATACCTATAAGTTTTGGCCTTTCCATACCTTAGATCCATACTAGGGTTCGCGAGCTCTTCTGTGTTCTTCATATTATGCCACAGTTCATCACAATTCATCTTTCATGTTGTGCCGTGAGCTTCTTGCTCTAAAAATGGCGTAAAACCAATGCGGTAGTTGTTTTACTTCCATTTTCAATACTTGTAGATCCCCTTTCCTTGGAAGAAAACTCTTGCGCTAGCTTACGAATTCATCTGTACTAATTTTTAGGTCTAGATTTATTTTCCTTTTCTGAAGGCCGTTGATCCAAAATAATATTCGCCGTCTGTGAAACTTGTTTGCTTTAGTACTTAACCATTTTTTTGTCGCTAGTAACTTTTGAATATCTTTAGTCATGGCGGCTTACCATGCCGGCTCATTTTTCCTTCATATACCATTAGCCCTTATCTAAGCCACCATTACACATATGTATTGTGATCATTAACCTGTGATTCCACCAATTTAACTTGACCCGGCAAATTACTTCCTTTTTAGCTCATCCTTTCGCCATGCCGCCAAAGATAACGACAGTTTGCAACTGGGTCCCTTCCACAGTCACTGATGACACCCTGAAGGATTTTGTCACCATTGGGTATCTACCAGAGAAGAGCATTATGTGCTATCGTGCCCCTGACCCGGCGGCCATATGAACCGGGGCTTTTCACCGCCCGACTCAAAATTCTTCAGAGATATTCTGCACTTTTTTTCAAGCTTCATCCACAAGATCTGGGAGCCAATTCCATATCAAACATCTGTAATTTCCAAGTTTTCTGTGAGGTTTATCTTCAAGAAGCACCTACTGTTGAACTCTTCCGAGAGTATTTTTACTTGAACCGCCAGAATGAGTATACCAACGGCCCCAGTTTAGAACTTGGTGGGATTTCAATTCAGCGCAGACGGGATGCTGTTTTTCCTCTAGTAGTCTTGCCAAGCATCCCAAGGACTGGAATCAAACATGGTTCTATTGCCAAGATACGTCACCGACTAATGAAAAACCAATGTCGGGTTATCGTGTTGAGCCTCTTGATGCTAAATATTCGCTCCCTGACAAACTCTCTGCTGCTGAGCGCAAGAAACTTCAACCAACCATCAAAAGGGTTCAAGCTTTACTGGGGAACGGCTTTACAGGAGTTGACTTGATCCGCTACTGGATCGCATGGCGGATCATCCCTCTAAGCCACCGATCTGATTTGATGTGCAATTACACCGGAGGAGCGAACGATCCATTACGTCATAGCTCCCTTCGTTTGACTGAAGAAGCTATTGTTGAGATGTCAACCACTCTTGTCAACAGCAAATATGAAGACTGCAGCAAAGTAGGATTGAATCCTTTCTGCAAACTTAACCCGGCACAAGAGGTAAATCCCCTTGACTCCGTTTTTCTTCAGTAGTTAAGTACTTGTATGATTTTCAACCTGTTATTTGCCTACATGCCAAATCTGACTTTTGGAAAGCCTAATATCATCATGAGGCTGCCAAAAAAGCTAGAGCCGCCGCAATAGCCGCCAAGAAGACAACCAGAAAATCCAAAAAGAAACCAACTGCTTCTGATCTCCTCAAGCAGGATGACGCCTCTGAGTCGGAGGTGGCCCTTGACTCTCTTGGCCTGCTTTTTAACAACCTTATTGACACTGACTATTACCAGGATGACACGGGGGCCAGCCAGGCAGTAGAAGAAGAGGTAATTATTTCCTCTGATTCAGAACATTTGCCAAGGCAGAAACCTCGACGGGTAACCCGGAAAGTAAGGTTTTCACACCCCTTGGCTTATTTAGATCCTCATTTTCTTTTGAAAAAACAACAACATGAGAGCCGTTGTCAGCCCAGGACCAGTGACGACAATGAGCTGCCCTCCGGCTTATCGAAAACACCTCGGAAACGCCAGAATGAGGTTCCTTTCATTTTTGACTTTTGGCTTTATCAATGAATCTATTTCCTTGCTCTTTTAACTATGATTTCACTTTTGCAGGAGATCTCTTGTTCTTCTGGTGATTCTTCGCAAACTCAACTTCTGGCTTTCAAGACTGCCCCTGGGTAAAGATAGTTATCCTTCTTCTGCATCTTTATGTCCGTATCATTATACTGACTCATCAAATTCTTCTTAGTATGCATCGACTACTATCCATCTAGAGTATGAAGTTCATAAAAACAGAGTAACGCATTAGGCAAGATGACATGATGTAGAGGGATAAACTCAAGCAATATGATATAAAACCCATCTTTTTATCCTCGATAACAACAATACAATATGTGCCTTGCTGCCCCTGCTGTCACTGGGAAAGGACGCCGCAAGATTGAACCCAAAGCTAAGAACTTCTCCCATTGCAAGAAAGATCAATCTAGTAGGCCAAACCAAACTGATAATTCGAAGAGACTTGCAAAGATAACAAATCATACATAAAAGATTTTAGAGAAGAATCAAATATTGTTCATAGATAAACTTGATCATAAACCCACAGTTCATCGGATCTTGACAAACACACTACAAAAAAAATTACATTGAATAGATCTCCAAGAAGATCGAGGAGAACTTTGTATTGAGATCCAAAGAGAGAGAAGAAGCCATCTAGCTAATAACTATGGACCCGAAGGTCTATGGTAAACTACTCACACATCATCGGAGAGGCAATGGTGTTGATGTAGAAGCCCTCTGTGATCGATTCCTCCTCAGGCGGATCTCCGAAAAAGGCCCCAAGATGGGATCTCTTGGGTACAGAAGGTTGCGGTGGTGGGAATAGGGGTATATGGATATATATAGGAGGAATAAGTAGGTCGGTGGAGCTGCGAGGGGCCCACGAGGGTGGGGGGCGCGCCTCCCTGCCTCGTGGCCTCCTCGATTCTTTCTTGGCATTTACTCCAAGTCCCTTGGATCACGTTTGTTCCAAAAATAACTCTCTCGAAGGTTTCATTCTGTTTGGATTCCGTTTGATATTCCTTTTCTGCGAAACACTGAAATAGGCAAGAAAAACAACAATTTGCACTGGGCCTTGGGTTAGTAGGTTAGTCCCAAAAATAATATAAAAGTGTATAAATAAGCCCATTAAACATCCAAAACAGATAATATAATAGCATGGAACAATAAAAAATTATAGATATGTTGGAGACGTATCAAGCATCCCCAAACTTAATTCCTGCTCGTCCTTGAGTAGGTAAATGATAAAAACAGAATTTTTGATGTGGAATGCTACCTAGCATAATTCTCAATGTAATTTTCTTTATTGTGGCATGAATATTCAGATCCGAGAGACTCAATACAAAAGATTAATATTGATATAAAAATAATAATACTTCAATCATACTAACTAAGCAGTCATGTCTTCTCAAAATAACATGGCTAAAGAAAGTTCATCCCTACAAAATCATATAGTTTGGTCATGCTCCATTTTCGTCACACAAGAATGCTCTCATCATGCACAATCCCAATGACAAGCCAAGCAATTATTTCATACTTAAGTAATCTCAAACTTTTTTCAACTTTCATGCAATACATGAGCATGAGCCATGGATATAGCACTATGGGTCACTACTAGAAAAAGGGCTATAGATGGGATTGACACTAATGGCGCACCAGACAAGCGGTGCGCCATTAGTATATACTAATGGCGCACCACCTTCTGATACGCCATTAGATTTGAAACTACTAATGGCGCACCTGGCCCAGGGTGCGCCATTAGCATCAAAAAAAAAATTGAACTAGTGCGCCTGTCCAAACATACTAATGGCGCATCCAGACACAGTGCGTCATTACTAGTTGTAACTAGTAATGGCGCACCTGTCGCAAAGTGCGCCACTAATGTTGTTTTTTTTATTATATTTTTTATTCCTTTTTTTGCAAAACTACTAATGGCGCACTGTTGAACAGTGCGCCATTACTATGTTTTTTTTGCAAAACTACTAATGGCGCACCATCAGAAGATGCGCCATTAGTAACCTGGATTACTAATGGCGCATTTATGGTTGGTGCGCTATTAGTAAGTGGGCAGCTCATGGATCCAACGGCCCGCACCTCACCCTCTCACTCCTCTCTCTCCCCGCGCAGCGAACCCTAGCGCTCCCGATCCAGATCCCTCCCCTCGCCGCCACCCACCCCTCCCCTCCCCACCACAGATCCTCGCTGCTGCCACCCACCTCTCCCCTCCCCACCTCAGATCCGTCCCCTCGCCTCCGCCCACCCCTCCACTGGCCGTCGTGGACTGGTCGCC
>NC_041392.1:651190225-651219465 GCF_002162155.2 Triticum dicoccoides
GATTCATGCCCATCCCACGGGGCTGCCGCCGCCGCCCAGCACCCCCACCCCGGCGACCTCCCCACCGGCGAGCCCCTACATCCGTCGCGTGCACCTTCTCTCCCAGTCCCAGATCGACCCGGCGGCCAGGACCCACGCGAAGCGACGGAGATCGGCTGTGTCGCCTCGCTACTGCCTCCTTCCTTCCTCCCTCGGGGCGCTCGAAGACCCCGTGCTCGCTATGCCTCCTCTGCTCCGACCTTGTCCAAGCCATCCATGGAGCTCCATCATCAAGGTGCCTGATTCGTTTTGATTTTGATTTTCTTCTGCTTTTGTTTGTTGCTCAGTTCTGTAATGTTGGTGATGCCATGGTCCTCCCTTTCCATTGCTGCAGGAGAAGAAGAAAAAACCCGAGCAGGGAGGGAGGAAGCAAGGAAGGTCACCATGGACCTCGCCCAACTCCCACCCTGCAGTTGCAGGTAACCCCCTCCCACTCCCTGCCTTGTTAGACCTGAAGATGCAGTGTCTGAGATATTCAGTGAACTGTGTGGATGCCGCCTCTCTCCATCTCTCCTAGCGCCTGAAACCATCCTCCCCTTGCCTTCTTCTTGTTTGTTTTGTTATTATCTCTGCATCTGATTTGTGCAGTTTGTGCACATCTTGTCTGGTTGTCTGCAGGAATGGGGCGGTGTTGCATGCAGGTTCAGGAGAATAAGCCATGGATGAGGAAGACTAAGGAGGAGTGGAGGGAGATGGACGAGTCCTTCGTCGACACTTACCGCCCCATATCTTTCCCCTCTCGCCTTAGTTATAGTTTTGAATTTTGTGTGTGTAGGCGTTTACAATCTAATTAACATGCTCATTCTTCTGATTGTTGGTGCTAAAATGAAGTTGCTAGTAGGATTTACTTCACACGTTTATTGTATTTCTTTCTTGGTGCCCTCTGTTTGTTATTAGGATTTATTTAGTTCACATGCTTTTGCGGCTGTTGGTAGTTTGTTTTGCAACCCTTTGCAGAAAGTTTGCATTGCAAGCCTACTTCTCTAGCACATTGTTTCTTAGAATCATGATGCAACCTATATGTTCTATGATTTTGATGTTTTTTGCAGCGTGATCTAGACTATGATTATCCAGTGTTCTTATTTTTGCAATTTGGTCTATATGATTGAATGCAATGTTGAGAAAGTGTGTCTTCCTCTTGAGCATCATTTTGAGCAAATGTTTTATATAGAAGTTGCCGCCACGGGTTCAATTTGTTTCGATTTGGCTGGGTATGAGTCCCCTTGTTGCAAGGTGACGACTTGTCTCTCCCTTTGTTCGTTTCGCTCTGGCCACCGTCAAGTGGTTGATTGGAGAATACGCGAGGAGAATATGTCATGTATTTCATTAGAAAAATAATACTGCCTATATTTGCATGCTTGCAGGAATGTGTCAAATACTTGTTATGTACATGTAGTGGCACGAGAGTCAATATTTACTAGTGCTTGCCTTCTTGTGTTATCTGGACACATTGGTTAATCTACTTTTCTTGTGATTTCCCAATTCAATATCTAAGAAATGAATCTATAGACTTTAATGAATTCAATGTATGATCCTGATGATAATTATATGATATCTACATGTTTTTATCCTTGACCAGTATCAATTGTGGTAGCTCTTAAGCGACACATACTTTTTCTCGCTCCGAGTTCCTAAGCATGGTATTATATTTTTGTTAGCTAGAACATACACTCTTTGAATTTCCTAAACATTAGTAGCTAACTAAGTTGTGCCCCATTGATGTCTCAATTGTTGCATTACATCTAAAACAGTTAGCCTCAACTAACTGTGAAATTTAGAATGTTCAAATTCAGATCTTAAGTTCTCAAACTGGACCGGCTTTGGGACTTATATATACACAAATCAGTACTGAAGTAGGTTTGTATGATCTCCTGTTAGTAAAATTACAGCATAAATAACTTCCCATGTGATTTCAGGTTGTGTTCCATAGACCTGCTGTTGCTGCTGGTTGTGTTCCCCGACCGAGTCCCCAAGTTGCTGCTGCTGGTTGTTTTCCCCGACCATGTCCCCAAGCTGCATCCTGCTGCCCCTGCCCCGTGCATCCTCAACTTTGCTCATGGACAGCTACTGTAGGTGATCCAGTTGCCTCCATATGTGGCTACTACTGTTGTAGTTTGGTTGTAGACGCAACTGTTGTAGCTCGGGTGAAATCTTAGTTTGCCTGCCTTGAGATAATGAGATGGATATAGCGCATAACATTGCTTCAGACATTTGCAATGCATCTCTTAATTTAACATACATGGTTGGGGTAATTCTGTTGTGTTAAGTAGAAATATTTAAATGCCACTAGGACCGAGGCCGAATCTAGATACGCCCGCTATCTAGCGGGCGAGGGGAGGGAGCGTTGGAGGAACCGGATGAAGACGAGTTTCATCGTGATGATGCTCATCGTGATGACCGCAGCTCTCTTCTATGTGATGGTAGTTTAGATGATCGATATCGACTTGTAATGTGAAGACAAACTCGCTACTCGCGGTCTCGAGACTTGTAATGTAATGTTCTATCTTTGTTTGGTCTTTTCAATTCGGAGACTAATATGATGAATTGTATTCGGAGACTAATATGATGAATTGTATTCAGAGACTAATCTTCTATTGTATTCGATTAATCTGTTGTTGATGTGTGCTGTCTATATTTTGTCCAATTATACATTTTGTAACCTGTGCAAAAAACAGAAAATTAAAAATAAAAAAACCTAATATTCATACTAATGGCGCATCACATCACAGTGCGCCATTAGTATGCCAAAGGATACTAATGGCGCATCATTAAACATTGCGCCATTAGTATGCCGAAGTTACTAATAGCGCATCTTGTTGTTGTGCACCATTAGTATGCCAAAGCACCTGGGTATACATGGCCCCCTGGGAGGCATACTAATGGCGCACTGTTGTATATACTAATGGCGCATCTGAGGTGCGCTATTAGTAAAATATACTAATGGCGTGGCACTAATGGCACACCACTAATGCGCCATTAATGGCCAAATTAGGTGCGCCATTAGTAGGCCTTTTCCTAGTAGTGTGGAATAGAATATAATGGTGGGGGTTATGTGGAAAAGACAAAAAAGGAGAAAATTTCACATCGACGCGGCTAATCAACGGGCTAGGGAGATGCCCATCAATTGATGTCAAAGCAAGGAGTAGGGATTGCCATGCAACGAATGCACTAGAGCTATAAATGTATGAAAGCTCAACAAAAGAAACTAAGTGGGTGTGCATCCAACTTGCTTGCTCACGAAGACCTAAGGCATTTGAGGAAGCCCATTATTGGAATATACAAGCCAAGATCTATAATGAAAAATTCCCACTAGTATATGAAAGTGACAAAACAAGAGACTCTCTATCATAAAGATCATGGTGCTACTTTGAAGCACAAGTGTGGAAAAGGAGGATATTAGCATTGTCCCTTTTTATTTTATTTTTATTTTTTTTCTTTTTGGGGGCCTTTTTTGGCCTTTCTTCTTTTTTTATTTGGGACAATGCTCTATTAATGATGATAATCACACTTCTATTTATTTACAACTCAATGATTACAACTCGATACTAGAACAAAATATGACTCTATATGAGTGCCTCCGGCGGTGTACCGGGAAGGGCAATGAGTCAAGTGTGACATGTATGATAAATTATGCATGGTGGCTTTGCCACAAATATGATGTCAACTACATGATCATGCAAGGCAATATGACAATGATGAAGCGTGTCATAATAAATGAAACTGTGAAAAGTTGCATGGCAATATATCTCGGAATGGCTATGGAAATGCCATAATAGGTAGGTATGGTGGTTGTTTTAAGGAAGATATAAGGAGGTTTATGTGTGATAGAGCGTATCGTATCACGGGGTTTGGATGCACCGGCGAAGTTTGCACCAACTCTCAAGGTGAGAAACGGCAATGCACGGTACCGAAGAGGCTAGCAATGATGGAAAGGTGAGAGTGCGTATAATCCATGGACTCAACATTAGTCATAAAGAACTCACATACTTATTGCAAAAATCTACAAGTCATCAAAAACCAAGCATTACGCGCATGCTCCTAGGGGGATAGATTGGTAGGAAAAGACCATCGCTCGTCTCCGACTGCCACTCATAAGGAAGACAATCAAAGAACACCTCATGTTTCAAATTTGTTACACAACGGTTACCATACGTGTATGCTACGGGACTTGCAATCTTCAACACAAGTATTTCTCAAATTCACAACTACTCAACTAGCGCAACTTTAATATCACCATCCTCATATCTCAAAACAATTATCAAGTATCAAACTTCTCATAGTATTCGATGCACCTTTTATGATAGTTTTTATTATACCCATCTTGGATGCCTATCATATTAGGACCTATTTTATATCCAAAGAAAATTACTATGCTGTTCAAAAGGACTCTGAAAATAATATAAGTGAATCATGAGAGATCAATAATTTCTATAAAGTAAAAACACTACCGTGCTCTAAAAGATATAAGTGAAGCACTAGAGCAAAATTATCTAGCTCAAAAGATATAAGTGAAGCACATAGAGTATTCTAATAAATTCCGATTCATGTGTGTCTCTTCCAAAAGGTGTGTACAGCAAGGATGATTGTGGTAAACTAAAAATCAAAGACTCAAATCATACAAGACGCTCCAAGAAAAACACATATCATGTGGTGAATAAAAATATAGCCTCAAGTAAAGTTACCGATGAACGAAGACGGAAGAGGGGATGCCTTCCGGGGCATCCCCAAGCTTAGGATTTTGGTTGTCCTTGAATTTTAACTTGGGGTGCCTTGGGCATCCCCTTAAGCTTAGGCTCTTGCCACTCCTTATTCATAATCCATCAAATCTTTACCCAAAACTTGAAAACTTCACAACACAAAACTCAACAGAAAATCTCATGAGCTCCGTTAGTATAAGAAAACAAACCACCACTTAATGTACTGTAATGAACTCATTCTTTATTTATATTGGTGTTAAACCTACTATATTCCAACTTCTCTATGGTTCATACCCTCCGATACTAGCCATAGATGCATCAAAATAAGCAAACAACACATGAAAACAGAATTTGTCAAAAACAAAACAATCTAGTAATATGTAGGTTTCGAATACTTCTGTAATCCCAAAAATTCTGAAATAAATTGGTGGACGTGAGGAATTTGTCTATTAATCATCTGCAAAAATAATCAACCTAATCACACTCTCCAGTAAAAAAAATGACAGCAAATCTCGTGAGCGCTAAAGTTTCTGTTTTTTATAGCAAGATCGCAAAAACTACCCCCAAGTATTCCCAAAGGTTCTACTTGGCACAAACACTAGTTAAAAGCATAAAACCACAATATGAACGTAGGCTAGATGAATTATTTATTACTAAACAGAACCAAAAAGCAAGAAACAAAAATAAAATTGGGTTGCCTCCCAACAAGCGCTATAAATGCCCCTAACTAGGCATAAAAGCAAGAATAGATCTAGGTATTGTTGTGATAATGATAAGGTAAATCGTGAAAATTCATCTCATACTCCCTACGTTCAGCAGAAAGCTTTCTTTGTGGCAAGCAAAAGTAATCAAAAGGGCTAAAATTAATGGGACAAAAGTCCCCAAGATCAAGCTCGAGAGGTGTTGGTTCCTCCTTTGGCCCCTCATATTGCACAACCAATTCATCATTTTAAGCATTATTTGGGAAAAAAGTCATGAGCCTTTGTTCAAGAAAACAACCCAACCCATTATTTTGGATAGCAAAACTATCATTAAGTTTAGAGATCCCGTCAACAAGAAGATCGGTAGGAACCTTCTTTCTAAGGTTTTCGTTAAAAGCAACATGATCTAAAGATCATAAGCGCATTATGTCTTCTTGATAAAAAATGATTGCTTCTATGGGAGGACGGCCGACGTCCACCCTATAATGCGCAAAAATTTCATTGGCTTCTTTTATTATGAATCTTAAGTCATGAGCCAAAAAGATGGTAGCTGCTCGCTTAACAGAAGAATGCTCAATATTAAAAAATTCTATAAAAATCCTTTGGATGCAAGGGTGCATATGAATAAATTGTCTTTCAAGTTCAACTATGAGCAAAGATATAGCATCCACAAAACTACTAGTTCTATGGAGAATAGACCCTCCCATAGTAGGTAAAGCACCGGCACAAGTAAAGAAATCTTGAATAACTCCTTTTCCAATAATATTACCACTACCAATTCGAAACTTTTTAGTGTGTAAAATAGTAGGTTCTTCATGAGGATCAACAAAAGCATCAAATTTTTCCATGTTATTACCACTATCCATATCAATGATAACCTCCCCAATTTCAGACATGGAGGCGGCAAGAGGTAAGCGAAAAAAGAGGGTGAATAAAACGGCAAGGGTGAAGTGGGCGAGAGGAAAACGAGAGGCAAATGGAAAATAATATAATGCGAGGGTTTGTGATGGGTACTTGGTATGTCTTGACTTGTGCGTAGATCTCCCCGGCAACGGCGCCAGAAATCCTTCTTGATACCTCTTCAGCACTGCGTTGGTTTTCCCTTGAAGAGGAAAGGGTGATGCAGCAAAGTACCGTAAGTATTTCCCTCATTTTTTGAGAACCAAGGTATCAATCCAGTAGGAGACTACACGCAAGTCACCTCTTACCTGCACAAATGAATAAGAACCTCGCAACCAACGTGATAAAGGGGTTGTCAATCCCTCCACGGTCACTTATGAGAGTGAGATCTGATAGAGATAATAAGATAAATATTTTTGGTATTTTTATGATATAGATTGAAAGTAAAGATTGCAAAGTAAAATAGATGGAAAACTTGTATGATAAAATATAGACCCGGGGGCCATAAGTTTCGCTAATGGCTTCTCTCAAGATAGCATAAGTATTACGGTGGGTGAACAAATTAATGTCGAGCAATTGATATAAAAGTGCATAATTATGAGAATATCTAGGCATGATCATGTATATAGGCATCACGTCCACGACAAGGAGACCGAAACGGTTCTGCATCTACTACTATTACTCCACACATCGACCTCTATCTAGCATGCATCTAGAGTATTAAGTTCATAAGAATAGAGTAACGCATTAGGCAAGATGACATGATGTAGAGGGATAAACTCAAGCAATATGATATAAACCCCATCTTTTTATCCTCGATGGCAACAATACAAGACGCGCCTTGCTGCCCCTGCTGTCACTGGGAAAGGACACCACAAGATTTAACCCAAAGCTACGCACTTCTCCCATTGCAAGAAAGGTCAATCTAGTAGGCCAAACCAAACTGATAATTCGAAGAGACTTGCAAAGATAACAAATCATACATAAAAGATTTCAGAGAAGAATGAAATATTGTTCATAGATAAATTTGATCATAAACCCACAGTTCATCGGATCTCGACAAACACACCGCAAAAAGAATTACATCGAATAGATCTCCAAGAAGATCGAGGAGAACTTTGTATTGAGATCCAAAGAGAGAGAACAAGCCATCTAGCTAATAACTATGGACCCGAAGGTCTGTGGTAAACTACTCACACATCATCGGAAAGGCTATAGTATTGATATAGAAGCCCTCCGTGATCGATTCCCCCTCTGGTGGAGCTCCGAAAAAGGCCCCAAAATGGGATCTCTTGGGTACAGAAGGTTGCGGCGGTGGAAATAGGGTTTCGTGGTGCTGCTGGATGTTTTCAGGATATATATATATACATATATATATATATAGGACGAAGAAGTAGGTCGGTGGAGCTGCAACGGACCCACGAGGATGGGGGGCGCGCCTCCCTGCCCCGTGGCCTCCTCGCTTCTTTCTTGACGTATACTCCAAGTCCCCTAGATCACGTTTGTTCCAAAAATAACTCTCCCGAAGGTTTCATTCCATTTGGATTCCGTTTGATATTCCTTTTCTATGAAACACTGAAATAGGCAAAAAAATAGCAATTTGTACTAGGCCTTGGGTTAGTAGGTTAGTTCCAAAAATAATATAAAAGTGTATAAATAAGCTCATTAAACGTCCAAAACAGATAATATAATAGCATGGAACAATAAAAAATTATAGATACGTTGAAGACGTATCAGCATCTCTTAAGGGATGTCCTATGCGTCGGCCGTCAGATCTTCCGGATTGTGAGCCGTCAGATTGACGTAACCTTGTGGCTGAGTGTTGTCCTCACTCTTGTAACAGAGGCCGTGTCGCGAATTCCCCTTTTGCAACACAAGTCTTGCTGCGAAAACATTTGCAACAAAGGTTGTGCTGCAGTTTTTTTTTGCAATATAGATCTTGTTGTAGATTTTTTTTGCAACCGAGGTCTTGTTGCAGAATATTTTATGTGTCTCCTCTTTTTCGCAACATAAGCATTGTTGCAGAAGGTATTTTTGCAACACAGGTGATATTTTAAAAATAATTAGAACAAAGAGGTAGTTAGAATAGTGCGGTGCGGGCCACACACGGGACACGCATCACACACCGGAGGCGTGTGTGGGACACGTGTCACGCACCGGAGGCGGCGGCCGCCCCGTGCCAGATCAGCCGACGCTGGCTGTTCCCAAGCTTTTCCCTTCTCTTAATGCACCCAACCATATTATTAAAAATCCAAGTTCAGAACTGTTGGGGAACGTAGCAGAAATTCAAAAAAATTTCCTACGTAACACCAAGATCTATCTATGGAGAGACCAGCAACGAGTAGAAAGAGAGTGCATCTACATACCCTTGTAGATCGCTAAGCGGAAGCATTCAAGTGAACGGGGTTGATGGAGTCGTACTCGTCGTGATTCAGATCACCGATGATCAAGTGCCGAACGGACAGCACCTCCGCGTTCAACACACGTACAGCCCGGTGACGTCTCCCACGCCTTGATCCAGCAAGGAGAGAGGGAGAGGTTGAGGAAGACTCCATCCAACAGCAGCACAACGGCGTGGTGGTGGTGGAGGAGCGTGGCAATCCCTGCAGGGCTTCGCCGAGCACCTACGGGAGAGGAGATGTGTCACGGGAGGGAGAGGGAGGCAACCAAAGGCCTTAGGTATCATTGCTCCTCCTTTTCCCCACTATATATAGGGCCAAGGGAGAGGGGGGAGGCGCAGCCTTGCCCCCTCCTCCAAGGAAGGGGTGCGGCTAAGGATGGGGAGGAGTCCATCCTCCCCAAGGCACCTCGGAGGTGCCTTCCCCCTTTAGGACTCTCCCCTTTTTCCTTTATCTTGGCGCATGGGCCTCTAGGGGCTGGTGCCCTTGGCCCATGTAGGCCAAGGCGCACCCCCTACAGCCCATGTGGCCCCCCGGGGCAGGTGGCCCCACCCGGTGGGCCCCCGGGACCCTTCCGGTGGTCCCGGTACAATACCGATGACCCCGAAATTTGTCCCGATGGCCGAAACAGGACTTCCTATATATAAATCTTTACCTCCGGACCATTCCGGAACTCCTCGTGACGTCCGGGATCTCATCCGGGACTCCGAACAACATTCGGTAACCACATACAAGCTTCCTTTATAACCCTAGCGTCATCGAACCTTAAGTGTGTAGACCCTACGGGTTCGGGAGACATGCAGACATGACCGAGACGTTCTCCGGTCAATAACCAACAGCGGGATCTGGATACCCATGATGGCTCCCACATGTTCCACGATGATCTCATCGGATGAACCATGATGTCAAGGACTCAATCGATCCCGTATTCAATTCCCTTTGTCTATCGGTATTTTACTTGCCCGAGATTCGATCGTCGGTATACCGATACCTTGTTCAATCTCGTTACCGGCAAGTCTCTTTACTCGTTCCGTAACACATCATCCCGTGATCAACTCCTTGGTCACATTTGCGCAAATGATGATGTCCTACCGAGTGGGCCCAGAGATACCTCTCCGTTTACACGGAGTGACAAATCCCAGTCTCGATTCGTGCCAACCCAACAGACACTTTCGGAGATACCTGTAATGCACCTTTATAGCCACCCAGTTACGTTGTGACGTTTGGTACACCCAAAGCATTCCTACGGTATCCGGGAGTTGCACAATCTCATGGTCTAAGGAAAAGATACTTGACATTGGCAAAGCTCTAGCAAATGAACTACACGATCTTTTGTGCTAGTCTTAGGATTGGGTCTTGTCCATCACATCATTCTCCTAATGATGTGATCCCGTTATCAACGACATCCAATGTCCATAGTCAGGAAACCATGACTATCCGTTGATCACAACGAGCTAGTCAACTAGAGGCTCACTAGGGACATATTGTGGTCTATGTATTCACACGTGTATTACGATTTCCGGATAATACAGTTATAGCATGAATAAAAGACAATTATCACGAACAAGGAAATATAATAATAACACTTTTATTATTGCCTCTAGGGCATATTTCCAACAGTCTCCCACTTGCACTAGAGTCAATAATCTAGTTCACATCGCCATGTGATTAACACTCTCACATCGCTATGTGACTAACACCCAAGAGTTTACTAGAATCAGTAGTCTAGTTCACATCACTATGTGATTAATACTCAATGAGTTTTAGGTTTGATCATGTTGCTTGTGAGAGAGGTTTTAGTCAACGGGTCTGAACCTTTCAGATCCGTGTGTGCTTTACAAATCTCTATGTCATCTCCTAGATGCAGCTACCACGCTCTATTTGGAGCTATTCCAAATAACTGTTCTACTTGGAGCTATTCTAAATTGTTGCTCCATTATATGTATCCAGTATCTCTACTTAGAGCTATCTGGATAGGTGTTAAGCTTGCATCGACGTAACCTTTACGACGAACTCTTTTACCACCTCCATAATCGAGAAAATTCCTTAGTCCACTAGTTACTAAGGATAACTTTGACCGCTGTCCTGTGAGCCATTCTTGGATCACTCTTGTACCCCTTGACTGACTCATGGCAAGGCACACCTCAGGTGCGGTACACAGCATAGCATACTGAAGAGCCTACGTCTTAAGCATAGGGGACGACCTTCGTCCTTTCTCTCTATTCTGCCGTGGTCGAGCTTTAAGTCTTAACTTCGTACCTTACAACTCAGGCAAGAACTTCTTCTTTGACTGATCCATCTTGAACACCTTCAAGATCATGTCAAGGTATGTGCTCATTTGAAAGTATTATTAAGCATTTTGATCTATCCTTATAGATCTTGATGCTCAATGCTCAAGCAGCTTAATCCAGGCTTTCCATTGAAAAACACTTTCAAAATAACCCTATATGCTTTCCAGAGATTCTACGTCATTTCTGATCAACAATATGTCAACAACATATACTCATCAGAAATTCTATAGTGCTCCCACTCACTTCTTTGGAAATACAAGTTTCTCATAAACTTTGTACAAACCCAAAATCTTTGATCATCATCAAAGCATACATTCCAACTCCGAGATGCTCACTCCAGTCCTTAGAAGGATCGCTGGAGCTAGCATACCTTTTAGCATCCTTAGGATTGACAAAACTTTTCTGATTTTATCACATACAACCTTTCCTTACGACTGGTAAGGAAACTCGTTTTGACATCCATCTGCCAGATTTCATAAATGCAGCTTTTGCTAACATGAATCCGACGGACTTAAGCATCGCTACGGATGAGAAAATCTCATCGTAGTCAACTCCTTGAACTTGTGAAAAACTTTTTGCCACAAGTCGAGCTTCATGGATGGTGACATTACCATCCACGTCCGTCTTCTTCTTAAAGATCCATTTATCTTAATGGCTTGCCGATCATCGGGCAAGTCCACCAAAGTCCATGGATCCGTTCTCGGATTTTATGGCCTCGGGCCATTTATCGGAATCCGGGCCCACCATCGCTCTCCATAGCTCGTAGGTTCATTGTTGTCTAGCAACATGACCTTCAAGACAGGATCACCTTACCACTCCGAAGTAGTACGTGTTCTCGTCGTCCTACGAGGTTCGGTAGTGACTTGATCCGAAGTTTCATGATCAATATCATAAGCTTCCACTTCAATTGGTGTAGGTGCCATAGGAACTATCTTCCTGTGCCCTGCCACACACTAGTTGAAGAGACGGTTCAATAACCTCATCAAGTCTCCACCATCCTCCCACTCAACTCTTTCGAGAGAAACCTTTCCTCGAGAAAGGACCCGATTCAAGAAACAATCCATATTGCTTTCGGATCTGAATTAGAAGGTATACCCAACTGTTTTGGGTTTCCTATGAAGATGCATTTTATCCGCTTTGGGTTCGAGCTTATCAACCTGAAACTTTTTCATATAAGCGTCGCAGCCCCAAACTTTTAAGAAACGACAACTTAGGTTTCTCTAAACCATAATTCATATGGTGTCATCTCATCGGAATTACGTGGTGCCCTATTTAAAGTGAATGTGGTTGTCTCTAATGCCTAACCCATGAACAATAGTGGTAATTCGATAAGAGACATCATGGTACGCACCATATCCAATAGGGTTCAACTATGATGTTCGGACACACCATCACACTATGGTGTTCCAGGCGGTATTAATTGCGAAACAATTTCCACAATGTCTTAATTGTGTGCCAAAACTCGTAACTCAGGTATTTATCTCTATGATCATATCATAGACATTATATCCTCTTGTCACAATGATCTTCTACTTCACTCTGAAATTACTTGAACCATTCAATAATTCAGACTTGTGTTTCATCAAGTAAATATTCTCAACATCTACTCGAATCATCTGTGAAGTGAGATCATAACGATATTCACTGCATGCCTCAGCACTCATTGGATTGGACACATCAAAATGTGTTACTTCCAACAAGTTGCTATCTTGTTCCATCTTACTGAAAACGAGGCTTTTCAGTCATCTTGCCCATGTGGTATGATTTGCATATCTCAAGTGATTCAAAATCAAGTGAGTCCGAACGATCCATTTGCATGGAGTTTCTTCATGCATATACACCAATAGACATGGTTCGCATGTCTCAAACTTTTCAAAACGAGTGAGTCCAAAGATCCATCAACATGGAGCTTCTTCATGCGTTTTATACCATTATGACTTACATGGCAGTTCCACAAGTAAGTGGTACTATCATTACTATCTTATATCTTTTGGCATGAAAATGTGTATCACTACGATCGAGATTCAATAAACCATTCCTATAGGTGCAAGAGCACTTATTCAGGTCTAATACTAATCTTGATGGTAGAGGGAGCGTGCGATGCTTGATCATATCAACATTGGAAACACTTCCAACACATATCGTCAGCTCACCTTTAGCTAGTCTCCGTTTATTCCGTAGCTTTTATTTCGAGTTACTAACACTTAGCAACCGAACCGGTATCTAATACCCTGGTGCTACTAGGAGTACTAGTAAAGTACACATTAACATAATGTATATCCAATATACTTCTATCGACCTTGCCAGCCTTCTCATCTACCAAGTATCTAGGGTAATGCTGCTCCAGTGGTTGTTCCCCTTATTACAGAAGCACTTAGTCTCGGGTTTGGGTTCAACCTCGGGTTTCTTCATTGGTGCAGCAGCTGATTTGCCGTTTCATGAAGTATCGCTTTGTTCCCTTGCCCTTCTTGAAACTAGTGGTTTCACCAACCATCAACAATTGATGCTCCTTCTTGATTTCTACTTTCGCGGTGTCAAACATCGTGAATACCTCAAGGATCATTTTATCTATCCCTGATATGTTATAGTTCATCACGAAGCTCTAGCAGCTTGGTGGTAATGACTTCGGAGAAACTATCACTATTTCATCTGGAAGATCAACTCCCACTTGATTCAAGTGATTGTTGTATTCAGACAATCTGAGCACAAGCTCAACGATTGAGCTTTTCTCCCTTAGTTTGCAGGCTAAGAAAATCGTCGGAGGTCTTATACCTCTTGACGTGGGCACGAGCCTGAAATCCCAATTTCAGCCCTCGAAACATCTCATATGTTCCGTGACGTTTCGAAAACGTCTTTGGTGCCTCAATTCTAAACCGTTTAACTGAACTATCACGTAGTTATCAAAACGTGTATGTTCGATGTTCGAAACATCCACAAACGACGTTTGGGGTTCAGCACATTGAGCAGTGCATTAAGGACATAAGCTTTCTACTGTCCGCATAATCGCTACTTTCAACTTTCAACTATAATTTTCTCTAGGAACATATCTAAACAGTAGAACTATAGCGCGAGCTACGACATAATTTGCAAAGGGTCTTTTGACTATGTTCAAGATAATTAAGTTCATCTTATGAACTCCCACTCAGATAGACATCCCTCTAGTCATCTAAGTGATTACATGATCCGAGTCAAACTAGGCCGTGTCCGATCATCACGTGAGACGGACTAGTCATCATCGGTGAACATCTTCATGTTGATCGTATCTACTATACGACTCATGCTCGACCTTTCGGTCTCCGTGTTCCGAGGCCATGTCTGTACATGCTAGGCTCGTCAAGTTAACCCTAAGTGTTTTCGCTGTGTAAAACTGTCTTACACCCGTTGTATGTGAACGTAAGAATCTATCACACCCGATCATCACGTGGTGCTTCGAAACGACGAACTGTAGCAACGGTGCACAGTTAGGGGAGAACACTTCTTGAAATTTTGTAAGGGATCATCTTATTTACTACCGTCGTTCTAGGCAAACAAGATGCATAAACATGATAAACATCACATGCAATCAAATAGAGTAGTGACATGATATGGCCAATATCATATAGCTCCTTTGATCTTCATCTTCGGGGCTCCATGATCATCTTGTCACCGGCATGACACCATGATCTCCATCATCATGATCTCCATCATCGTGTCTTCATGAAGTTGTCACGCCAACGACTACTTCTACTTCTATGACTAACGCGTTTAGCAATAAAGTAAAGTAGTTTACATGGCGTTCTTCAATGACACGCAGGTCATACAAAAAATAAAGACAACTCCTATGGCTCCTGCCGGTTGTCATACTCATCGACATGCAAGTCGTGAATCCTATTACAAGAACATGATCAATCTCATACATCACATATATCATTCATCACATCCTTTGGCCATATCACATCACATAGCATACCCTGCAAAAACAAGTTAGACGTCCTCTAATTGTTGTTGCATGTTTTACGTGGCTGCTATGGGTTTCTAGCAAGAACGTTTCTTACCTACGCATGAACCACAACGTGATATGCCAATTGCTATTTACCCTTCATAAGGACCCTTTTCATCGAATCCGATCCGACTAAAGTGGGAGAGACAGACACCCGCCAGCCACCTTATGCAACTAGTGCATGTTTGTCGGTGGAACCGGTCTCACGTAAGCGTACGTGTAAGGTTGGTCCGGGCCGCTTCATCCCACGATGCCGCCGAATCAAGATAAGACTAGTAACGGCAAGCATATTGAACAATATCGACGCCCACAACTACTTTGTGTTCTACTCGTGCAAAGAATCTACGCAATAGACCTAGCTCATGATGCCACTGTTGGGGAACGTAGCAGAAATTCAAAAAAAATTCCTACGTAACACCAAGATCTATCTATGGAGAGACCAGCAACGAGTAGAAAGAGAGTGCATCTACATACCCTTGTAGATTGCTAAGCGGAAGCATTCAAGTGAACGGGGTTGATGGAGTCGTACTCGTCGTGATTCAGATCACCGATGATCAAGTGCCGAACGGACAGCACCTCCGCGTTCAACACACGTACAGCCCGGTGACGTCTCCCACGCCTTGATCCAGCAAGGAGAGAGGGAGAGGTTGAGGAAGACTCCATCCAACGGCAGCACAACGGCGTGGTGGTGGTGGAGGAGCGTGGCAATCCCTGCAGGGCTTCGCCGAGCACCTACGGGAGAGGAGATGTGTCACGGGAGGGAGAGGGAGGCAACCAAAGGCCTTAGGTATCATTGCTCCTCCTTTTCCCCACTATATATAGGGCCAAGGGAGAGGGGGGAGGCGCAGCCTTGCCCCCTCCTCCAAGGAAGGGGTGCGGCTAAGGATGGGGAGGAGTCCATCCTCCCCAAGGCACCTCGGAGGTGCCTTCCCCCTTTAGGACTCTCCCCTTTTTCCTTTATCTTGGCGCATGGGCCTCTAGGGGCTGGTGCCCTTGGCCCATGTAGGCCAAGGCGCACCCCCTACAGCCCATGTGGCCCCCCGGGGCAGGTGGCCCCACCCAGTGGGCCCCCGGGACCCTTCCGGTGGTCCCGGTACAATACCGATGACCCCGAAATTTGTCCCGATGGCCGAAACAGGACTTCCTATATATAAATCTTTACCTCCGGACCATTCCGGAACTCCTCGTGACGTCCGGGATCTCATCCGGGACTCCGAACAACATTCGGTAACCACATACAAGCTTCCTTTATAACCCTAGCGTCATCGAACCTTAAGTGTGTAGACCCTACGGGTTCGGGAGACATGCAGACATGACCGAGACGTTCTCCGGTCAATAACCAACAGCGGGATCTGGATACCCATGATGGCTCCCACATGTTCCACGATGATCTCATCGGATGAACCACGATGTCAAGGACTCAATCGATCCCGTATTCAATTCCCTTTGTCTATCGGTATTTTACTTGCCCGAGATTCGATCGTCGGTATACCGATACCTTGTTCAATCTCGTTACCGGCAAGTCTCTTTACTCGTTCCGTAACACATCATCCCGTGATCAACTCCTTGGTCACATTTGCGCAAATGATGATGTCCTACCGAGTGGGCCCAGAGATACCTCTCCGTTTACACGGAGTGACAAATCCCAGTCTCGATTCGTGCCAACCCAACAGACACTTTCGGAGATACCTGTAATGCACCTTTATAGCCACCCAGTTACGTTGTGACGTTTGGTACACCCAAAGCATTCCTACGGTATCCGGGAGTTGCACAATCTCATGGTCTAAGGAAAAGATACTTGACATTGGCAAAGCTCTAGCAAATGAACTACACGATCTTTTGTGCTAGTCTTAGGATTGGGTCTTGTCCATCACATCATTCTCCTAATGATGTGATCCCGTTATCAACGACATCCAATGTCCATAGTCAGGAAACCATGACTATCCGTTGATGACAACGAGCTAGTCAACTAGAGGCTCACTAGGGACATATTGTGGTCTATGTATTCACACGTGTATTACGATTTCCGGATAATACAGTTATAGCATGAATAAAAGACAATTATCATGAACAAGGAAATATAATAATAACACTTTTATTATTGCCTCTAGGGCATATTTCCAACAAGAACATGGTCTCAAACAGTGGTGCTTAACTCATAAAAAATAATCTGTCATGACCAGCTAAAATAGAACAAGATGACTATACACCTATTCTATTATTGGACCGACATCCAACCGGTTGTAGGTATCCCGTGCAACCATGTGCTTGCATGTGGTCAGAAAAAAATCTAAAAAGTACAAGTTCAATCAATGCGCGTGGCATCTAATCTCTAAGCAAAATCAAGGCTCTCTCAATGCACGGGACCTCCCGTGCATGGGAGAATTGCTTTTCTGCAATTCTCGTGGCACTCTGTGTTTCTTAACCCAAAGGCTTTTCTTCAAGTCTGTTAGAAACCACAGGTCCACCGCGGGGTGATCATTGTCGAAATGCATCATCACTAAGGTGTTGCTTAGCTTTGCAAGTTTAAGCCGACATTTGCCAGTTCCGGTGTCGATTACCGACGGGCCTCGGAGCGTGGACGAACTCCACATCTGGGTCTCCAGGTTGAACGATGCGACGGAGTTCATCAGGTCCATGACCCCCCTGTTGTCGTCACGGGTGTAACGGGAAATATCCATGATAAAGTCAGAAAAGGTTTTGTCCGCCATGAAGTAGACGATGTTGAAATATGAGATGGGCCTAGAGCCCATATGACAATTTCAGATTTGATCTCTAAGGGCCCATGTAGGTGGCATGACAAGGTGGTGGGAAGTTCAGTCCCACCCCGGAAGTGGAAGGAGAGTTGGAGTGGTTTATAAGGGATTCTTTTCCTCATGCTATTGGAGCTTGAGAAGAGATGAGGCCCTCGCGCACTCCTCCTCCTCCGCTCGCCTCGCCACGCCACGCCTCGCCACGACGCACCGCGCCGCGGGTTGCAGGATTGAACCGAGCCGAGCTCACTCCTAGGGCCACGACCTGAGACGTCGGATCGTGGGCTACCGACTTGGACGTGGGTTCAGCCCATGTCTCTTCACGCGCAGCCGTGGGGCGCTGCCAACCCTAGCCGCCACGGACAGAACGCATCTCCGCCTCCACGCCCACGTCGTTCCTCTGCTGCTGCTGCTGCCGGCGACTCCGTCCCGTTCACCTCGTACACGGTTGACGGGAGAGCAGGCCTCCGAAACCCTGCTTCTCCGGATCCTGTACGGGAGAGGGGCGATTAGGTTTTTGGGTAGCGATTACGCGACTGCTCGCTTCTGTTCATCTACGTCCGCATCACCTTCGTCATCACCATGTCGACCGACGCCGACCGTGCCGCCGCTGAGAAGACCGAGGCCGACAAGAAGGCCGCCGAGGATGCCGCGGCTGCTGCCGCCGCCACCACCGCTGCGTGGCCGATTGGAGGGTACACATCGTTTATCCCTCTCGTGTTTCTTTCTGTTGTAGCAGTACTACCGATATGCGCAGATGTTTCTACTATATGCGTAGTACATGCTCTGTTAGATCGTAATCAGTGTGTTATCAATGTTGTCCTTGTCATGCTCATGATTTATTCATGGATTAATTTAATCGGAAAACTGCCTATTTTCTTATCAATCCAAAAACCTAATGTGTGTAGGAGTTTTTCGAATTCTGGTTTTGCTGCTGCACTGAAATCGTCCCCGTTTACGGGGACGTACTTTAAGCGTTGGCAGACTAAAACCACCTTATGGCTCACGGCCATGAACGTGTTCTGGGTCACCGGTGTGACTCCCACAGGAACGATCGCTCCTGAACAGGAGAAGGCGTTCAAGGAGGCCACTATCGTGTTCCTCGGGGCAGTTCTGAGCGTGATTGGAGATAAGCTGGTTGACGCATATCTGCATGTGCGGTCTGCCAAGGACTTGTGGGAGGCGCTCGAATCTAAGTTCGGGGCTGCCGATGCAGGGAGCGAGATGTATATTATAGAGCAGTTCCACGATTACAAGATGGTTGAAAACCGTCCTGTATTGGAGCAGGCTCATGAGATAATATGCATTGTTAAGGAGCTTGAGCTTCTTAAGTGCGAGTTACCGGGCAAGTTTGTCGCGGGCTGCATAATCGCTAAGCTTCCCAATTTCTGGAGGAACTTTGCCACCACTCTGAAACATCAGAGGCGTGAATTCTCTGTGGAGGATGTCATAGGCCATCTGAGTGTTGAGCAGAATTCAAGGGCAAAGGACTCGAACAGAAAGGGGGTAGAAGGAACTTCTGTGGCCAATATGGTGCATTAGAAGAACTCCAATTCCCACAAGTCCAAGGGAAAGAATGGTGTCCAACAGAGTGCCGACTTTAAGAAGAAGGGTAAGAAGACCTTCAAGAAGAATAAGAAGGATGAGGGCTGCTTTACTTGTGGTTCGCTTGAACATTGGGCTAACAAGTGCCCAAACAAGTATAAGAAGCAAGGGCAGGACTCCAAGTCTGTCAATATGATTGTGAGCAACAATGAGAGTGGTGCATCTGGGTACGGTAATTTATTTGCTGTATTTTCAGTTTGGCCGTCCACCGGTTGGTGGGTCGACACAGGTGCAGGTGTTCATGTGTGTGCTGACATTTCATTGTTTTCTTCTTACCAGGCCACAGGTCACGGGTCCGTACTGATGGGGAATGGCGAAAGTGCTTCTGTTCTTGGTGTTGGCACGGTCGATCTGAAATTTACTTCGGGAAGGATCGTGCAGCTGAAGAACGTGCAGCATGTCCCCGCCATCAAGAAGAACCTCGTTAGTGGCTCCCTTCTATGTAGAGAAGGGTTTAAGTTGGTATTCGAGTCTAATAAATTAGTTGTTACGAAATATGGACTATTTATTGGAAAGGGTTATGAATGCGGAGGCATGTTCCGCCTTTCTCTTGCAGATCTATGTAATAAAGTCATGAACAATATTCATTTGAGTGTTAATGAATCTGAAGTCTGGCATTCACGTCTTTATCACATTAGTTTTGGTGTTATGACGCGGCTAGGAAAATCGAATTTAATCCCGAGTTTCACTTTAGCCAAAGGTTCTAAGTGCCATTCATGTGTGCAATCTAAGCAACCTCGCAAGCCTCACAAGGTAGCAGAGGGGAGACACTTGGCGCCACTGGAACTCATACATTCTGATCTTTGTGAGATGAATGGTGTGTTGACTAAAGGTGGAAAGAAATATTTCATGACTTTGATAGATGATTTCACTAGATATTGCTATGTATATCTGTTAAATACTAAAGATGAGGCTCTACACTACTTCAAAATCTATAAGGCAGAAGTTGAGAATCAACTTGAAAAGAAAATTAAACGAGTCCGGTCAGATCGTGGTGGAGAGTACTTCTCGAAAGAGTTTGATGCCTTTTGTGCGGAACACGGCATTATTCATGAGAGGACGCCTCCCTACTCACCCCAGTCAAACGGGGTTGCCGAGCGGAAAAATCATACTCTAACTGATTTGGTTAATGCCATGTTAGATACGTCGGGTTTATCCAAGGAATGGTGGGGGGAGGCTATAATGACATCCTGTCATGTCCTGAATAAAGTTCCGACAAAGGATAACGAGATCACTCCTTACGAGAAGTGGACCAAGAGAAGGACAACACTCTCGTACTTACGTACCTGGGGATGCTTGGCGAAAGTTAATGTGCCGATCCCCAAAAAGCGTAAGCTTGGACCAAAGACTGTGGACTGTGTTAATTTGGGCTACACTATGAATAGTGTTGGCTATAGATTTCTAGTAGTGAAATCTGAGGTACCTGACATGAAGGTCGGTACAATTATGGAGTCTAAAGATGCTACATTCTTTGATGGCATTTTCCCCATGAGAGATGTACAAAGCACTTCTAGACAGGAATCTGAGGAGACTCCTGAACCTGCCATTCCGATGGAATATTATAACCAAACACATGATGAAAATCCTGAGGAGGATAATGAGGAATCCCTTGGTAGAGGCAAGAGACAAAGGACTGTAAAGACCTTTGGTGATGATTTTTTCATATACCTCGTGGAGGATAATCCCACTTCTATTTCAGAAGCGTATGCATCTCCAGAAGCTGACTACTGGAAGGATGCGGTCCGTAGAGAGATGGATTGCATCATGGCTAACGGGACTTGGGAGCTTACTGAACGTCCTTATGGTTGCAAACCATTGGGATGCAAGTGGGTGTTCAAGAAGAAGCTTAGGCCCGACGGTACGATAGAAAAGTACAGGGCTAGGCTTGTGGCCAAGGGCTACGCCCAGAAAGAAGAAGAAGATTGCTTCAACACCTATTCACCTGTGGCCAGACTGACCACCATTCGAGTATTACTCTCGTTGGCGGCCTCACATGATCTTCTCATTCATCAGATGGATGTTAAGACGGCTTTCCTGAACGGAGAGCTAAAGGAGAAAATCTATATGCAACAGCCTGATGGCTTTGTGATGGATGGTCAGGAAGGAAAGGTGTGTAAGTTGGTGAAATCTTTGTATGGCCTAAGACAAGCGCCTAAGCAATGGCATGACAAGTTTAATGAAACGTTGACATCTGTTGGCTTTGTTGTTAATGAGGCCGACAAATGTGTATACTATCGCTATGGTGGGGGCGAAGGAGTTATACTGTGTTTGTATGTTGATGACATACTGATATTTGGGACTAATCTCAAGTTGATCGAGGAAGTTAAGTCTTTTCTATCTCAGAACTTTGAGATGAAGGACCTTGGAGTGGCTGATGTTATCTTGAACATCAAGCTATTGAGAGATGATGAAGGTGGGATTACACTTCTGCAATCCCATTATGTTGAGAAGGTGTTGAGTCGTTTTGGATATTCGGACTGCAAACCATCTCAAACACCATATGATCCTAGTGTGCTGATTCGAAAGTCTAAAGGCACAACTATATATCAATTGAGATACTCTCAGATTGTTGGTTCACTCCAGTATCTAGCGAGCACAACGAGGTCTGACATTGCATTTGCTATTAGCAAACTAAGCCGATTTGTTTCCAAACCGGGTGATGTACATTGGCGTGCTCTTGAGAGAGTTATGCGCTATCTGAAAGGTACTATGAACTATGGACTTCACTATACCGGATACCCGTCGGTACTTGAAGGGTATAGTGATGCGAATTGGATCTCTGATGCTGATGAGATGAAGGCCACAACTGGGTATATATTTACTCTTGGAGGTGGTGCTGTTTCCTGGAAGTCTTGCAAGCAAACGATCTTAACAAGATCGACAATGGAAGCAGAATTAACACCATTAGACACATCGGGTGGCGAAGCAGAATGGCTTCGAGATCTGTTGATGGACTTGCCAGTGGTTGAGAAGCCGGTTCCGGCCATCCTTATGAACTGTGACAATCAAACACTTATTATCAAGGTGAAGAGTTCAAAGGACAACATGAAGTCCAACAAACACATAAGAATGAAATTGAAAGCTTTCAGAAAATTGAGGAACTCCGGAGTGATAGCGTTGGATTATATTCAAACGGTTAAGAATCTGGCAGATCCCTTTACTGAAGGGCTATCACGTGTTGTGTGATAGATAACGCATCAAGGGAGATGCGTATGAGACCCACATGAGTTGCCATGTTAGTAACCCAACCTATGTGATCGGAGATCCCGTGAAGTAGGACCTGGGAAAACAAGCCAGTGGTGAACTGAGGAGAGTAACTTTACTAACCTACTCCATTGGAGATGCAATACTCTCAGAAACTATATGGAAGGATGACTACTGTCTTAATGTGTTCCAAGGCTTATATGCATAAGAAAGATGCTATCCTACAGAGCGATCTTTGGAGGAACACACCTATATGAGCCCGACTGCTGGTCATAGTCTATGAGATTGGGGTGATCTCTAGCAAGCTCATGAACAGGTCAGGAGTGTGACTAATATGCTCCACCCGAGGGGTCGGCCTTCGGCAGCCTCGTATTAGTGAGACTTGTGGTGAAACTTCTTGATGCCAAACTGACAATTCAAGGCATAGTCCATTGTTCAGTTGTGAAGGAGTGTAACTACTTGGTCTAGATGGAGCTCAACCTTAATCGGTCTCCACTGAGATGCTGGTATATCAAAACAGCGTTTGGAACAAAGGACAAACTAGGCCCCTGAGATCTGGTGGGGGATTGTTGAAATATGAGATGGGCCTAGAGCCCATATGACAATTTCAGATTTGATGTCTAAGGGCCCATGTAGGTGGCATGACAAGGTGGTGGGAAGTTTAGTCCCACCCTAAAAGTGGAAGGAGCGTTGGAGTGGTTTATAAGGGATTCTCTTCCTCATGCTATTGGAGCTTGAGAAGAGATGAGGCCCTCGCGCACTCCTCCTCCGCTCGCCACGCCACGCCACGCCTCGTCACGACGCGCCGCGCCGCGCCGCGCCGCGGGTTGCGGGATTGAGCCGAGCCGAGCTCACTCCTATGCGCTTCTTTTTGCCGGCCAGGAACGGAGAGTCTTTGACAGGTAGGGTCACGATCTGAGATGTCGGATCGTGGGCTACCGACTTGGACGTGGGTTCAGCCCACGCCTCTCCACGCGCAGCCGCACATATATATGTGGGGCGCTGCCAACCCTAGCCGCCACAAAACAGAACGCATCTCCGCCTCCACGCCCACGTCGTTCCTCTGCTGCTGCTGCCGCCGGTGACTCCGTCCCGTTCACCGCGTACACGGTTGACGGGAGAGCAGGCCTCCGAAACCCCGCTTCTCCGGATCCTGATTAGGTTTTTGGGTAGCGATTACGCGACTGCTCGCTTCTGTTCATCTACGTCGGCATCACCTTCGTCATCACCATGTCGACCGACGCCGACCATGCCGCCACTGAAAAGACCGAGGCCGACAAGAAGGCCGCCGAGGATGCCGCGGCTGCTGCCGCCGCCACCACCACCGTTGCGTGGCCGATTGAAGGGTACACATCGTTTATCCCTCTCGTGTTTCTTTCTGTTGTAGCAGTACTAGCGATATGCGTAGATGTTTCTACTATATGCGTAGTACATACTCTGTTAGATCGTAATCAGTGTGTTATCAATGATGTCCATGTCATGCTCATGATTTATTCATGGATTAATTTAATCAGAAAACTGCCTATTTTCTTATCAAACGAAACCTTGGATGATGACGCCTTCGGCGCCCGGGTTGGACGTGATACATATTGGCGGGCTTGGCCTCCCCCTCCAGCACCTCTGGTCGTCGCCGAGGGTAAGCACGTCGCATTGCTGCTCGAGGCGCCCATGTCGGAAGAGGGTTGCGATGCGGAGCACCTTGTGTTGCCTAGTGGGCAAGTCCAGCCAGAGCGTGTAACAAGGTTCGGGGGCGTACCAGCTTATCCTCTTCCGCAACGGCAGCTCGAGATCATCGAACGGCAAGGCGGCGACGGCGCCGGTGTCTGGGTCGAGCACGCGGGTACGCTTGCGGGCTCGGAAAAGATAGAACGGGCCGGGGTGCGCGGGAAGTGGCAATGGCGGCACTCGTTCCTCCTCGGCCGGCGGGATGTTTATCTGTCTGACGACATTGCCGGACAAGTCCACCACGTCGATGCGGTCTTCGGCCCCGGCCAGGGCGAGGATGAAGCCTGGACGCAGGGTGGCGTGTGCCTTGACGAAGGACGGGTCGGAGAGGAGGGAGCACCACGACCGGCAGACGCCGCGGAAGCGCCACAACGACCAGGCTGGGACGCGCAGCAAGATCTCCCACGCCAAGTCCGGAGGCAGCACCGCGCCGAGTTCGGCGGCGGAGGCCTTTGATCGCTTGTTCGCCATCTCCATCGATCGATTGGTATCTTCTCGACCAGTCATTTTTGTTAGGGTTGGTTGGTTGATCCGTTCGCCTCAATCCGGACACTCTTCCGTTCCCTACCCACAGAGCCGATTGACTAGAGTCCTTTGATCGAGATGCACGAACCTATGCGTGCCTTGGACTTGGATAAGGACTCACAAGATGTACCGATCCCCAAACAGTGGTGGAGCCCTTGATGTACCGAGGCAGACGTATGCTTCTCCTCACCGAAGCAACCGCACCATTCTATATATTTAAAGTTTGAGAATATGTCGATGACGTTGCGTCTCCCTCGGCTCTGCCACCACCATTTCTCCTCACCCGGGTGTTGCTCACGCCGGCAGCAATCACTCCTCCATAATTTCCTTGTCGTGTTATTTTATGTATCCTCGTCCTCGTCCTCCAGCGATGCTCACGCCCATTGTTTGGAAGGAAAATGTACTGTAAAAAATAGAATCTCTGGGTGGAGAATAGCCACAAATTCTCTGGCAACTAAGCAAAATACATACAAGAGAACCATTACAACCCCCCCCCCCCACACACACACACAAAAAAGAAACCCTTACAACGGATGGAATTTGCAAGGTGTGTGGCACAACAAATGAGAACGAGTACCATGCCGTGATTGAGTGCACTACTAAGAGCAGAGCACTATGTCAAACTATGGGATTCTTCCAATCGAAATTGAATTTAGGTACACAAGGGAGGATTGGTTACACACGCACGCACACACGATCCTCATGAGCATCTCCGAGCGACTAAGACGACTTATCATCTTGAGATTGACGAAGTCATCACGTCTTCCTTCATAGTCGACGGAAACGTTTCCTCCCACTGAATGCACATCATCGAAAGACCTGCATAATAAATCCAGAAAAATGCAAGCACTAGTACAACTAATTGTGCCGATTAGAATGCGTGGATTTTGTAAAGTTTGGATTTTCTAAAAACATGATTCGTATATCTCCTTTTCTCTCTCTGACTTGGTCGAAGAAGACAAGCTGCAGACGCCGATATGTGATAGCAACCGCAATGGGCTCCCCGGTGTATTTTTCATCTACTACTGTGTAACACTCATGATGCGGCTATATCTCTCACGTGTCGGAGCACGACTTAGAGGCATAACCGCATTGTAGGCATGCCGCAAGAGGGGTAGTCTTTACGCATCCCATGTACTGAATAAGAAAGAGGTACAGAGTTGGCTTACAATCGCCACTTCACTCAATATATATATATAGCATTACATCATCCAGAATACAATCAAGGTCCAACTACGGAACCAAAATAAAGACAACCCCAAATGCATAAGATCCCCGATCGCCCCAACTGGGCTCCACTAATGATCGTCTCGAAAGGAAACGTAATAACGTCCTGAGTCCTCGTCAAACTCCCACTTGAGTTCAGTCGCATCCCCTAGAATGGCATCATCGACACCTGCATCTGGTTTTGGAAGTAATCCGTGAGTCATGGGGACTCAGCAATCTCACACCCTCGCGATCAAGGCTATTTACGCTTATGAGAAGAAAAAAGGTAGTGAGGTGGAGCTACAGCAAGCACTAGCATATATGGTGAATATCTTACGCAAATGAGAGCGAGAAAAGGAGAAAAGCACGGTCGATAATCTATGATCAAGAACTGATCCTAGAACTACTTACGTTCAAGCATAACATGAGACCGTGTTCTCTTCCCGGACTCCGCCGAAAAGAGACCATCAGGCTACACACGCTGTTGATTCATTTTAGTTAAGTTAAGTGTCAAGTTTTCTACAATCGGATATTAATAAATTCTCATCTTCCCATAACCACGGGCACGACTTTCGAAAGTTCAAATCCCTGCATGGTTGTCCCAACTAAGCCCGTCACAAGCTCTCACGGTCAACGAAGGATATTCCTTCTCCCAGGACGGCCCGATTAGAGTCGGAATTCCGGTTACAAGACATCTCAACAATGGTAAAACAAGACCAGCAAAGCCGCCCAAATTTGTCGACAAATCCCGATAGGAGCTGCACATATCTCGTTCTCAAGGCACACCGGATGAACACTACGTACAACTAAAACCAACCCTCAAGTTTCCCCGAGGTGGCACTTCAAGTGGCTCTGTTTTGGACCAACACTCAGGGGAGCACTGGCCCGGGGGTTTAAAATAAAGATGACCCTTGAGTCCGCAGAACCCAAGGGAAAAAGGCTTAGGTGGCAAATGGTAAAACCAAGGTTGGGCCTTGCTGGAGGAGTTTTATTCAATGCGAACTGTCAAGGGGTTCCCATTATAACCCAACCGCGTAAGGAATGCAAAATCAAGGAACATAACACTGGTATGATGGAAACTAGGGCGGCAAGAGTGGAACAAAACACCAGGCATAAGGCCGAGCCTTCCACCCTTTACCAAGTATATAGATGCATTAAAGTAAACAAGATATAATAATGATATCCCAACAATATCATGTTCCCACAAGGAACAAACTCCATTCTTCACTTGCAACTAGCAACACTATAAGAGGGGCTGAGCAAAGCGGTAACATAACCAAACAACGGTTTGCTAGGACAAGGTGGTTTAGAGGTTTGACATGGCAATATGGGAGACATGATAAAGCAAGTGATAGGTATCACGGCATAGGCATAGCAATAGAGTGACCAACTATCAAGCAAAGATAGAAGTGATTCGAGGGTATGGTCATCTTGCCTGTAAAGTTTTCCGAGTTGACGTAAGCTTGATCCTCGTAAGCGTACTCAACGGGTTCCACGAACATGTACTTGTCTCCTGGCTCTATCCAAAGCAAGAACACAAGCAAGGGAAACACAATCAACCACGGTGCAATGCGCAAGCAATATGATGCAAAACATGGCATGATATGCGGGATGTAATATGCAATGCATATGCGTGCTCTGGAATGAAAAGATTGAACCAGGCCTCAACTGGGCAAACCAAGTGCGCCGCTGGAAAGATGAGTTGATTTCGGTCGAAATCGATATAAAGATCACCGGAATCAGATGCACGGTTTGTAAATGGCAAGCAAAACAAGAATGACACGATTCTGCGATTAACAGCACGATGTCATCTAAAATGCAACAAGAAACTAAGCTACTGCACTCTAACATAGCAACAAAGGACATGGCAGTGATCTACTCAAGATGCTTGATAAAAGATGAACACTGAGCTACGGCTAAATCACACAATAGCAGGTTCAAATAAGCATGGCAAAAGTGCAAAAGATATCAACTTCACAGACTTAGTGAAAATAACATGTCAGGATTTAACATCAGGAAACAATGTTTAGAGCAAGATAACAACATGATATAGGAACATATCATGACAAAGTAAGGCATGGCATGAAACTACTCAAAGCATATAACAAAAGTCCCCTACTGACCATAAGCCAAAAAGGGTCATAAGATATGATGGCACCCATGTAAACATAGCAAGTTTCATTAACAGATTCAGACTTAGCAGAAAACTAGACATGGTAAAAACAGAGTTACGTAGGCATATTTGTGAGCTCGATGCACTCACCACAAGGCAATGCATGACAAACTAAGCATACCCCAGCAAGAAGACATGATCAAGTAGCTAACCATGGCAAGAACCATCTCATAGAATGTAAGGATCAACTACAACAACCTTGGCAAAATTGAATAACATGTAAACAATCTGCCAGGAACATTTTATAGCAAAAGTAGAGCAAGATTGAGTCATGATAGGGTACTCCATAATTGCAAACAAAGACATGGATGGATAGAATATAACAATATCTCAAAATCATCCTTACTGAACATGCTCAGAAGAGGCATGGATCACTCTGTGGCAACATGAATACATGGCATAAAAATAACATCAGGGAAATGACTTAGAAGAATTTTAAGTCCCTGAAATCAGCAACATCACGAGAGCTATTTTGAATGCTTGTGCTAGTCACCACATTGATCACAAAAATACATGGCATACACTCCTGTAAAGATAGCATGACATATCCCAAAACACATGTAGGGCTCAAGTTCATAGGAGACACACAATAATCATGGCAAAAATGACAAATGTCCATAATCTGTTAAGAAACAGAAACTAACATTATGAAGCACTCTTGCAACAGCATTTTAGTCATCAAGATGGACTCAAACAAGCATGGTGCAATGGAACAAAATGAAGAGCACATCCTAAAGAACATTTTGATATGCCACACGCACGAATCAGAGCTACAGATGCGGAGTTATGGCCTGATGAACATAGCTAAAAAAATATGCAGAAAAGGGACTTAGGCAAAATTCGACCTAGGGTTTCTCAGATCTGGCGCGCGAACCGAGGACCGCCGGAGTTCTCGCCGGAGCTCGTCGTCGGAGTAGAAGTAGGAGGCGGCTGGAGTGACGCCGGCGCGGGTCGGGGCGATGGCCGACACCGGCAAGCAGCGGCGGGGCCGGCGAGGTCGAACGGCGGCGAGGCGGCGTCGGAGCAGGCGGCGGAGGGCGGTG
>NC_041392.1:651219773-651259804 GCF_002162155.2 Triticum dicoccoides
CGGGGCGGCGCGCTTGGGCGCTGCCGGCGGATCGGAGTCGGGCGACGGGGTGCGCGTGGGTACACGGGAGGCGGCGATGGGCCGGGCGGGACCGCTGCGGGCTCGCCGGACCGCGGCGGCGGGTGGCGGCGCAGGCGTGTCCGGCCTGGACGGACATGTCCGGTGGCGGCGGGTAGAATTTTTAGGGTTTCATGTGAGATTGGACGGGGGAGGCACATATTTATACATAGAAGGAGCTAGGAGAGTTCAAATGGAGTGCGGTTTTTGTCCACGCGATCGTGATTGAACGGCCGAGAGGATGGAAGGGATTTGGATGGGTTTGGGCCACTTTGGAGGGGTGTCGGGCTGCAACACACACGAGGCCTTTACGGTTTCCTCGGTTAACCGTTGGAGTATCAAACGAAGTCCAAATGGTATGAAACTTGACAGGTGGTCTACCGGTGGTATACCAAGGCCGTTTGGCAAATCTCGTTTCACTCTGAGAATGTTTAACACCCGCACACGAAATGAGGCAAAAAGGGGGCGCCTGAGGACGTAGAAGTGCCGGAATGCAAAACGGAAAACGGGGAAAATGCTCGGATGCAGGAGACGGACACGTATGCGAATGCGATGCACATGATGACATGATATGACATGCATGACAAGGATAAAATGCAAAACGAAGACAAGACCCGAACACGAGGAAATATCATAACTTAGTGCCGAAAATGGAAGAGTTGAAATACAAATATGACAAGTTACATACGGGACGTTATATATTATTGTGTTGAAAATTACTTGGCCCCCGTAACAACACAGGGACAATTACCTAGTTTAGATAAACAAGCTGATCTACAAGGCGTGCACCCATGATTGCGCCGTGGAGTTCGGCCGGGACGGGCTACGTGCCGAGTCAGTCTAGCCATCGTACGACCTCATCGTCATTGAGAACTGTGTGTCCACAGCCTGGTGGAGCACTAGCGGGCGCATGGTAGACCTCCAGTCGCACAAGCAGCATTTGTCCCTGGTGAGGTTATATCGTCTATGGCACACGAGACAAGATTGCTGTGGTCGACGAGGAGAACAACGAGCTAGAGAGAGACGACGCGGGGTTCTTGATGATGTCGTACAACACAAGATCGTCATGGTCTGGGTGTCCTCGTCGAGCAATGCGTCGGGGTACCTAGGCCACCCGTCCGTAAGCCGTGAGGTGTTCTGCGAGACGGTGTCGGGGAGGGCGGGGGAGCATTTCATTCGCACGGGCGATGGCGACATGGTTGCGGCAGCGAAGCAAAACGTGTACGCGGTGGCCGGAGCATCGACGCCATTGTGATGATGCTCAACGCCCGCGTACATATGCACTACATTCTTTGGGGTTTTCTTTTGCTTTTAAAGTTTTTACAGAAGTTACAATGTGCGAAATTATGCCATACTCGCGATTTTATAAAATTCACAATTTATTACCAAATCCGCAAAACTTTACCATTCTATTATTTTTCCCTAAGATTTGTGGACAATTACAAATTCGCAAACATTTTTTATGTTCGTGAATTTTTTCCTCAAAGTCGTGAACTTTTTTAACTCCATGGAATCCGTGAACTTTTTCAAACGCGTTTAGCGAGACAAGAGCTGAAATCATTAGTTGATGAGTACTCGTTGCAAAGATCACTCTAACACCCCAGGTTGCGACAAAGTGGTGCACATGCAGCGCGTTATTTGTCGCTACCTGTGAGTTTTCACTTTTTTTGTAGATCCGTTTATTCAAAACGTTTTATCTCTCAAACGTGCGTCAAAATTTCAAACCGCTTTCACCGTTGGATTCTTCGCATCGAGATCTTCAAAACTAGATTCCATGTTGGTAGGTTTTGACGAACTTTTTTTTCACGAAAAAAACGGTCAATAAAACCGGACGAAAAAACCAAACTGGGAGCACGAGTTTTTTCCTTTCCGAAAAAGGCACGCTCGTGACTCTCGCGAAAACACACCCGTGCCTCTCGCGGAAGCAAAACCGCGACTCTCGCAAAAGAAAAAAACAGAAAATGCATTTTTTTCGTTTCTGAGAGGCACGGCCGTGACTCTCGCGAAAGCACACTCGTGCCTCTCGCGGAAACAAAACCATGACTCTTGCGAAAGAAAAAAAACAGAAAACGCGTTTTTTCCTTTTCGAGAGACACGGCCGTGACTCTTGTGAAAGGAAAAAACATAGAACACGTTTTTTCAGTTTCCGAGAGGCACGGCCGTGACTCTCGTGAAAGCACAACGGTGTCTCTCACAGAAGCAAAACCATGACTATCGCGAAAGGAAAGAATAGAAAACACGTTTTTTTTCCATTTCCGAGAGGCACGACCGTGACTCTCGCAAAAGCAAAATTATGACTCTCGCGAAAAAAATGCTTTTTCGCGTGAAATTTTATTTCAGATTTTTTTGTCGAAAAGCTAAGGAAGACCGGTGAAAAACCAAAATGTCTAAAAAACCAGGAAAAACTTTTAAATAGACGAAAACGCGTGTGAAAAAAATACAAAAACAAAATCCGGAAGGAGCGCCCATAGCGCGACACGTGGCGAATGACTGATCGCGCGCAAAGTGACACTGATCGTTGCGAGGCTCCCGAAGGAGCGCTCGTTAACTAGTGGCTCCCGACAGGAGCGACCTCTAACGTGCAGGGAGCTCCACATGGCAACCTCCTTTTTTTGTTTTTTTTCTTTCTGTCCTCTGTTTTTTGTTTTCCTTTTTTTGTTTACTTTTGCTGATACATTAAAATATTTTAAATATATATAGTAGAATATTGAATTTTTTAATAAGTATTAATAAATGTTGAACAAGTAGTTGAAAAATGTTGAATAAGTATTAAAAAATGTTGAACAAGAATTTGAAAAAAAATTGAACAAGTATTTAAAACATTGAAAAAAATATTAACATGTTGAAAAAGTATTTGGATTTTCTTTTAATAAGTATTAAAAATGTTAAACAAGTATATAAAAGATATTCAACAAGCATTTGAAAATGATGAGTAATTATTTAAAATGTTGAACAACTATCCGAAAAATGTTGAATAATTATTAAAAAATGTTTAAGAAGTATTTGAAAAATGTTCAACAAATACTTGAAAAACATTGAATAAGTATTTGAAGAATGTTGAACAACTATTTAAAAAATGTTGAACAAGTATTTGAAAAATGTTCAACAAGTACTTGAAAAATGTTGAATAAGTATTTGAAGAATGTTGAACAAGTATTTGAAAAAATGTTAGTCAAGCATTTGGATAAAATGTTGAACAAGTGTCTGAAAAATGTTAATTAAGCGTTTGGGAAATATTAAATGTGTGCAGAAAAAATGTTGGCCATGTATTCCAAAAACTGTTGATCTTTTCATTTGATCTGTTAATCAATCATTCAAAGAAATGTTTAACATGTATAGACAAAAAAGTTGATCGTGTATTAAAAAATGTGAATCTTGTTTCTGCAAATATTACTCAAGCATTTGAAATTTTTTCTAAAAAAATGTATAGAAA
The DNA here is from genome assembly GCF_002162155.2 of Triticum dicoccoides. NCBI lineage: Eukaryota > Viridiplantae > Streptophyta > Magnoliopsida > Poales > Poaceae > Triticum > Triticum dicoccoides. The sequence continues at coordinate 651,223,264 of NC_041392.1, forward strand.
AATTTTGATTGTGTATTACAAAATTGTTTAATTTGTATTGGAAAAATGTTACACATGTATTAGAAAAATATTTTTAGGCATATACAAAAAATGTAAAATAATAACGAAAAGAACAAAGAAAACCGAATAAAGAACCAAAATAACCAAAAGAAAAATAAAGTGAAAAAAACAAAGAAAAAATATGCAAAAAAGAATGTGGGAAAATATGGAATAAAAAGAAAAGAAACGAAAGAAAAGAAATAAAGAAAGAAAACATGAAAACAATGGCTTGAATCTCTCAAGTAGGACACGATCCTGCAACTAACTATGTATGTGAACTGGGTGGGGTGGCTAGTACCGCACGCGTTGTCCACGGAGACCAGGAATGAAGCCCTCCTTCTCCCCTTTTCTTAGGTATTTTTACTTTCTACCCTTGCCCGAATGGGCTGGACCAATACGACTCGCGGGGAGTAGAAACCTTCAGCGAGACATTCCCGCGCGATTACTTAAAGCGATAAATAGCGTTCGCGGAAAGAGGACATCCTGTTTGGCCGCGGCAACTATATCTCGCTTTACGCGAGATGGAAGGATCTCTGGCATGAAGCAGACACAGTAACAGGCCGGCCCATTTGAGTTACTAAAATAGGAGAAAATGGGCTCACAGGGATTCGATCCCCAGGTGGGTTAGGTAGAGCTAGGCAAGCAAAAGCTAAAGAGATCTTTCCCCTAGGTTTTCCTAGGGTTCCATCTTCTCCTCTGGCGATCAAGCCAGAGTCCACGACAAACCTCGTCGGCGTCCGCTCGTCTCTATCGGAGCTAACGAGGACTATCACCTGCGGTTGTGCGGGGCGATCTGCATGGCCGATCTGAAGATGAATGAGGCGGTGGGGTTGGAAGATACGGGGCTGGGGTTAGCTGGAGATAAGAGGGTGAGATGGGATTTGGTAGCGATGGCAAAGCGATCGGGGGAGAGTCTAGGAGGGTAGCAAGAGGCGGGAGGATGGAGGATAGGAGCAGGCCTGGAGGTGTCTTGGGGGGAGGAGGTAGATCGGAACAGGAGGAGGAAGCTTTTGGCGAGTACTTGGGGCCGCAACCTGATTTGGAAGATCAATTCGTTGGTATGCGGCTCCATGGAGAGGAGGAACAAGACCTCAATTTCTCGGAAGAGGTTGAGGATCTGGTGAAAGATGTTTGCTGGCTGGCTCTCTTTCGAGTTCACACTACGAAGCCGTTTAGCCATGCGGCTCTCTTGACTCAGATGAGGAATGCGTGGATGGCGGCTCAGGGGGTCACTTTCAATGTTAAAGGACCAAATCTTTTTCTGGTTCAGTGCCACTGCTTAGGAGATTGGAAGAAGATCATGGAAGGGGGGCCATGGCTGTTCAAAAGGGCTCCGGTGGTGCTGCAGGAGTATGATGGTTTTTCATATGATACTAAATACAGATTGAACAAGTACCCGGTATGGGCTCGAGTTAAAGGACTGCCGGATGGGCTCACTAGGTGGAAAGATCTTGCGGAAAGAGCGGCAGCGAAGATTGGGGAGCCACCGTTTAATGCTATTGTCAATGAGGGGAGGATAAACCCCACGAGTACCTTACGGGCAAGGGTGTATCTTGATGTTAACACACCCCTGGTCCGATTTGTACCAATTACGCTGAAAGAACACAAGAAATTCAGCGTCTACTACGAGAATCTACCTGACTTCTGCTACGCTTGTGGTCGGGTGGGTCACTTGGCAGAGGAGTGTGGCGATGGAGTTCATGGCCCGAGGACTTTTGAGTGGGGTGATTGGCTATTGTGGGATTCCGAGAACCCAGCAGATCGACCTTGGAATGGTCGGGCTAGTGATGATGGGGGAGGCCGTGGAAGGTGAAGGAAATATGCCCTAGAGGCAATAATAAAGTTATTATTTATTTCCTTATATCATGATAAATGTTTATTATTCATGCTAGAATTGTATTAACCAGAAACATAATACATGTGTGAATACATAGACAAAAAGAGTGTCACTAGTATGCCTCTACTTGACTAGCTCGTTGATCAAAGATGGTTATGTTTCCTAACCATAGACATGAGTTGTCATTTGATCAACGGGATCACATCATTAGGAGAATGATGTGATTGACTTGACCCATTCCGTTAGCTTAGCACTTGATCGTTTAGTTTGTTGCTATTGCTTTCTTCATGACTTATACATGTTCCTATGACTATGAGATTATGCAACTCCCGTTTACCGGAGGAACACTTTGTGTGCCACCAAACGTCACAACGTAACTGGGTGATTATAAAGGTGCTCTACAGGTGTCTCCGAAGGTACTTGTTGGGTTGGCGTATTTCGAGATTAGGATTTTTCACTCCGATTATCGGAGAGGTATCTCTGGGCCCTCTCGGTAATGCACATCACTATAAGCCTTGCAAGCATTGCAACTAATGAGTTAGTTGCGGGATGATGTATTACGGAACGAGTAAAGATACTTGCCGGTAACGAGATTGAACTAGGTATTGAGATACCGACGATCGAATCTCGGGCAAGTAACATACCGATGACAAAGGGAACAACGTATGTTGTTATGTGGTTTGACCGATAAAGATCTTCATAGAATATGTAGGAGCCAATATGAGCATCCAGGTTCCGCTATTGGTTATTGACCGGAGACGTGTCTCGGTCATGTCTACATAGTTCTCGAACCCGTAGGGTCCGCACGCTTAACATTTCGATGACGGTTATATTATGAGTTTATGAGTTTTGATGTACCGAATGTTGTTCGGAGTCCCGGATGTGATCACGGACATGACGAGGAGTCTCGAAATGGTCGAGACATTAAGATTGATATATTGGACGACTATATTCGGACACCGGAATGGTTCCGGGGGTTATCGGATATATACCGGAGTACCGGGGGGTTACCGGAACCCCCTGGGGGTTATTGGGCCCGATGGGCCCAAAGTGGTGGAAGAGGAGAGGCAGTAGGAGGTGGCGCGCGGCCCCCTTGCCCCAATCCGAACTGGGAAAGGGGAGGGGGCACGGCCCCCCTTCTCCTTCCTTCTCTCCACCTCCTCCTTCCCCCTTCTCCTAGTTGGAATAGGAAAGGGGGCAAAACCTACTTGGAGTAGGATTGCCCCCCCTTGGGCCGCATCCTCCTCTTGGTTGCCCCCCTCCTCCTCCCCCCTTTATATACGGAGGAGGGGGCACCCCATAGACACAACAATTGATCTCTTGATCTCTTAGTCGTGTGCGGTGCCCCTCTCCACCATAATCCACCTCGATCATATCGTAGCGGTGCTTAGGCGAAGCCTGCGTCGGTAGAACATCATCATCGTCACCACGCCGTCGTGCTGATGAAACTCTCCCTCAACACTCGGCTGGATCAGAGTTCAAGGGACGTCAGAACTCGGAGGTGCCGTGCGTTCGGTACTTGATCGGTCGGATCGTGAAGACGTACGACTACATCAACCGTGTTGTGCTAACGCTTCCACTTTCGGTCTACGAGGGTACGTGGACAACACTCTCCCCTCTCATTGCTATGCATCACCATGATCTTGCATGTGCGTAGGAAATTTTTTGAAATTACTACGTTCCCCAACAGTGATATTAGAGCTTGGTTTTATGCGTTGATGTAATATGCACGAGTAGAACACAAGTGAGTTGTGGGCGATATAAGTCATACTGCTTACCAGCATGTCACACTTTGGTTCGGCGATATTGTTGGATGAAGCGGCCCGGACCGACATTACGCGTACGCTTACGCGAGACTGGTTCTACCGACATGCTTTGCACACAGGTGGCTGGCGGGTGTCACTTTCTCCAACTTTAGTTGAACCGAGTGTGGCTACGCGCGGTCCTTGCGAAGGTTAAAACAACACCAACTTGACAAACTATCATTGTGGTTTTGATGCGTAGGTAAGAACGGTTCTTGCTCAGCCCATAGCAGCCACATAAAACTTGCAACAACAAAGTAGAGGACGTCTAACTTGTTTTTGCAGGGCATGTTGTGATGTGATATGGTCAAGACGTGATGATATATAAGTTGTTGTATGAGATGATCATGTTTTGTTGAAGTTATCGACAACTGGCAAAAGCCTTATGGTTATCTCTCTATTGCATAAGATGCAAGCGCCAAATAATTGCTTTACTTTATCGCTATGCGATAGCAATAGTTGCAAGAGCAATTGTTGGCGAGACGACCATGTGACGACACATTGATATAGATCAAGATGATGGAGATCATGGTGTCATGCCGGTGACGATGGAGATCATGACGATGCTTTGGAGATGGAGATCAAAGGCACAAGATGATTATGGCCATATCATGTCACATATTATGATTGCATGTGATGTTTATCTTTTATACATCTTATTTTGCTTAGTTCGGCGGTAGCTTTATAAGATAATCTCTCACTAAATTATCAAGGTATAAGTGTTCTCCCTGAGTATGCACCGTTGCGAAAGTTCTTCGTGCTGAGACACCACGTGATGATCGGGTGTGATAGGCTCTACATTGAAATACAACGGGTGCAAAACTGTTGCACACGCGGAATACTCAGGTTAAACTTGACGAGCCTAGCATATAACAGATATGGCCTCGGAACACGGAGACCGAAAGGTCGAGCGTGAATCATATAGTAGACATGATCAACATAGTGATGTTCACCATTGAAACTACTCCATCTCATGTGATGATCGGACATGGTTTAGTTGATATGGATCACGTGATCACTTAGAAGATTAGAGGGATGTCTGTCTAAGTGGGAGTTCTTAAGTAATATGATTAATTGAACTTTAATTTATCATGAACTTAGTCCTGGTAGTATTAGCATATCTATGTTGTAGATTAATAGCTCGCGATGTTGTTCCCAGTTTATTGTGTTCATAGAGAAAAAATATGTTGAAAAATGTTAGTAGCAATGATGCGGATTGGATCCGTGATCTGAGGATTATCCTCATTGCTGCACAGAAGAATTATGTCTTTGATGCACCGCTAGGTGACAAACCTATTGCAGGAGTAGATGCAGACGTTATGAACGTTTGGCTAGCTCAATATGATGACTACTTGATAGTTTAGTGCACCATGCTTAACGGCTTAGAATCGGGACTTCAAAGACGTTTTGGATGTCATGGACCATATGAGATGTTCCAGGAGTTGAAGTTAATATTTCAAGCAAATACCCGAGTTGAGAGATATGAAGTCTCCCACAAGTTCTATAGCTAAAAAGATGGAGGATAATAGCTCAAGAAGTGAGCATGTGCTCAGATTGTCTGGGTACTACAATCGCTTGAATCAAGTGGGAGTTAATCTTCCAGATAAGATAATGATTGACAAAATTCTCGAGTCACCATCACCAAGTTAGTAGAACTTCGTGATGAACTATGATATGCAAGGGATAACGGAAACGATTCCCAAGCTCTTCATAATGCTGAAATTGATGAAGGTGGAAATCAAGAAAAATATCAAGTGTTGATGGTAAACAAAACCAATAGTTTCAAGTAAAGGGACAAAGGGAAGAAAGGGGAACTTCAAGAAGAACGGGAAACAAGTTGCTGCTCAAGTAAAAAAACCCAAGTCTGGACCTAAGCCTGAAACTGAGTGCTTCTACTGCAAAGGGACTGGTCACTGGAAGTGGAACTACCCCAAGTAATTAGTGGATAAGAAGGATGGCAAAGTGAACATAGGTATATTTGATATACATGTTACTGATGTGTACTTTAATAGTGTTTATAGCAACCACTCAGTATTTGATACTAGTTCAGTTGCTAAGAATAGTAACTTGAAATGGGAGTTGCAGAATAACAGAGACTAGTTAAGGGTGAAGTGACGATGTGTGTTGGAAATGGTTCCAAGATTGATATGATCATCATAGCACACTCCCTATACTTTTGGGATTAGTGCTAAACCTAAAATAAATGTTATTTAGTGTTTGTGTTGAGCATGAATATGATTGGATCATGTTTATTGCAATACGGTTATTCATGTAAGTTAGAGAATAATTGTTGTTCTGTTTACATGAATAAAACCTTCTATGGTCATACACCCAATGAAAATGGTTTGTTGGATCTCGATCGTGGTGATACACATTTTTATAATATTGAAGCCAAAAGATGCAAAGTTAATAATGATAGTGCAACTTATTTGTGGCACTGCCGGTTAGGTCATATTGGTGTAAAGCGCATAAAGAAAATCCATGCTGATGGGCTTTTGGAATCACTTGATTATGAATCAGTTGATGCTTGCGAACCATGCCTCATGGGCAAGATGACTAAGACTCCGTTCTCCGGAACAATGGAGCGAGCAACAGATTTGTTGGAAATCATACATACTGATGTATGTGGTCCAATGAATATTGAGGCTCGCGGCAGGTATCATTATTTTCTGATCTTCACAGATGATTTGAGCAGATATGAGTATATCTACTTGATGAAACACAAGTCTGAAATATTTGAAAAGTTCAAAGAATTTCGGAGTGAAGTGGAGAATCATCGTAACAAAAATAAAAGTTTCTACGATATGATCGCAGAAGTAAAAATATTTGAGTCACGAGTTTGGCCTTCAGTTAAAACAATGTGAAATAGTTTCACTACTCACGCCACCTGGAACACCACCGTGTAATGGTATGTCCGAACGTCGTAACCGTACTTTTTTAGATATGGTGCGATCTATGTTGTCTCTTACCGATTTACCACTATCGTTTTGGGGTTATGCATTAGAGACAACTACATTCACGTTAAATAGGGCACCGTCTAAATCCGTTGAGACGACACCGTATGAACTATGGTTTGGCAAGAAACCTAAGCTGTCGTTTCTTAAAGTTTGAGGTTGCAATGCTTATGTGAAAAAGTTTCAATTTGATAAGCTCAAACCCAAATCGGAGAAATATGTCTTCATAGGATACCCAAAGGAGACAGTTGGGTACACCTTCTATCATAGATCCGAAGGCAAGATATTCGTTACTGAGAATGGATCCTTTCTAGAGAAGGAGTTTCTCTCGAAAGAAGAGAGTCGGAGGAAAGTAGAACTTGATGAGGTAACTGTACCTGCTCCCTTATTGGAAAGTAGTTCATCATAGAAATTTGTTCCTGTGACTACTACACCAATTAGTGAGGAAGCTAATGATGATGATCATGTAACTTCAGATCAAGTTACTACCGAACCTCATAGGTAAACCAGAGTGAGATCCGCACTAGAGTGGTATGGTAATCCTTTTCTGGAGGTCATGTTACTTGACCATGACGAACGTATGAACTATGAGGAAACGATTATAAGCCCAGATTCCGCGAAATGGCTTGAGGCCATGAAATCTGAGATGAGATCCATGTATGAGAACAAAGTATGGACTTTGATTGACTTGCCCAATGATTGGTGAGCCATTGAGATTAAATGGATCTTCAAGAGGAAGACGGACGCTAATAGTAGTGTTACTATCTACAAAGCTAGAATTGTAGCAAAAGGTTTCTGACAAGTTCAAGGTATTGACTACGATGAGAGTTTATCACTCGTATCTATGCTTAAGTCTGTCCGAATCATGTTAGCAATTGCCGCATTTTATGAAATCTGGCAAATGGATAAACAAAACTGCATTCCTAATGGATTTATTAAAGAAGAGTTGTATATGATGCAACCAGAAGGTTTTGTCAATCCTAAAGGTTCTAACAAAATATGCATGCTCTAGCAATCCATCTATGGACTGGTGCAAGCATCTTGGAGTTGGAATATACGCTTTGATAAGTTGATCAAAGCATATAGTTTTATACAGACTTGCGGTGAAGCCTGTATTTACAAGAAAGTGAGTGGGAGCACTATAGCATTTCTGATAAGTATATGTGAATGACATATTGTTGATTGGAGATAATGTAGAATTATTCTGCAAAGCATAAAGGAGTGTTTGAAAGGAGTTTTTCAAAGAAAGACCTCGGTGAAGCTGCTTACATATTGAGCATCAAGATCTATAGAGATAGATCAAGATGCTTGATAAGTTTTTCAATGAGTACATACCTTGACAAGATTTTGAAGTAGTTCAAAATGGAACAGTCAAAGAAAGAGTTCTTGCCTGTGTTACAAGGTGTGAAACTGAGTAAGACTCAAAGCCCGACCACGGCAGAAGATAGAAAGAGAATGAAAGTCATTCCCTATGCCTTGGCCATAGGTTCTATAAAATATGCCATGCTGTGTACCAGATCTATTGTATACCCTACACTGTTTTTGGCAAGGGAGTACAATAGTGATCTAGGAGTAGATCACTGGACAACGGTCAAAATTACCCTTAGTGGAATAAGGATATGTTTCTCGATTATGGAGGTGACAAAAAGGTTCGTCGTAAAGGGTTACATCGATGCAAATTTTGACACTGATCCAGTTGACTCTAAATCTCAATCTGGATACACATTGAAAGTGGGAGCAATTAGCTAGAGTAGCTCCATGCAGAGCATTGTTGACATAGAAATTTGCTAAATACTTACGGATCTGAATGTGGTAGACCCGTTGACTAAACTTCTCTCACAAGCAAAACATGATCACACCTTAGCACTCTTTCGGTGTTAATCACATAGCGATGTGAACTAGATTATTGACTCTAGTAAACCCTTTGGGTGTTGGTAACATGTCGATGTGAATTATAGCTGTTAATCACATGGTGATGCGAACTATTGGTATTAAATCACATGGCGATGTGAACTAGATTATTGACTCTAGTGCAAGTGGGAGACTGAAGGAAATATGCCCTAGAGGCAATAATAAAGTTATTATTTATTTCCTTATATCATGATAAATGTTTATTATTCATGCTAGAATTGTATTAACCGGAAACATAATACATGTGTGAATACATAGACAAACAGAGTGTCACTAGTATGCCTCTACTTGACTATCTCGTTGATCAAAGATGGTTATGTTTCCTAACCATAGACATGAGTTGTCGTTTGATTAACGGGATCACATCATTAGGAGAATGATGTGATTGACTTGGCCCATTCTGTTAGCTTAGCACTTGATCGTTTAGTTTGTTGCTATTGCTTTCTTCATGACTTATACATGTTCCTATGACTATGAGATTATGCAACTCCCGTTTACCGGAGGAACACTTTGTGTGCCACCAAACATCACAACGTAACTGGGTGATTATAAAGGTGCTCCATAGGTGTCTCCTAAGGTACTTGTTGGGTTGGCATATTTCGAGATTAGGATTTGTCACTCCGATTGTCGGAGAGGTATCTCTGGGCCCACTCGGTAATGCACATCACTATAAGCCTTGCAAGCATTGCAACTAATGAGTTAGTTGCAGGATGATGTATTACGAAACGAGTAAAGAGACTTGCCGGTAACGAGATTGAACTAGGTATTAAGATACCGACGATCGAATCTCGGGCAAGTAACATACCGATGACAAAGGGAACAACGTATGTTGTTATGCGGTTTGACCAATAAAGATCTTCGTAGAATATGTAGGAGCCAATATGAGCATCCAGGTTCTGCTATTGGTTATTGATCGGAGACGTGTCTCGGTCATGTCTACATTGTTCTCGAACCTGTAGGGTCCACACGCTTAACGTTTCGATGACGGTTATATTATGACTTTATGAGTTTTGATGTACCGAATGTTGTTCGGAGTCCCGGATGTGATCACGGACATGACGAGGAGTCTCGAAATGGTCGAGACATGAATATTGATATATTGGATGACTATATTCGGACACCGGAATGGTTTCGATGGTTATCAGATATATACCGGAGTACTGGGGGGTTACCGGAACCCCCTGGGGGTTATTGGGCCCGATGGGCCCAAAGTGGTGGAAGAGGAGAGGCAGCAGGAGGTGGTGCGCGGCCCCCCTTGCCCCAACCCGAACTGGGAAAGGGGAGGGGGCGCGGCCCCCCTTGTCCTTCCTTCTCTCCACCTCCTCCTTCCCCCTTCTCCTAGTTGGAATAGGAAAGGGGGGCAAAACCTACTTGGAGTGGGATTGCCCCCCTTGGGCGCGCCTCCTCCTCTTGGCCGGCCCCCTCCTCCCCCCTTTATATACGGAGGAGGGGGCACCCCATAGACACAACAATTGATCTCTTGATCTCTTAGCCGTGTGCGGTGCCCCCCTCCACCATAATCCACCTCGATCATATCGTAGCGGTGCTAGGCAAAGCCCTGCGTCGGTAGAACATCATCATCGTCACCACGCCGTCTTGCTGACAAAACTCTCCCTCAACACTCGGCTGGACCAGAGTTCGAGGGACGTCATCGAGTTGAACGTCTGCAGAACTCGGAGGTGCTGTGCGTTCGGTACTTGATCGGTCCGATCGTGAAGACGTACGACTACATCAACCGCATTGTGCTAACGCTTCCGCTTTCGGTCTACGAGGGTATGTGGACAACACTCTCCCCTCTCGTTGCTATGCATCACCATGATCTTGCGTGTGCATAGGAAATTTTTTGAAATTACAACGTTCCCCAATAGAAGGATGGGAGGAAGAGGTGATAGAGGAGGTAGAGGTGGAAAATGTGCGGGAGTAGCCGGAGGTAGGGGAGGGCCGGCAGGGGCAGGCCGGGAGGATGGGGTGTGCAATACAACGGGAGTGGAGATGAGGAGGCAGAACGGAATGAGGGAGAAGAGAAGGGGGTTCACAAGCGCCTCGTGTCTGCGGATGGCACACTCGTGATCAGGGGACAACAGGTGCCCAATCTTGCTGGCAGGGTTGCGGGGAATGTGCTCATGATTGAGGGGTCTACTTTAGAAGCAAACAAGAAGGCAGTGGTATCTACACCGGGGAAGAATCAAGTGGTCAAGTGGAGGAAGCAAGATGGGGGGGGGAGGAGACGGACGACCTGGATGTAATAGCGGCGGCCTCCCGTGAGGAGGACCGCCGAGCACAATGAAGACCTTATGTTGGAACTATCGTGGAATTGGCGATCCCGTGACGGTTCGTGAGGTCCACGATCTCGTGGAGGCGTGTGCGCGATGGTACTATGTATTGTGGAGACGCAAATTGCAAAAAGTACCGGGTGGAAGGCTTGGCGGGTATACTAGGTTTTGATAGTAGCTTTGGAGTAGGTAGTAGTGGGAGGAGTGGAGGCTTATGCATGTACTGGAAGAACAATGTTAATGTTGAAATAAAAACTTTCTTGCAGTATCACATCGACTTGGTGGTGATGGAACCAGGGAAGGACCCTTGGCGGCTCTCATGCTTCTATGGGGCTCCTAATAGGAGCTTAAGATATAAAATGTGGGACACTATGAAATTCCTACGTGGAGAGAATTCACTGCCTTGGGTTTGCATTGGCGATTTCAACGAGATCCTGAGGCTGGAGGAGCAGTTTGGACCTAATGAGTGAGATACTGCTCAGATTGCTGGTTTCAGAGAGGCGGTGGATGTTTGCAAACTTGCAGACTTGGGATACAAGGGACTAGATTGGACTGTTGAAAAACGGATTGTGGGCGGTGATTTCTGTCGTGTTTGGTTGGACCATGCACTGGCGAGCCCGACATGGTCATCAATGTTTCCTTTTGCCACTTTGGAGCACTTGACGGCGGGAAAATCATATCATAGTCCTATTCTGTTGAGCAACGAGCTTGATACAAGTGAGGTATGACTGGCCATGAGGAAACCTTTCAGGTATGAATGTATGTGGGAGAGGGAGCCGAGCTTTAAAACTCACATTGAGCAATTCTGGATGGAACAGCAGCCAGCTACTACGGCTGCAATGCTTTGGGCCAAACTTAGTACGGTAGCAACACAGCTGAAATCATGGGGACGGAGGACCTTTAGGTCTGTTCGCCAGGAGCTGAGGGAGCTCCGGCTGAAACTAGCAGCTCTAAGAGCTACGCCGGACCATGTTGCTCCGAGCCTTGAGGAGAAGATGGTTCAAGACATGATGGTGGAGCTATCATACAAAGAAGTAATCATGATGAGACAGCGCTCACACATCAAATGGCTCTCGGAAGGAGACAGTAATACACAATATTTCCAGAAGAAAGCAAGTGCAAGGAGGGCGAAGAACAGAATAGTTCAGTTTCAGCGACCGGACGGTTCTATGAGTTCGGATCCAGAGGAGGTGGCAGGTATGGCAACGGATTTCTATAAGAACCTATACAACTTAGAGGGTACTATTGGCATAGAGGAGGTGCTATCTCACATCCCTGTGAGAATTAATGGGGATATGAATACTCAGCTTAATGTGCCTTATACGAATGAGGAGATAAAGGAGGCACTTTTTCAGATGTTCCCAACCAAGGCTCCCGGTCCTGATGGTTTTCCATCACATTTTTTCTAGAGGCACTGGGAGCTTTGTGGAGATGAGATAATAGGCATGATTAAGAGGGTGCTGAGTGGAGAGGACTCACCGAAGGATATTAACAATACGTTCATCGTTCTAATTCCCAAGATTGCAAGTTCGAAAATGCTAGGACAGTTTCGGCCTATAAGTCTTTGCAACTTCATCTATAAGATTGCGTCAAAGGTCTTAGCCAACAAGCTGAAAGTAATCCTCCCCGAGGTGATCTCCGAAGAACAATCCGCTTTCGTCACTGGCCGTCTTATAACTGATAACTTTATAACGGCATATGAGTGTCTCCATTACATGAAGTCAAGGAATATCAAGTATAATCGGTTCTGTGCGTTGAAGCTCGATATGATGAAGGTGTATGATAGGCTAGAATGGCCTTATCTTAAAGCTGTCATGCTCAAATTGGGTATCAGTCCCGTGTTCACGGAAGCGGTGATGAGGTGCATTTCATTAGTTTCATTCTCTGTGTTGTTTAATGGTGGAAGGTTAGATGATTTCAGGCCCTCCCAAGGTGTGCGACAGGGGGACCCAATATCCCCATATCTTTTTTTCTTGGCAGTAGAAGGGCTCTCATGTTTATTGAAAGCACAGGGAGTTGGGGTGAGGGGCCTCTCAGTAGCGGCATCTGCACCTCAGTGAGCCATTTGTTGTTTGCCGACGATAACCTCTTATTTTTTGAAGCAACGACTGAATGTGCAGCCAAGGTGAATGAGTTGTTGAAACTGTATTGTGATGCTTCAGGACAGCGCATAAATATGGATAGATCATCTATTTATTTCAGCAAGGGTGTGTCTAAGGCAATCCGGTTGGAAGTTAAAAACGTGCTGGATGTTCATAATGAGGCGTTGTCTGAGAAATATTTGGGCTTACCAAGTGATGTTGGTAGAGCTAAGGAAGGATGTTTTAAATATCTTAAGGATAAAATTTGGAAGCATATCCAAGGTTGGATGGAGAAGTGCTTGTCTGCGGGAGGGAAGGAAGTCCTCACTAAATCTGTCGCTCAAGCAATACCAACGCATGCTATGGCGTGATTTAAGCTACCGGGGGTCTATGTGAGCATATAAACAACCTGTCGTGGTTCTAAGACTGACAGTAGAATAGGGGGGTAGGAATGTACATGCAAGATCCTAGCTATGGAGGAGTTGTACACACGAGTTTTACGAGTTCAGGCCCTTCTCGGAGGAAGTAACAGCCCTACGTCTCGGAGCCCGGAGGCGGTCGACTGAATATATGCGTGTGAATTACAGAAAGTGCGAACCCCTGTCCAAGAGGAGGGGGGTGGCTTATATAGAGTACGCCAGGACCCCAGCTCCCCTCTGTTACACAAGGTTCAATGCTCATAAAGGAGGGGCGTTACTGATAACGTCCGCAGTAAACTGTTGTAAATGCCCATAAAGCTATGGTTTAAGTCCTGACCGTTGCAGAGTGGAGGGTTTATCATCTTCTGGTGGTCGAGTGTCTTCAAGGTGGTCGAGTGAGCACATCTTCATGGTCGAGTGGATGATGGTTTCTCTTCGACTACTTCTGATTCTTTGTTGAGATGTCCTTGGAGAGGGTATGTTGGGCAGATCCATGACCCTACCCTAAGTACATAGCTTCATCATTAGCCCCCGAATGGATCAGGGTTTGAGTGAGGAAGGAGTTGGGAACACTTCCGACCCATTCTTTGTGCCATGAGTATATCTTGTTCTGGAACAATGGGTTGAGGTGACGACGTCGACTCCTTTCTCAGTCGCCTTAGTCCATTCTTGGTTTTTGTTGAGTGAATTTTCATGGTAGAATTCCGAATGATGATGTAGAGGATGTTTGTCTTCAGTCTGACAGGTTGCTCTGCTCTCCGCGGATTTCGCGGGATTCGAATTTTGGGAAGTGCGCCAGACGGATGGAACCGAGGTTATCGGGACGGATTAGGAAAGTCCCCTCGATCCCCGTGCCACCTTTTTCGCCACGTACTGCGTGCGCGACTGTTGCAGGATTTGTTTAGATCGTTTGGGTCCACCAGTCAGTCACTCGGGGGATGACCTTATAAAAGGCCCTAGGCCAGGCCTCTGCCCCGTGCGCTCCCATTCTCTCTTCTTCTTCTCCCGATCTCTCCTCCACGCTCGCTTCCGCCCTCGTCGCCGGACTCTCGCTCGAGCTCGACCCATCGCCATGGGGAAAGAGAAGACGATGGCGCTGGAGCGCGCGAAGAAGGCGACCGCGAAGGCGAAGGGCAAGCGGACCAGCCAGGGTGGATCCTCGTCGAGATCCGGCCTGCTGCCGGGCTGGATCCAGGGCGACTGGATCCGCTCGACAATCACCCAGGACGACCTCGACGACCTGGTGGAGGGGGTACTGATCCCCCACAAGTCGGCACGGCTCCCGGGGAATGAAACCGAGCCGCAGCCAAGGGAGGGTGAGTGTGTTCTCCTCGCCACCCACGTATATCGCGGATTCTCACTGCCTCCCCATCCTTTCTTCCGGGGATTTTTGAACTTATTTGGGGCTCAACTTCACCATTTCACTCCAAACACCATAGTCTATCTGGCCACTTTCATGTCGATGTGTGAAAATTTCTTGGGCTGTCGACCGCACTGGGGGTCTTTCAAACACATCTTCACCTGCCGCTCCCAGTCGGTCAAAAAGGCCAATCCGAGTGACGAGAGGACAGAAGTGATCCAGATGTGCGGGGGTCTGGGGATCTAGATGAGGAGCAAGAGTACATTCCCAGCCATGATCCTTCCCGACTTGGCCCAGGGCTGGTAGTCGACTTGGTTCTACTGCAAGGATCAGCCGACCCCGGGTCAGTCGACTGGACTTCCTCCCTTTTCCTTGGCTCGAGTGGAGAAGCCCGCCCCCCTGAAGGTAGTTCCAGAAGAGAAGGCGCTGGTCAAGGTGCTGGTCGAGCGGGTCGTCAACCTCGTCTGCGACGGGGTGACCGGGATGGACCTGCTGGAGGTCTTTCTCGGTCGACGCATCCAACCGCTTCAGGCGCGTGATCATCCGATGTGGATGTACTCTGGGCTCGAGGATTCCACTCGGATCCACCCGGAGGATGTCAGCGAGGATACCTTGGAGAAGTGATTGATGGGGATCACCAGCAACAAAGACAACCCTCAAGGGTCTAGGAGGGTGATTCCATTCGACAACTCGCACCAGCCGGAGCAGGTATAATTCTGTTTTATCAAGTATCTTTCCGATTCACCGTGTGACATCTTGTTTATGGTCGACTGAATTTCCTTTGATCGTTGTCTTTTCAGGCCCTCATCGACATGTACTCAATGCCCAACGGAGAGCAGGAACAACACGTCGAGGAAGAAGCGAGCGGGGGCGAGAGCGGCGAGGGGCACTCGGATGCCGAGGAGGATGAGGAGAGCGACGAATCGACTGATGACGAAGAAGTCGACTCGCCTCCTCGCAGGGAGAGGAGATCCAAACACGCTCACAACCCGGTGAGCGCTCCGGAATTGGTGGCCGCGCCGATTGGACAGTCTTCGAAGCGTCCCAAGACGTCTTCCCCAACGCCGACTGAGAAGGCTCCAAAGCAGTCCAAAGTTGTGCCGCCTCCAGCGCCGAAAGCACCGAAAGCCACCTCCTCCAAACTGCCAAAAGCTTTGCCCAGGATCAAAGTGACCGTCCCTACTATCTCTGGGTAATCATCTGACTTGTCCTTTTCGTCGACTCGATTAACCGGACATAACCGATTGAATGCGGGTCTTTGCAGTGCTGCTACGTTAGGAACCTCTTCTCTCCAGTACCGGGACGAGGAGATGGAAGATGCGGTAACCTCCAACCCAGGTATAAACACTTGCGATTTTGTTCTTGATTCTTTGGTCGATCGCATTCTAGTGGTTCACTTGGGGTCGAATGATCTGCCTTGCATCTCTACCAACGTCATCGATCTTCCAGATGACGATGAAGATGTGGCTCTTAAGCCCATGAAGAGCAAGAAGGTAGCAGCTGGTAGGATGTCTCGGCAAGAACCCACAACAACACCTCCCGTCCGTCAACCTAAATACGCGGGCAGGGCCTCTATGACCTTCGCTGCACCCTTGTCGAGTGAGAACCCCACACCGCCGACTGTGCCTGTGATTCCTTCAGTCGTCCAACTCCACACCATGGAGCTCCAAGCCACCGCACCTGGGTCGTCTGCTCACTTTTTCACCAGCTATCCCGTCCCGGACAACCAGTCGGAAGCGGCTGCGGAAGCCATCCGACAGGCTGACATGATGATGGAGCAGGTGAAGATGGTGCATGAGAACAGTCAGGCTGCCTACGACGCCAGTGCTGCTCTTCGGGCCAATGTCCAGGTGAGTAGACTTTCTGACTGTTTTTGCTCTGTGAGGAAATGTTACTCGAAAATCTTCTTCTACACAATCTTCTATTGTTTGCGTCAAATTAGAGTACCCGATGGGTGTTTTGTTGTTTTTGGTAGTTTCGTTCTTCCACTCGGTCTGGGCGAGTGGGATCTGAACCGGTGGGGGCACACTAAGTGCACCCACTGGGTGTAGTCACCGAGACCGCGGTCGACTGCTGGCAGTCGACTGGGGTCTGAGTTTTACTTTCCTTTCTTTTTACTCCTTACACTCGACTCAGGCGGACCGGTTGAGTAGGATCCGAACCGGTGGGGGCACGCCAAGTGCACCCACTGGGTGTAGCAGTCGACTGTGGTCTGAACAACTTTTTTTGGTCCGGGCAGACCGGTCAAGTTGAGTCTTAGTCAGCGGGGGCACGCCAAGTGCACCCGCTGGGTGTAGCCCCTGAGACCGCAGTCGACTGTGTGCAGTCGGCTGGGGTCTAAGCGAACTTCTTTAGGTTTTATTCACTCGGGAGTAAACAACCTTAGATCTTATCGACTGATCCGTCTTTTGCCTTCTGCAAAAGTCTTGTACTCTTATTTCTAAGTTTGCTGAACTTGAGGAGAAGCAGAGGCAACTCAACCTCGACTTGGAATTAGCCCAACAGAATCTGAAGAAAGCTCAAGGCGAAGCCGCTGGTATGGAAGGTAACTGACTGTCGACTGACTTTCAATATATTTCTTTGATCTCTTCTTTGATTCGATTGTTTATTTTGCAGAGAAAATGAAGTTGGCTCTAGAGAAGAAGGACTCGGACCTCGCCGCCGCGCAAAAAGCAGCCCAAGATAAAACTGCTCTCGCAGACCAGAAGCTTGCTTCAATCGGAATGCTGGAAAGGGAGGTGAACAAACTGAAATCTTGTTTTAATGAAGCTAACCGCGAAGTGACCAGTCTAAAGAAGGACAAGGTCGTCCTGAATGAAAAATTGGAGTCTGGGATCCGCAACAGGAATGACATGGAAGCTTATCTGAGGACTCTTGCCAAGAAGCTTTATCTCACGCTGGAAGGTATTTCTTCTAATCTGACTGTGTTGATGCTTGCGATCGGATCTTGCTCGGTCAATTGACTAATTTTTGGCTGCAGAATTCTGCCAAGACTTGTACGAGGAAACTGGAAGGGTCGAGACGGGTCTGGACCCTATCGCTTCTCCAGTCTGCGATGAAACTGCAATGAACATGCTCCGACTGGAGTCCCGTATCGCCAGCGCCACAAGCTACCTCGTGCGCCTGAAGGAGGTAGTCTCCCGAATCGACTCATCGCTTTGGCCGAGGGCGACGCTCCAAAATGACCTGGAATCCCTGATGACTCGACTGAACGAGATCCCTGACCGAGTGCAAGAATGGAAGAAATCCTCCGCCCGGTGTGGTGCTGACGTGGCGCTGTCCTTGGTGCGGGTCCATTGCAAGGAGGCTCGTGAAGACAAGCTGGCTGCGATCAAAGTCGCTAACACTAAAAAGCATGACTTCCAGTCCTTCATGGAGACTTTCATTGCTGCCGCCACTCGGATCGCTGATGGGATCGATCTGGACTCATTCGTGGAGCCTGCCAGCCCTCCTTCGGCCGAGTGAACAAACTTATGAAACTTGAATCTGCTTTAAATTTGCCTCGGAATGCCGAGTGATTGCTGTAACCGTTGAACTCCTTCGGGCATGGTGCCCAAGTACTTTTGATTTGCTGCTTGGAACTTTTAGGATTTATCTGAATTTGGTTTATCTCCAAATGTGCTTGTGTTTGCCTTCGAATGGACTTCGCTCACTGCTTGGAATAGTCTTTGCGCTGGAGACGAAGCTCTGAGGTGGCGGCTCCAGTCGACCTGCGCTTCGTCATCCTTGCGGGTAGGGATGGAGCGGACGTTGTACTTGTGCCGTAGGTCCGAAGAAGAAGGTTGCAGTCAACCTGCACCTCGTTGTCCTCGCGGATAGGGATGGAGCGTACGTTGTACTTGTGCCGTAGCTCCGAAGGAGAAGGTTGCAATCGACCCGCACCTCGTCGTCCTTGCAGATAGGGGTATGCTTCGGACTTAGGCGAGTAATGGACTACAGCTAAGACCCCTGAGTGGGAGGACTGCTCTCCACTCGGTAAGATTTTTTCAAACCTGGGCGAGTACTGGACTGCAGCTAAGCCTCCTAGTGAGAGAACTTAGGCGAGTACTGGACTGCAGCTAAGCCCCCGAGTGGAAGGATTGCTCTCCACTCGGTAGGATTTTTTCAAACTTAGGCGAGTACTGGACTGCAGCTAAGTCTCTTAGTGAGAGAACTTAGGCGAGTACTGGACTGCAGCTAAGCCCCCGAGTGGGAGGATTGCTCTCCACTCGGTAGGATTTTTCAAACTTAGGCGAGTACTGGACTGCAGCTAAGCCTCCTAGTGGGAGAACTTAGGCGAGTACTGGACTACAGCTAAGCCCCCGAGTGGGAGGATTGCTCTCCACTCGGTAGGATTTTTCAAACTTAGGCGAGTACTGGACTGCAGCTAAGCCTCCTAGAGGGATAACTTAGGCGAGTACTGGACTGCAGCTAAGCCTCCGAGTGGGACGATTGCTCTCCACTCGGTAGGATTTTCTTTCGAACTTAGGCGAAACGGATTCGCAACTAAGCCCACCCACTGGGGGATTTCAGAAGTACATAAGAACACAACAATCGAATGATAGAACCATAAGCTCTTGTCTTTGATAAACAAATTACAAAGGTGTTTCTTATTACATTTTATTCGAACGAGTGCTTAAGTATAAAAGGGGCGAAGCAGCTCCGCGTTCCAAGCCCGTGGCTCGTCTTTCTGATGCTCAATACTATAAAGATGGTATGCTCCGTTGTGGAGAACTTTGGTGATGATGAAGGGGCCCTCCCAAGTTGGGGCAAGCTTGTGCGGTTTCTGTTGATCCACTCGGAGAACCAGGTCTCCTTCTTGAAAGGCTCGACCCCTTACATTTCTGGCGTGGAATTGACGTAAGTCTTGCTGATAAATGGTCGACCGGATCAAGGCCATCTCTCTTTCCTCCTCTAAGAGATCGACTGAATCTTGCCGGGCCTGTTCTGCTTCTTCTTCGGGGAAGATCTCGACTCGGGGTGCGTTGTGGAGCACGTCACTTGGCAGAACAGCTTTGGCTCCATAGACTAAGAAGAAAGGAGTTTGTCCAGTCGACCGATTAGGAGTTGTCCTTAAACCCCACAGAACAGACGAAAGTTCATCAACCCAAGCGCCTGCTGCGTGTTTGAGATCATGCATCAGTCGGGGTTTCAGTCCTTTGAGAATTAGGCCATTGGCTCTTTCTGCTTGTCCGTTCGACTGCGGGTGAGCGACTGAAGCATAGTCGACTTGAGTGCCCTGAGAGGCGCAGAAAGCTCTGAACTCATCGGAATCAAAGTTCGACCCGTTGTCCGTGATGATGCTGTGTGGGACTCCATATCTGAATGTCAATTCTCTGATAAAACTGACAGCGGTGCTAGCATCAAGGTTCTTGATAGGTTTAGCTTTGATCCATTTGGTAAACTTGTCGACTGCAACGAGCGCATGAGTGAAGCCGCTCTTGCCAGTTCTCAGTGGTCCAACCATATCCAGTCCCCAAACAGCAAAGGGACAGATGAGGGGGATGGTCTTCAGGGCTGACGCTGGCTTGTGAGACATGTCGGAGTAAAACTGGCAGCCTTCACATCTGTCGACTATATCTTTCGCCATCTCATTTGCTCGTGGCCAATAGAATCCAGCTCGGTATGCTTTAGCCACGATGGCCTGAGAGGACGCATGATGACCACAGGTCCCCGAATGGATGTCATTGAGGATCATTCGACCTTCTTCTGGTGTTATGCATTTCTGACCGACTCTAGTCACGCTTTCCCTGAACAGTTGTCCTCTTATCACAGTAAAGGCCTTGGATGGACGGACGATCTGTCGAGCCTCTTCTTCATCCTCTGGGAGTTCTTTCCTGAGGATGTACGCAATGTAGGGCACCGTCTAGTCGGGAGTAATGGCCAGAACCTCCATGATTAGGTCGACCACGGCTGGGACCTCGACTTCTGTCGGATCTGTGGCACTCTTAGGTTGCGGGGGCTCCTCAGTAAAAGGATCTTCCTGAACTGTCGGCGAGTGAATATGCTCCAAAAACACATTGCTAGGAATGGCTTCTCTCTTGGAACCTATCTTTGCCAAGTCATCGGCTGCTTGATTTTTTAGTCGGGGTATGTGGTGGAGTTCTAACCCCTCAAACTTCTTCTCAAGCTTTCTCACCACGTTGCGGTAACCAGTCATGGCTGGGCTTCTGATGTCCCACTCCTTCATCACTTGATTAACTACCAAATCTGAGTCGCCATAGACCATGAGGCGACGGACGCCGAGTGAGATGGCCATGTGCAACCTATACAGGAGTGCTTCATATTCTGCTTCATTGTTGGAGGAATCAAAGTGAATCTGGAGGACATATCTAAGCCTGTCTCCTCGGGGGGGATACCAGAACTACCCCAGCACCAGAACCGTTCAACATCTTGGATCCGTCAAAGAACATGGTCCAGTGCTTAGAGTGAACTTGAGTCGGCAGTTGCTATTTGATCCACTCGGCAAGGAAATCTGCTATTGCTTGGGACTTGATAGCTTTCTTTGCCTCAAACTTGATATCCAAGGGAAGGAGTTCAATCGCCCATTTGGCCACTCGACCAGTTGCATCTCTGTTGTGCAGAATCTCTGATAATGGAGCGTCGCTGACGACTGTAACAGAGTGATCTGAGAAATAGTGTGCAACCTTCTTTGTGGTCATGTAAATCCCATAGACAAGCTTCTGATAATGAGGATATCTCTGCTTTGACGGGGTCAAGACTTCAGAAATATAATAAACTGGGCATTGAACTTTATAAGATTTTCCTTTTTCTTCCTGCTCGACCCTAAGTACTGTACTGACGACTTGTCCAGTGGCTGCTATATAAAGCAGTAGAGGCTCTTTGCTGATTGGAGCAGCAAGCACCGGCTGGGTGGAAAGCAGGGCTTTTAGCTCTGCAAACGCTGCATCAGCTTCTGGGGTCCACTCGAACTTATCTGATTTCTTCATCAGTCGGTAAAGAGGTAGCGCCTTTTCACCGAGGCGAGAAATGAATCGACTTAGGGCGGCCAAGCAACCAGTAAGCTTCTGGACATCATGCACACGCACAGGGCGTTTCATTCGGAGTATAGCGCCTACTTTCTCTGGGTTAGCATCGATTCCTCGTTCGGAAACAAGGAAACCGAGTAACTTTCTGCCTGGAACTCCAAACGTGCACTTTGATGGATTGAGCTTGATATCATACCTTCTGAGGTTGGCAAAGGTTTCAGCAAGGCCAGTCAGTAGGTCGGAACCTTTACGTGACTTGACCACAATGTCATCCATGTATGCTTCCACATTCCGACTGATCTGAGTGAGCAGGCACTTCTGAATCATCCGCATGAATGTGGCTCCGGCATTCTTCAAACCGAATGGCATTGTGACATAACAAAAGCACCCAAACGGGGTGATAAAGGCTATCTTTATTTCGTCGGGTCCGTACAGACAGATCTGGTGGTACCCGGAGTAGGCGTCCAAAAAGGACAAATGCTCGCACCTTGCAGTCGAGTCGACTATCTGATCGATGCGAGGGAGAGGGAAGTGATCTTTCGGGCAGGCCCGATTGATATGCTTGAAATCAATGCACATGCGAAGTGAGTCGTCTTTCTTTGGGACCATGACAACATTGGCTAACCACTCGGAGTGGTAAATCTCTCGGATAAACTTAGCTGCCAAAAGCCGAGCCACCTCTTCACCGATTGCTTTTCTTTTCTGGATGGCGGACCGTCGAAGATGTTCTTTGACTGGTTTCACCTTCGGGTCGACTCGCAAATGATGCTCAGCCAGTCCCCTGGGAACACCCAGCATGTCAGAAGGCTTCCATGCAAAGATGTCCTAGTTCTCATGGAGGAACTGGACGAGCGCTTCTTCCTATTTGGAGTCGAGTGTGGTTGAAATGTGAGTCAGAGCTGCATTGCGATCTGTCGGGTGAATGTGAATCGACTTTGTTTCACCAGACGACTGGAATGCTGAATCTGTGGCTGGCTTCTTGGCTCGCAGCAAGTCACTCAGATCTACATTTTTCTGGTATTCTTGCAATTCTACCATGGCCATCTGGGCATCAGCGATCTTTGAGCCCTTCTGGAAGCATTCTTCTGCCTTCTTCCGGTTACCAGAGATAGTGATCACTCCTCTGGGACCAGGCATCTTCAGTTTGAGGTACACGTAACATGGTCGAGCCATAAATCGTGCATAAGCTGGCCTGCCCAGAATTGCATAATAAGCTCTCTGGAAATCCACAACTTCAAACGTCAACTTTTCTTTGCGGTAATTTTTGGAATCATCGAAAACCACATCGAGCGCAATCTGACCGAGGGATGCAGCCTTCTTGCCTGGAATGACCCCATGGAAACTCATATGGCTTTCACTGAGTCTGGACATCAGAATGCCCATTCCCTTCAACGTCTCTGCATACAGTATGTTTAGGCCACTGCCACCGTCCATCAGGACCATTGTCAGTCGAGTGCCTTCGACCACCGGGTCTACCACTAGCGCTTGCCTCCCAGGGGTGGCAATGTGCACTGGATGGTCAAACTGGTCGAATGTAATGGCAGTCTGCGACCACTTCAAGTAACTGGGTGTCACCGGAGCGACCATGTTCACTTCCCTGTTGATGACTTTCAATCGACTTTTGCTCTCAACGTCAGCAGAAATCATCAGAGTGGAATTCACGTGGGCATAACCATCATCATCCTCTCCCTCATCCACAACCTTGTCTGCTTCCTTCTCCTTTTCCTTGGGTTGTTTCTCTCGGAACTGCTGGATTAGGAGCCGACACTGCCGAGTGGTGTGCTTCGGGTAAATGAAATTACCTTCTTCATCTTTTTTGGTGTGGATATGGCACGGCAGATCCAACACGTCATTTCCATCTTGATCTTTTACTTTATTGGGGTTCCTCGGCCCTTTGGGCTTCCCCTTGAACTTTCCTTGAACCACAACCAAGGCTTCACCCGGAGCAGCTAGCTCGGCCTTGCGCTTCTATTTCCAACCGGAGTTTCCTCCTCCGGCTTCGTGGGCGACTACTTTGTGCTTGCCACTCCGGAGTCGCTCTTCTTCTTCGCCATTGGCATACTTGGTGGCAATTTCCATCATTCGAGCCAGAGTCATATTTCCTGTCCGGCCGAACTTCATATTCAACTCCCAATACCTGACGCCTTCCTTAAAGGCACAAATTGCCTGATGATCTGACACATCTTCTACCGTGTGGTGTAGGGTGATCCATCTCTGGATATAATCTCTCAAAGTTTCATTCAGTTTCTGAACACAACACTGTAATTATGTCAAACCTGCCGACCATTTGCAAGTGCCCTCGAATGTTCTGACAAACACTCGGGTGAGATCTTCACAAGTATAGATGCTGCCAGGCGCTAACTGATTCGGCCATGCTCTAGCCGAGCCCTCCAACATCAGAGGAAGGTGTTTCATGGCCACTTCATCATTGCCGCCACCAATCTGGACAGCCACTCGGTAGTCTTCAAGCCAAGTGTCAGGCTTGGACTCTCCGGTGAATTTACTGACTC
The DNA here is from genome assembly GCF_002162155.2 of Triticum dicoccoides. Taxonomy (NCBI): domain Eukaryota; kingdom Viridiplantae; phylum Streptophyta; class Magnoliopsida; order Poales; family Poaceae; genus Triticum; species Triticum dicoccoides. The sequence goes on from NC_041392.1 coordinate 651,247,418, forward strand.
CAGACGCCAACCTGAAATTGGGGGGGATCACCGCAGCTCTGATAGCTCTGCTGAAGCACTCTGGACTACAGACATGCACCCTGTTGCTGGTTTGCGGATCTCTGTCATGGCCCTCCCGGTGAGCTCTGTTTCTGTCGATCAAGCCCTGCACGAGAATAGATCTCGCATCAAAGCCTGGCTCCCTGGGGTCGACTGGAATACCTCGTCCGACATTGTGAGGGCGTCTGTCTTCATGTGACCGAGGCACGTATGACCCATTCCTTGGAGGAGGTGTGGGCACTCGACGGCGATCATCCCGATTGGCATGGCGATCATACTGCTCTTGGTTTCTGTACTGATCACGCCGATCTCCACGTCCCTCACGCATCGGGGGTGATCTTGGGCTATGGGCCGACTGAACTGTGTCTGCGACCACAGATCTGCTATGGATCCTATTCCGCGACTGAGATACGACCGTATTCTTCTCTCCCGCTGCCCGGAGCAAGGCTTTGATCTGCACCAGACCTCGGCCAACTTCTGATTGGGAAGGTTGGATCGACTTTGCTATCCGGGCAGCAACTGCTAGATTTTGGATCGGTGTTCGGTATACCTGAGTCGGAGGTGGAAAAAGATGGCGTCGACTGGACTCAGAAGCACGTTGTCGAGCGCGATCGTCGAGTGCGCGCTGGAGGTTCTCCAGTCGAGTGCGCTCAGCCAGGTTGGCCAGGCGCGCCTGCTCCAAGGCCTGGGCCTCAGGGGTTTCTCTGACTATAGGAGTATGCAATGCATCCATGTTCCAGCGGCGAAGTTCCTCCCTCTGCTGCGAGGAGAGGGGTTCGGGGCGGTACTCCTCATGAAAGCGCGATGAATCGCCGTTCCCGTCGCCTCCGTCTTCACGGTTGAGGCCAGGAGGGCTGCATGGTCCATTGACCATCAAGACTTCCGCCACCGGGTCGCTGCTGTCGCACTCGGATGCGGTCTCTACAGAGCCAGTCGACAGATTGAACGGGCCATAGAGAGTTTCGTCAGGCTCGATCGTCGCGACTTGAGGGGTGGCCGACTGGCGGGCCACCGCATGCTTGACCCACCGCTGAAGCCTCGACTGACCGGAGCGTTTGTTCCGGTGGGTCGCAGGGAGGGGGAAAGCTGCTGGAGTCGACTGGTACTGGGTCGACGGTTGCCGCAGGAGGACGTCGCGGACGCACGCGCGAAAGTGCGTCGCCTCGCGGGCGGGGAGCGCGTCGGTGTCGAGTGGTGCCTCCTGAAGCCAAGCGGAGTCGTCGACGACAAACACGAGCGCGCCGAGACAGATCTCGCGGCCCTCAGCCAAACCTCCGCCTGGAACCATGATGAAGGGGATCGGAAAAATTGCAACTTCTCCAACAAGTCGCTAAGACACCTGCCCCACGGTGGGCGCCAACTGTCATGGTTCTAAGACTGACAGTAGAATAGGGGGTAGGAATGTAGAGGCAAGATCCTAGCTATGGAGGAGTTGTACACACGAGTTTTACGAGTTCAGGCCCTTCTCGGAGGAAGTAACAGCCCTACGTCTCGGAGCTCGGAGGCGGTCGACTGAATATATGCGTGTGAATTACAGAAAGTGCGAACCCCTATCCTAGAGGAGGGGGTGGCTTATATAGAGTACGCCAGGACCCCAGCTCCCCTCCGTTACACAAGGTTCAATGCTCATAAAGGAGGGGCGTTACTGATAAAGTCCGCAGTAAAGTGATGTAAATGCCCATAAAGCTATGGTTTAAGTCCTGACTGTTGCAGAGTGGAGGGTTTATCATCTTCTGGTGGTCGAGTGTCTTCAAGGTGGTCGAGTGAGCACATCTTCACGGTCGAGTGGATGATGGTTTCTCTTCGACTGCTTCTGATTCTTTGTAGAGATGTCCTTGGGGAGGGTATGTTGGGCAGATCCATGACCCTACCCTAAGTACATAGCTTCATCAAAACCTTCTTAGGAAGTTCTGGTGGGGAAGCAAGCAAGGGCAGAGGAAGTCGGCTTGGGTATCTTGGGAAACAATGTGCAAACCAAAATTTATGGGAGGAATGGGATTTCGCAATATTGAGCCTTTTAATATTGCATTACTAGCACGCCAGGTGTGGAGGATCCTTCAACAGCCAAACTCTCTAAGTGCCAGAGTACTGAAGGCGAGATACTTCCCGGATGGAACCATTCTTGAGGTGAGACCTTGGGAGCTCATCCATCCCAGGTCTGGCGATCACTGGTAGAAGGACGAGATGTGCTTGCATTGGGCTTAATAAAGAGGATCGGCTCGGGGGAGAACACGAGTATATGGCATGAGAATTGGTTGCCGAGGGACTATAAATTAAAACCTTTGTGTTCGATCTCCCCTGATCCTCCTCAAGTTGTCTCGGAGCTCATTGATCCGACATCAGGGACATGGAACATACCAGTCCTCATGTAGCACTTTGTGAAGCCGGATGTCGTTGTGATTATGAATATCCCACTTAGCTTTCGAGTGCAGCAAGATTTTTGAGCTTGGCACTATGATAAGCGAGGTGTTTTTTCTGTACGGTCTGCGTACAAGATGATCTCAGGTATCAAACATCAGCGGGAGGAGTGGCTAGAACACCGTGCGAGCAACTCCAACAAGGAGGCAGAGAAGAAAGCATGGTCTCAGATTTGGAAAGTTAAAATCCCATCGAAAGTAAGAGTGTTTGTCTGGAGGTTGGCTCAGATGTCACTGCCAACGGGGATAGTACGCCACAGGCGAAAGATGGCGACCTCACCGGCATGTTCAATATGCAACGAAGAAGTGGACTCATGGCGGCATTCTCTGTTCGATTGTCGCATGGCCAGGTGCGTTTGGGCTTTGAGTGATGAAGATGTCCTTGAACATATGCTATCCAACAGAACTGGTGATGCGAGGCTATGGATATTTTGGCTGTTTGAGACCACAAATCAGCATGATCTTGCTAAGATCCTTGTCACGATGTGGGCTATATGGTGGGCTCGGCGGAAAGCTATTCATGACAATGAGTATCAAAGTCCACTATCAACTTTCATTTTCGTCAATCGATATCTTGATGAACTTGAAGTGGCAAATGTTGGAAGAACGACGACAACGAGTCCTGCTATCCAGCAGCATCCATCAAGATGGCGGCCACCTGATGATGATGCGTGTGTGAAGATAAATGTGGATGGCGCTATTTCTCGCCGAGGAACCACAGGGGCGGCAGCGGCAGTGTGCAGAGACAGATTTGGAAATTATCTGGGAGCTTCGGCAATTGTTCTTGACGGACTAGTCGATGCACCAAGCCTTGAAGCCCATGCATGCAACGAAGCCCTTGTTCTGGCCAAGGATCTCAATATTTCAAATGCGATAATAGCCTCGGATTGTATGCAAGTCGTTACAGATATCAAGCGAGGTGTTAGCTCATCTTATGATTTTCTGCTTAGAGAGATTAATGAGAGGATGAATGATTTTGTAAAGATTAGTTTCTATTTTGAGAGAAGGGAGTTGAACTTTGAGGCGCATGCTTTGGCTATGGCAGCGTCGTCGCCCCCGTCGGGTCGCCACATGTGGCTAGGGATCCTCCCGGGTATTATTTGTATTCCTTCTGTGCTGAACTTTGAATAAAATCCCTAGTTTTACCTCCAAAAAAGGCAGAGCTAGGCGAGCTAGCCATCGCGCCAAACTTACTTGAGGGAAAAGACCCTATTTTTCTTAATTCTACTTATTTTCTTTTTTCATTTCTTATTTTCTTTGTTTGGTTTTCTTATTTCTTCTCTGGTTTTGTTTTGTTTTTTTGTAGTTAAACTTTGTTTTTTCATTTTTGTTTTAGTTTTGATTTGTTTCTTTCCTGATTTTCATTCGTTTTTAATTTCTTTCTCATTTTCCTTCCTTTTGTCTTTTTTTAATTCTTAGTTTTCAATTTTTTTTGTTTTTTCTTATTTTTCAGTTTTTCACAGTTCTTCCATTATTTTTGCCTTTATCTCTTCGGATTTTTTGTTTTCATTCTTTTCATTTTTCTTTCTTTCTTTTGATTTTCCCTCTATTTGTTTCTTCTCCAAAACATTTTTAAAATACATATTTAACAATTTTCAAATACCAGTTTAATAATTTTATAATACATGGGCAACATTTTTTTATACACATTTTCAACATTTCCCAACTGCTTGATTAATATTTCTTGAACACATTGGTCTAAATTTTTCCTGTGCGCAGTTTTTTTACACACATTTAACACGAGGTCAACATTTTTTCCACACACATTTAACCATTTTTATATACAATATTTAACATTTTGCGAATAAATGGTCGACATTCTTGTATATAAATTTAACATTTTTTAACATATGGTTAATTTTTTTGGACGCCGATATCCACCACACGTGTGGTATGTTAGACATGCTCCCACACACCGTGTGTGGCATGAACAGGAGGCAGCCCACATGGACTGTGTGTGGACGGACATTAGAATTGCCCAAACACGTGGGCGCAACTACTTCCTGCCACACGCCCAACAGGTACTACTCATCTCCACCCCGTGCGTGTGGCACAAAGCAAAAATGTTCACACGTCCTGGCGCAACTACGTTAGGTACCCGCGGGATGATGATTTAGTTGCCATCCTGAATGGCAGATGTAGTTATCCGGGATAACAAGTGTAGTTGTAAAAGTATGGCAACTCTATCCGTGTTGGTTAACTATAGTCCGACATGTCTAATTTATGGTAGTTGCCGCGTGTAATCAAACCGTATTTGCCGTGTGTGATTACCTACTTACCACATATGGTCAAACAATAGTTGCGTTTACCTAGTTGCCACGTGTGGTCCAACCATAGTTGCCATGTATGATTAATCACAATTGCCATGTGTGTTTATCTGGTTGCCACGTACGCGCAACTACAGTTGCTGTCTAACAAAGAATCACAATTGCCACGTGTGTTTCCCTAGTTTCACGTTCACGTCTACAGTTGCCATCCACAACGTAGGAGTGTCATGTGGGCGAAAATCAGTTCGCCCACACGCGCATGGACTAGGTGGTGGCTGTGTGGGCAGAAACTAGTTTGCCCATATAGCGTAGCTGGCAAACAGCGTGGAGCGGGACGTGTGGGCAAACTCTCCAACACCCACACACCAGCCCCGTCCTACATGGTATGCAAATTCTGCTTCAATGTGTCAAGATTCGTGCAAACTGCACTGGACGATGATTCACGCGTGTGGGCGAGTTGCAAAACTGCCACAAGTGTGGGCGTTAGTATTTTCGTATTTTTTCTATACATATCTAACATTTTTTAAATGCTTAATTAACATTTTTTGAAATGCAATATTAATTTTTTTAATACATGGTCAACATTGTTTATATATACATTTGATATTTTTAAATGCTTGATTAACATTTTACAAATACAAATATAACATGTTTTGAATACACTACAATACTAAAAAAATTAATACATGGTCATGTTTTTATAAACATATTATATATATATTTATGCTTGATTAATATTTTAAAAATACTTTTTTAACGTTTTGTTTCAAATCCTTGATTAACTTTTTTTGTATCCTTTTTTTGTACACATGTGAAACATTTTCTCTATACACATTCAACATTATCAAATGCTTGGTTAACATTTTTCAAATATTTTACGCAAATATTTTATGTTATTTATTTATTTGAAATAATTGGATGTATAAATGGAAGTAAAAAATAAGTAAAAATGAAATAAAAAACATGAAAAAAAAGGAAACGAGGCCATAGTGTTCCGCGCGGATCCGATTATTTGGATCTAATGAGTTTATATTGTCGTTTCATTTTTTTACTAGTTTGATTCTTTGTGGAGGCAAAATCTTTCATCAACACCATGATAAGGATATAGTGGTTCAACGGGCTGCACTTCAAGGGGATGATCCCGGTTCAAGTATGTTCATCGATCAAGGCTTCTTATTTTTTTTGATGGTTGCCTGAAGGCCCTTTCAAATATCATTATTGATAATGTTCGTGCGGGTGAAATAGTGATAACATCATTGCTCCAGTCCAATTGCAGCCTTTTTTACCGATGTTTTTGGAGTATTTCTTCGAGCAGTGATTGAAACCATGAAGAAAGTGTTTACAAGAGATTCTATTGTGGTTCTTAGCCATAGAAGTTACTTTGTATTTTTTTGAATCTTAGATCCAAATCAGTGTACATCTAATTGTTATGAGTATAAATAAAGTTACAGGCGTTTCTAAAAAAAGCGAGACATAAGGGCGCCCCTATTCGGCGACGCGCGCACCAGAAACTAGGCGCGCCCTCATGCCGTTTCGGTTTGGCCCATTTGCAGGCTGGGACACCCCCTGTTATTTCCTTTTGTTTTTCTTCGTGCTTTATTTTTTTAATAATTTGGGGTATCAAAATGTTTGAAACTTAAAAAAGGTAGCAAATTTAGAATTTTTTTCGGCAATTTAGATAACGATCATGCTTTTAAAGAATTTTCACGAATAGTTCAAGAATTTTTAAAAATGTGCATGACTTAAAAAATGTCATGATTTTAAAAACAAATCACAAGTTCGAAAAATGTTCTCAATTTAAGAGAATGTTATTTTTTTTAAAAAAAATTCATGAATTTAAAAATTATTAATTATTCCGTAAAGTTGTTCTTGAATTAAAAAATGTTCATGATTTCATAAAAACAATTAACGAATTCCAAAAATGTGCACTATTTAAGAGAATATTCACGAATTTATAAAAAAAATCATGAATTTAATAAATATCCACAATTTCTACAAATATTCATGTATTTGCATAATGTTCCTTATTTCAAAAACTTTTCACAGTTTAAAAAGATGTTCATGAATTTGAAAGATGTTAAAATTTTTAAATTTTGAAAGAGAAAAAAATTAAAATAAAAAAGAAGAAGAAAAGATAATGATAAAGGTAAATAGAAAAAAAGATGTTCGTCTTTGGTGCGTCTGTCAATCTCTGGCTGAGATTGGGCTGTGATATATGAAGAAAATAACTGGTTGGACATGAAGATGTAGTTAAAAAAAAACATATTGCTATCCCGTAAAAAAAAAGATGTACATATTGCTGCATTCCCCTAAAAAACATATTGCTGCATGGTCTGATGTTTGGGTCGTTGCTATATACACGGACCCGAATTGTTTCCCTAAGCTCTACAGAATATTTCCCCCGTTCGGACATCCCAAAACCAACAGAACACCCGATACTTCCGGCGATCAGATCTACCAGCAGGAGCGCGCCCCGCGATCGACCGATGGAGCCGGGGAGCAACCCATCAGGCGACGTCGCCGCCGTGACCACCAGCGCCGAGCTGCCGCCGGACGTGCTGGAGGAGATCCTGCTGCGCCTCCCGATCAAATCAGTCGGCCGTTTCCGCACCGTCTGCCGATCATGGCGCTACCTCCTCTCCGACCCGCAGTTCATCGTGGCGCGCGCTGTAATCCTACTAGGTAACCTGCGTCGTAAGTGGGCGAGTGTGAATGCGGGGACTTAGGTGACATGAGTGATCAGCTTGCGTCTGCATACATGTTGCTAGCTAGGGAAGAGGTGGAGCAATTCGGCGTACGTGCATCAGTGGAGTCGATCAGGCGTGTGTTGCGTTACATCAAGCTCTGGAATTTTCTTGCCTGGTCTTAAGGGTATTTTCAACGGCAACATGCAAAAAAAACCTTCCGCATTCGTCCGCGAACAAGAGAGACCAGTCTGTGGACATGGATGCGAAGGCAGCCATCCAACACTGGACGGATGCATTTTCACAATTCAAACCAACCGGACTAAATTCATGCAAACACGGCCGCAAACATGACGAATTTCATATAAAAAGCCAAATTTACGTATAAACATGATGGATTTCAGTATATTTACATCTGCGGCGCTAGTCTGACTTTAAAGGTATAATTAATACCTAATCTAAATCACTGCCCGCGGATCCCTTTGTTTTCCTCATGTCCGGCAACCCGATCACCCAACTGCCGGGATCCCTGGAGGCATATGCTTCAGCGCAAAGAACGGCTCGCTTCCCCACTACACATCGGAGTGGAACCCCCGGCTGATGCTTCAGCGGGAGGTGAAGGCGACGCCTCCGCTTCCGTCAAGCCCATGTGGGATCAACAGAGGTCCTCGAAAGAGAAGAACCGGGCAAGACACTGGCTGTGTATGTCGGTGTCGCTTAGGCGGTGGCCTTCGTGGGACCCAAGGTGGACTCCCGTGTTCTACTTGTCCTCGATGATGGTGATGGATGCAGAGGCGCCGGCCACCGACTAATCGCTATCCGCGCACCCGGCTTCTGCCTTGGCGCGGTCGCATGCACGAGAGGCACGATCGCAGGCACGGGAGACGAGGCCGCAGACACAGGGGGCGTGGTCGTCGACGACAGCGATGACGCTCGTGCCGTCATGCTCCCCGCCGTGCCGGTGTGGAGCAACTGGCACTCCTCATCGAGTGGGCCTGGAGCGGTGAATTGCTGAACCATGCGGCGGCTTGAGGCAGCAACTTGCTCCATCGGGTGAGGCGTGGGAGGTGGAGCAGCGAGCTGTCTCGCTCGTATTCGATGGGCTCGGTGGGCCACCCAGCCGGCTTGTATGCCAGAGAACTTCTCTTCGGAAGCCATCGGAAGAGTGATGGAGGAGGAGATTGGGGGAGTGGAAGAGGGGTATGGTTCTTGCATGGCGTCTGCCCTCGTTTAAATAGAGAGCGGACGGTAGGAACTCGATCGGTGTTGCGTTTAAATGTCGGCCCGCTCATGAACGACGTGTGGCCGGAGTAAGTTTCTCGGAGTTCACACGGGGTTAATGGGGGCGTATGAATGCGGCGAGGAGACATGTTCAGTCGGGTGTGCAGAGGACGACGCCCTTGGCCGGCGGCCCACTTCAATGGCGGAGGCAGTGAGAGGTCGCGTCCACCCTGAGCCTCTTCAATGCGGAGCGGCACGCTCTAAAGCGGCATGAATGCGAGCAGCTGGCGCGAGGCGGGAGCGTGCACGGGAGTGGGGAGGTTTTTTGGTGGGTCAGGGCGGTCAGCAGCGGGCTTGAGAGCGGTCCGGACTCCCGCAAACCTCCTGACTTTTGTCTCCGGTTTCCGGAAGAAATCGCGTCTGAACCGCCCTGTGGACCGATATAGGTCAACGTTGGTGGTTTCCGCGGTCCGAATAGCATGGTCCGGACAGTTGCGGGAGGTTTACGGGTCCGTCTTGAAGATGTCCTAAGTGCAGATCATCCAAAATATTTTCAAGTGAGAACATTGGTGCCGCATTACCGAAAGACGAGGTTAAATTTATTTTAATAGTCTTTCTAAATCTCAGTTGACTTAGAGAATCCTAGTGTCTTGACTCCCGCTAGTAGACAGGTAGGATTTTAGTCCTCGTAGAGGCAGCGTTTGGACGGATGGCGGCGCTCCTTCTTCGAGTTAGTCTTCCAGTCTCCGATCCTCCTCAAATTCGTCCATTGGGACGGATTAGACGGAGCTCTGACGTAGATTCCTGCCAGCTCCTTGAGGCAGTGAGATTAGGGTTTCTCGCCGTGTGTGCGTGACGGTGATATTTGGTGTCAGGTTTTTCAGATCGATTCAAGGATTCAAAGGCGATGACTGCGGGTCTAGGGCGCTGGTCCTTAGGGGCACGTGCATGAAGATTCCCGGCTGTCATCGACAAGGTCAGGTCGGCTCCGGTATTGGAGCGGCGACAGCGGTGCATCGAAGATTCATTCTGGCGGCGGCAAAGGTTGTTCGGTGGTCCATGGACCTGGATGTAATTTTTATTATGTTTGAGGTGTTTTGTACTTCTGATGAATCTTTATAATAAATATGATCATTTTCACACACAAAAATATGTCAATGGACATACTTGGTTATGTGATGTCTCAATGGATATTATATTCATGAGATCTAACTTCAAGAGCTGTGAAAATTTTATTTTATTTTATTTTTGTTCCCGGCATGTTATGTCTTAGTCGATTGAGACCTAGTCACACCCTTGAAAATCCAAGAAAAGATTAGGGAGGGGGGTATATTGAAGCACACCACTCAATTAGATTAGTAAAACCCGAATGACCACTTAGAAATATGATTGTTTTTTTCTAAGTTACAAATATCATGATTGCTCATGTAAAGCACACACAAAGCCTGTATGACCTCAAAGATCACAATTGAAAATCAGCTTATTGACTCCTCTCCAAGAAAAGTCTAGGGTTTCCCTGCCTCCCACCGGCGCCGCCGTCGGTCCTCCTTGTCTCCGGTGGCCTTGGGGCCATGGCAGCGCGGTGGATCTCAGTCCTTGCCGGCGGGAGGGTTATGCTTTCAGTTGTTTCTTCGCGTTTTGTTAGGGTTTGTGTCCTATTCAGGAAGACTAGACGACGATGGTTTTCCTGAAGATTAAATAATGTTCTCCCCACCTAGCCCCCGTCTCGATGGCGTGTGGATGCGTGTCTCCGGCGGATCTATCCTTGGTGGATTTTCTCAGATCTGGTCGTAGTTCGTCTATGTTCATGTGTTTTCAGGTTGGACCCTTCCGATCTACACTACTCTTCATCGGCGATGGTTGTTGTTCTCCTGCGCTGGTCCTATGGGGCCTTAGCACGACGACTTCCCGACTATCTACTACAACAAGTTTTGCCCGGCTCCGACATGGGAGGGGCAATGACGGCGGCGCGCCTTCGTCTCACTTCAGTGCTTGTAGTCGTCGCTAGGTGGTCTACGGATCTGGACGTAATTTTTATTATTTCTGGTGTTCATTTACTGCCATGATTGAAGATGAATCGATTAAAAGTTTTCTCGCAAAAAGCCTGTATTATTCAATGTTTTTACTGAGTTTTTCTCTGAGTATATATAGATTGTATATTAAACTTTCAGGGTGAAGAATTACTTATTCGTCACCCATCCCATGCATCGAGCCAGGCTCCCACCACTCAACCCCCGGTGCAAAGTTTTATTTTTCATGCCAAACGTGTCTCATTCATATATATCATAAAAGTTAACATACAACTCACGTAAAAACTGATATTGCAAAACTAAATGAACAATAAAATGTCTTTGAGCTTGACACCAACGTCTGTCACCTGCCTACGGCATCACCAAGCAGCCAGTGAAAAAACAAATAATGGATCACGTCCTCAACCGACCTCGACTCCCACCTCCTAGGGCGACCCGAGCAGCGCCGAGATCTACTCCGCAAGGTCCCTCTCGCACCTTCTCTTCCCCCTCGCCGCCGTCCTATGGACCCGGTGAAGGAAATATGCCCTAGAGGCAATAATAAAGTTATTATTTATTTCCTTATATCATGATAAATGTTTATTATTCATGCTAGAATTGTATTAACTGGAAACATAATACATGTGTGAATACATAGACAAACTTAGTGTCACTAGTATGCCTCTACTTGACTGGCTCGTTAATCAAAGATGGTTATGTTTCCTAACCATGAACAAAGTGTTGTTATTTGATTAACGGGATCACATCATTAAGAGAATGATCTGATTGACATGACCCATTCCATTAGCTTAGCACCCGATCGTTTAGTATGTTGCTATTGCTTTCTTCATGACTTATACATGTTCCTATAACTATGAGATTATGCAACTCCCGTTTACCGGAGGAACACTTTGGGTACTACCAAACGTCACAACGTAACTGGGTGATTATAAAGGAGTACTACAGGTGTCTCCAAAGGTACATGTTGGGTTGGCGTATTTCGAGATTATGATTTGTCACTCCGATTGTCAGAGAGGTATCACTGGGCCCTCTCGGTGATGCACATCACATAAGCCTTGCAAGCATTATAACTAATATGTTAGTTGTGCGATGATGTATTACGGAACGAGTAAAGAGACTTGCCGGTAACGAGATTAAACTAGGTATTGGATACCGACGATCGAATCTCAGGCAAGTAACATACCGATGACAAAGGGAACAACGTATGTTGTTATGCGGTCTGACCGATAAAGATCTTCGTAGAATATGTAGGAGCCAATATGGGCATCCAGGTCCCGCTATTGGTTATTGACCGGAGACGTGTCTCGGTCATGTCTACATTGTTCTCGAACCCGTAGGGTCCGCACGCTTACGGTAACGATGACAGTTATATTATGAGTTTATGCATTTTGATGTACCGAAGGTTGTTCAAAGTCCCGGATGTGATCACGGACATGACGAGGAGTCTCGAAATGGTTGAGACGTAAAGATTGATATATTGGAAGCCTATGTTTGGATGTCGGAAGTGTTCCGGGTGAAATCGGCATTTTACCGGAGTACCGGGAGGTTACCGGAACCCCCCGGGAGCTATATGGGCCTTAGTGGGCTTTAGTGGAAAGGAGAAAGGGGCAGCCCAAGGTGGCTGTGCGCCTCCCCCCTTCCCCTAGTCCTATTAGGACTAGGAGAGGTGGCCGGCCCCCTCTCTCTCTTTCCCCCCTCAAGGAATCCTATTCCAACTAGGATTGGGGGG